>NC_048441.1:4753101-5358198 GCF_004353265.1 Vitis riparia
TTGATACTTGTGAATCTTAAGTCTCCACTAATGTGCTTATTATGTATTGTTGATTGTGATGAGACGTATTTGATGGGACATGTGTATGAAAGCATGTATAGGGCTCGTATAGGGCATCAGGAAATTATTTAACCTCAACAAAAGACTATACAAGCCTTATACAAAGATCATAAAGCAACGTTGGGATCAACAACTGAAGAAAAGCATTCATTCAATAGCTTCTTGGTTGATTCCATGTTTCCAATATGATTAAGAAAACTATTGTAATAAGCCAACTGATATTGAAGGTGTCATGGATGTTATTGATCAAAAAGTTTTGAAAGGCAAACTTGATAAGATTAATGAAATGAAGTTGTTTCGTGATCGATTGGGAAGTTTTGGAAGAGACTACTTGTTCTTCACGTGAAGTACTTCAACCTGGTAAAAGATAATTTTAATTTATTAGTGTGTTTGTTCTTTTTCATTAGTTACCTACTAACTATTTAATATTTTAAACTTGCTAATGCATTTTTTTTTCTTATTTTTAATGTGAAAATGGTAACTAGATGAATGGTGGAGGCTACACGAATACAATGCACCGTATTTGCAGAAGTTGGCCATTCAAATATTGAACCAAATTGTATCGTCTTCTAGATGTGAAAGGAATTGGAGTGTCTTTGAATGTATACATACAAAAAAAAATGAATAGATTGGAGCATTAAAGGCTTAATGATCTTGTATACGTTCATTATAATTTGCAACTAAAAAATCAGTATAAATGTTTTCTTGGTTGTTTTGAATTTAAATTCTTTCATTCACAATTATGAATAATTATATGTCTTTCTTTTTTAGATTCTATAACAAGAAAAGGACCTATGATCCCATTGACTATGCATGCATTGATGAGACCGATTTTTGGATAGTTGATGAGAATGAGCCGGTAGAGCTAAATGTTGAAGAATTGGAAAATCTTCTATATGAAGAAGGCAAACAAAGTGGAAGTTTACAGTTCTCACATTGGTTAGTAGAATATTTAAACGTATAAAAGTTCAATAATTATATATTTTTTTTCAAAAATAATTTCTTGGTGATATAATATTTTTGTAGATGATGAGGATGGTGGTAACGTGGCTATAGAAGAGCTTGATGTGGAGAACTTTGGTTTTTTAGATGCTCACTTTGAATCTCCATATCCCAGATAGTTTAAATAAGGATTCCATTAAGTTGAAAAAGGAAACATGGTCCCTCACGCAATATTGCATTACAAGGATTAAGGCTAGAGAAGAAGGTAAAAGTTGCATTTAATGAGTACAATCAGTTGGTTAAATAGAAAAAAGGAAAACACTTACCAAGCTACATAAGGGAACTTGTACGTAACCACATAGTGTACCTCTCCAAGCTAGTGATTGGAGAAATGTTCTAGATGATGCAAAAGAGAAAGTATGAGCCTTTGTTTTGGTATGTTATATTTCTCACTATATGATATATCATTTGATTATTATCCTATTTTGTGATTAACTTTTGGATCATTTGTAAGAAAAATTTGAAGTAGATGAAGATTGAAAACATTACATATTAGGTATAGCCTTAAATAAATATAGAAGCTATAAAAATAGGATGAAAGCAAAATACTATGACCCTTAGCATACAGATGAGGAGAGGTTGATGCATAAACCACTATTTGTCTTTGATGTTAATTGGAAGTGGCTTGTCCATTTTTTGAGCTCATTAAAGGTAGACGTAATTAAAATGTTTGTATAATACAATGTTAAATTGAATGCCAATATATTATGAAATATATTTGTTTTAAATATAGGTCATCTCTAAAAGGAACAAGGAAAATAGAGCTAAACAGAAAATCAATCATACCTCAAGATCCAAGAGTTTTGCACAGCTTCGCTATGAACAGGTTAGGAAATCTTTTTTAATAATGCATGTATTATGTTAATCATCACAATTTTATGATAATGTAATATTTGAGGATGATAGACCTAATTGAGAAAGGATGACATACAACCTAATTGAATAGAGATGTTTAAGCAAATACATACACGTAAGAATGGAACACCAGTTGATGAAGTGTCTCATGAAATTATGGTGAATGAATAGTTATCTTCTAATAATTCTTATAGAATGAAAATTTATGGTACATTTTCTTTATACATTTTAACAATTAATCTTCCATGATATTCTTTGTAGGCTAAGTTTAATGAGCTTTTGGTGACTCAAATGCAATCACACACCGAGGAGTCTTCAACATCCACCTCATCCACAGTTGTGTCATCCACTCCACCATTGGTGGATGACATATACACACAAGTAATGGGCTAGGAGAGATATGGTCAAGTATGTGGTCTAGGGTTTGTCCAACTCCTACATTAGTCTTTGGATCCATAATAATAAGAGAAACAAATGTGGCCCTTGCATCAAAGCTTAAGGATACATAGGAAGAATTGATGCATTTCAAACAAATGCATCGGGGCATGAAGAATGTATAGAAAAGAAAATTCATCAACAACAAGAACAAATGGAGTTGATGCAATAACACATACAATAAATGTAACATATGATGCATCAAATGTTACAGTTTCAATAAGGGCAACATGGTTGACAAGGCCCCTCTTTCAATTTCAGCAAATGTTTTTTTTTTTTTTGGTTTGTGATAGATGATATTTCAATAGCATTTTTGATACTTTATGCAATTGTTTAAGCTTTGACATGAAACTTTTTTGTTCATGATTGATGTTCTATCTAGGTTCTATCGTAACCAACTTACCTTTTTAAGTCTTGGATTACCCTCTTATTGTTTATCTTATTTTTTCTGCTTTATTATTTCTCACACTTCATTATGGTTTAGAATGATGTGATGATTAGTTTTTTCCCATTGTAATCACTCCTCATATGCAGGTTGTCAAAGCTAACCTAGGTACTTTTAATCCATACTTAATACACATGTAACATTCTGCAAAACTTGAATGATACTAACTGCACTGTGTCATCAAGTTGAGATGCCTAGATTAATGAATCCTTATTATCTACAGGTCTTGGAAGCTTTAGTCTAAGTTCAAGCGATGGGGATACTGTTAAGGTAAGCAAATTTACATATGTAGATATAATAGTTAACTATTTGTACTGTGTTTACTTGTAATAAAATTGTAAGTTTGGCATTTGTAGATTCAATAGAATAGCAATGAAGAACCTTGTGCACAAATGCTCAGTTTTGATTTTATTAAAGTTGCCAAGCTCCAACACAGTCTAGTTGCAATCCAAGTTTGCCCAAATTTTGGTATTTGTTCTAGTTTTCTGATTTTCTCTACAAGTTGTCTATTTTTCAAGAGAGTTAGGCTGAGTTTTATTAATTTCTTTGCTTTTCAATTATTATATCCTTTTAGATCCTATTTCGAAAAAGAATCCTTCAAATGTATTATCCCTAATTCAGATACTAAAGTTATGAGGGACTGAAATGGTTTTTTTGTGGATGACAGTCCAATATGAGAATTTTGGTTATGGGAGAGGTTGGATTCATTGGCTCTCACCTAGTAGACAAATTGATGCAAAATGAGAAAAATGAGGTATGCCTAATTTTCTACTGTATCATTCTTTGGTGCACAAAAGTAGTGATATCATAAATGTTGCAATTGGTATTTGACTTTCTTCTGCTCCAACACATGCTCCTTCAAGTTAAAAAAAAACCCTGGATTTAGAGAAAACATCCACTTTGTGAATGAGACTTTGATCAGTTTCTCTAGGAGAGTTGCAACCATGAACTTCCTAGTGGCAAAGTAACTATCTGTGTTGAGACTGATGAAATGCTTAGTAGATAACTGCGATAACCAAGGAATTGATTCACAAATGACAAAATCACACAGAGTTGGTCTCATGACTAGAGAGGAATATGTTGAGAAGGTTTAAAGCCTATTAATCATAATAGATTTTTTTTTAATTAATCTACATTGCAAAACCTTGATAGACCTAATCATGGATATCTTGTTGGTGATCCTGGTTATATTTACCATGCTTTTGATTTTTGTTTATTTTATTAAAGATATCACATTACTTTATCTTGCATTATGGAAACATATTGTGATTGGTTCTACACATTCTATGAATATTGAGGTTAGTTTTTTAGCTTATGATAGAACATTGGACTAAGTTATCTTTGGCTTATTGGATCTCTGTAATTTTCACATGTGGTGATAATGTTATTTCTAGGGATTATGAGAATCATTTAGAGAACTTAATTCTGCTTCTTTCATATTGAAGTGGAAAAAATCCATGAAAAAATCTCACTAAAGTGAATTTAAATGGGTAAATAGTAAAGATGTCAGCACCATTGCTATGAACTACACTGTCACCACCATAACCACCATCAATCTATCAATTCATTTTTTGTTGTTATCTCCAGTAACACCACCACTGTGACATGGTATCAACAATCCAAACATCATGACCAACACCATCAAACTTCATCATGGCTTGATTTTGATGTTTAATTGCTTGAAATTATATCAAGTAATGTCTATCTTTAGGGTCCCCTGAACGATTGTGAAAGATTTGCCAATAGCCAATTCTAATATCACTAAAAATCTCAACTTTGTTAGATGCTTCCAGACATGTGGAGATGAAAAATATCTTCAGTATGCTCATTTTTTCTAATGATTCTATTGTTGAGTTGAAATTATAGTAAGCCTGATATCATTTGTACAGATATGAGCTTAAAAGATCATATTTCCTACCTAACATTTGTTGACTTTGTGATTTGTTTGGGATTTGCATCTTTCGAATGATCTTTTGAAGAGATTGCTTGTAATGCTTTGTAGATTTTCTAAAAGTGTCCCATGCTATACAACCATATCATCTGCTCCTAATTATGTTATGGATAGTCAATTATTTCCAATTATGTTAGTAGTGAAACACTCATTAGCTCATGTATTGACATGAATCCTCCATGCATCTTAAGCTATTTTTAATCTTCTTATATTTAAAACTGCATTGGATTGTCTATATCTAGGAAGGGTTTATTTTATCCTTCATCATGCAATTTGATATCATTGTGAAATTATCCTTTATCACAATTTAGGAATAAAAACTATTGTCTAACTTGTTTTTATTCTTTTTTTTTATTTTTTTTTCTAGTTTGTTATTACTTATTTACACATATTCTAAATTGTAAGGTTTTAACAATGCATTAGTTCCAGCCTTAGCTCAAGCTAGTTTCCCGTACATATCTACACATGATTGCCTTCATCGGGTACATTGTATTTATTTATTGGGTTTTTCTTTAAAAATGATGTTATTGTATAGTTGTCTTAATGAAGAGAACAGAGATCCTTGATTTGGTTCCTGGGTTGACTATGGTGAATCTCAATTTTCAATTCTTCTTGCTTTCTTTCTTTCTCGTTTGTAGGTCTATGAAATATCATGAACCTGAATGCTGGAAACCAGATAATGGTTTTCAGTCTAGAGTTTCATAGATTCCATCTTCCAAAATCTTTTTATATATAATATTTACAAACAAAATTCTCTAGTCATTGAAATTATGATTTCATTGATATTTCATTTCTGATGAACACACCTTGATCATGATATTATGTTATACTATAAGGCTACGTACGACATTGAAATATATAATTGTTGCATAACTTGCATTAGTATTTACACTAATTGAGAATTGAGGGTCCTAGTGAGGGTGTTCCAAGAGTTTTGGCATGCTTCAGTAATGTTAGTTTCAACATCTATCATAACATGGTTTGTTTAGTAGTAATTTTTATTATTATTATTATTGATCTTGCTATTTTTCTCCCACAATAGAATCTTCTTCATCATGAGCCCCTCAAGCTTGTGGATGGTGGCCAATCCCAAAGAACCTTTGTTTACATAAAGGATGCTATTGAAGAAATCTTGTTCATGATTGTGAGTGGACCATCCTTTCCTTCATTATAGAATTCCACATTTAGTTTACATGGAAGAAAAAGGTTGTTGAGTATTATGACCACTTCTCAGGATAATCCTATCAGGGCTTCCCTAACAATGAAGTTTCTGTTAAACAGCTTGCAGCAATGATGACTGAGGTGAATGAGACATTGGTTTATTTGATGTAATATTAATCTTATTTTTTGGGATTCTATATATCGATGTTTTCCTTCCATTCTTCAGGATTATGTAAAAGTAAGTGGGGAACCTTCTTTAGAGGATATGCTTGAAGTTGTGCAACTACTTGTGAGGAGGGAAAGTTAAACCTTTGCTCCAACATCTTATGCACAAGCAGGAGACTTTTCTTCATCTAATGATAACTAAATTCATTAGCATATTTTGTGAGTTTTAGGAATTTGTATTTTCCATATGAATGATAACACTGAATTGGTTTCAGTTTGTAAAAATGAATGTTTCAATTTTTAATCCATGACTTGAATTTTCTAGCTTATGTCTTTATAATTATAAATTATTTTTATCTTTTGGAGTTTCTACAAATTCACTAAATTATTTACATTGGATGAGTGGGGCGGCTTTTAAATTGATTCACGTGGATTGGATGAGCTTTAAAAATTATTAAAAAAAATAGTATCCTATAGAGGTGTCCAAAATCAAAAGCCTTATTGAATATTTATATATGGATGTCCTTATGGAGGCAGCCAAAACCAAGATCACCATTAAAGCTACTCTATGGAGGTGGCCAAAACCATGACCACCATTGATGGTAAATTATAAAGGCCCATTGAAGGAGTCTATGAAGGCAACCTGAACTAAAACCACCATTAAATACAATCTATGGAGGTGGCCAGATAAAAACCTCCATTAAAGAAAAGTTATGGAGACAACTAGAACCATAATCCCCATTAAATAAAACCTATGGAGGTGGCCAGATCCAAAACCCCCCATTGAAAGCAGTCTATGAAGGCGGCATACATAACTACCACTAAATATTTGATATTTCGTAGCGGGAAAAACACACCCGCATCTATACGCCTTCCTTATTCAAGTCCTTATAGTAGGGCAAAAGGTTCATGGCTGCCCTTATACCCTTTGTTTGTGCCACCTATTGAGACGTTTTGTCGTGGCCATATTTTGTTGTAGTAATAAGATATGGTGGCAACAATTTTATCTATAGGCATGGGTCTTGACCACCTCCATAGGTGCTACTTCTTGTAGTGAAATAATGTGCATGTTCTCAAATTGTATCTTCAAATTAAAAAAAAAAAAAAAAAAAACGTTATGGCTTAAAGCAAGCTCTTAAGAGTTTAGTATGAAAGACTGAGTAAATTTCTTTTGGTAAATAATTTTAAAATGGGAAAGATATATACAACCTTATTTATAAAAGTAAAAAAAAAAATGATAACATCATTATTGTGCAAATATATGTAGATGATATTATTTTTACATCTACTAATGAATCTATTTGTTAAGAATTCTCTAAATGTATGCATGGTGAATTTGAAGTGAGCGAGTTCAACTTCTTTCTTGGACTTCAAATCAAGTAAACAAAGAAAGCATCTCTATTAATCAAACAAAGTATGTATAAGATCTCTTCAAAAAATTCAAGATAAAAGATGCTAAGACCATAGGAACTCCAATGAGCTCATCTACTAAACTTAAAAAAGATGAATAGGGTAAATCTATTGATCCTACTTTCTTTAGAGACATAATTGGATCTTTACTTTATCTAATTGCTAGTAAATTTGGCATAATGTTTTGTATGTGCTTGTGTGTTAAATTTCACTATTGTCCTAAGGAGTCTCACTTAAGCGCGGTTAAAATAATTTTTAGATACTTTAAGTGATCAATTGATCTAGGTTTACGGTACCCTAAGAACATATATTTGGATTTAATTAGTTATTCAGATGTTGACTTTGCAAATTGTAAAATAGATAGAAAAATCACTAGTGGAACGTGTTACTGCCTAGGACACTCTTTGGTCTCTTGGCATAGCAAGAAACAAATTTTGGTTGAACTTTCTATGGAAAAAGTTGAATGCATAGTCATCGGTCTTTGTTGTGCACAAATCTTATGAATGAAACAAAATTTAAGTGATTTTAGTTTATCTTATAATCATGTGCCTATTAAGTTTGATAATACAAATTCTATTAGTATATCTAAAAAAAATGGATTCAACATTTAGATCTAGCACATAGAAAGTAGAAAACACTTTTTGAGAAACCATGCACAAAAACGAGATATGACCCTTGAATTTGTAAGCATAGATGACCAATTGCCAAACACACTTACCAAACCCCACAATGAAGAATGATTTAATATAATTAGAAGGGAAATTTTTTTTTATTTTTTTTATGCTTGTGAATGAATCCTCATTAGATTAATTTTGATCCCATAAAATTTTCAATTTTTCAAATAAAAAAATGATGGATAAGTAGCATTTCTTTCTAATCCATGCATGTCACTTGGTGTAAACCTTATCGCACTAAAATTATACTATAAGAGACATTTTATTATTTCATTTTCTAAGCCTCTATATCTCATGGGGTTATCCAAGTGGACTTTCATATCTTATCCTATCGAGATCTGCATGACCATGCAATCATCTCCTTGGCCAGGCTTCTCATTTTAAAGGCCTATTTTGGGTTGCCACCTTACCACCTTCTACTTCAAAACCTTTCCTCTTTTGTCTCTCTCTAAACCAACACCCATATCTATCTTTCCTCTAGAAATTAGGTTATTTTCTTCATTTTTCTCCCCAAATCCTCATCTTCAAACCTCATTCTCTTAATATACCATCACTCTTTTGCCATTAAATCCTTCCTTACCCATGTCTTTTGATGAGAACTCGAATTATACACTAGGATGCTAAAAGAGCCTATTTTATTTGTTTGAGGCATTCACAATAGGCCTAATTCTCTAGTTTGTTGTTAATGCCTTAGAAAATTCATTTTGATGTGTTTTGTGATATTTTTATAGAGTTAAGGCATGTTTGGCACACTTCTAGCACTTCATAAAGAAATAAGTACCTAAATGGGGAACATTATCACCAAAAGCACAATCTGATCTAAACATAACCCCTAATAGCACACTAAAAAGAGCTCATTGTAGATTATGCACTCTAGAAGCACCAATCCAATTTGCGCACTTAGATAAGCACACTTAAGATTGCACACCTTTAAGTCATGATTTGAATTGCACCCTTAGGGACCTTACCTACATTGCGCACTTCCTATTATGCACTGAAGGAACTTTGCCTAGATTGTGCACTTAAGCATACTTGAGTAAATAGTGTAGCTCATTTAGGGGACTCAATAATTGTGCACCATTTAAATGTGCTAAGAAAGAAGCATGCCTTACTACCTCAACCTGCACAACATTCATAATGTGCATCATTCATAAGCGTGCTATTGAGTAATAAAGTCAATGCACCCCAACAACCCTAAATGAAAAATTTTCTTAAATAAACAATGCATGTCCCCATTTAATAAAGTGCACTCTCTCTTCCAATGATGAAGTGCACCCAAGACAACTTTCATTTTAGCTCATTGCCTTAATTGCTTCACCTTGCACTAGTGCCACATCTTCCCATCTTTGCATACTCATCAAGGCTACACAACAAACAACACCCTTATAAACCTTATTGATCCCTTTACATCATCATGTTATATATCACATTGAAAAGATAAGTGCAACTAGTCACTTTACGCCAAAATTTCCTTATTGATGGTTATGCCGCTAGACCAACAACATGTCAACAAGCATAGCTAACTAGGGATAGCTTCAAAGTAGTAGGGGGGATAGAGATTTTACTGCTTATAAATATGAAAACTATAAATAGTAAAAAGGGAAGGAAGGGGATAGTTAAGGGAATAAGTTATATTGTTCTAGTGCTTGTTTTTTTTTTTCTTCCTTTTGTAATATTTTCTTTTAGGTGTTTTAATGAATGTGTCTTTTTTTCAGTTCTATGTTCTTATGTGTGTGTTTTTTTTGTGTCTTTCTTGCTCCAAAGTGTAAAAGGAGCTAAGGCCTCACTATCTCAGCTCATCTCACCATTGGTTTAGTTGTCTACGGTTAAAAATTACTCTAACTTAAATCAATGGTCATAAGGACTAAAAATAGTCTCCATTGACATAAGTCCATGGTTATGAGGACCAAAAGGAGGCTTTGTGGGGAAGCATGGGCTATGGTTGTGAAGGTCACAAATCAAGTAACCCTGCCCTTAGTTCTTGCAATCATATAAACCAGAAACAGGTCTTTTGACAGGTGCATAAAGCCATCTAAATCATTTAATTGGGATGACATGCCAAGGAGTAATCAGACTGAGTTGGTTTTTTGTTGAGGTAGTTAATGCTCATGTCAATCGGAGCCCTATAGTTAGCATAAACCTAAGGCCTAGTCCTAAGGTCGATAACGTAGGGTCAATGCCTTGCTTAGGGGAGTCGAGCTTAAGAGAAGAAATTCAAGCGAATTTTCACTCTTAGGGATTTGTTGTTGTTGTTGTTTCCTTTTATTTTCAGCTTCTAAGATCCTTCCCTCTCCTAAATTAAAAATCATTATTTTTTTCCTCCAACTAGTATTCACACCCCTAAAGATCCTACCTTCAACACTATTAATCAAAGGTTCCCTATGGAGATGACCTAACAACTATACAATTGTTATTTCTTTTTATTTTTTGTTCAAGAGCTAAAAGTTTCAACGATCACTCTAGTTTAAATTTTGTTCTTTTTGTTTTAAACCAAAAAAACCCAACACTAAACCATCTTCTCAATTACCCAAACCCTCACTATCTCTCACTAAAAATTAACCTAAACTGTTTGCTCAATACCACCATTTGCCTTCCTTAAATCCTTTATTTTCATTTGCCTTCTTTCATTTACATAGTCAATTCTTTCATTCCTCACTCACCTAATAGTGGACTATCTCTCCAAACCTCTTATCTTCTCATCTTCCAACCCTTATTTCTCTCTCTCTCTCTCTCTTTAATTGGCTCCAAAGTAAGGTTAAGGAAACAAAGGCAAGGGTGAGGGGAAATGACCCATGGAGGATGTAGATTGAGAGCATCAAATGAAGGCTTGGCATGATGAGAAATAATTTGAGAATGATAGTCATATGCTCAAGTTAATGAATCTCTTTGTAAATCAAAGTATTCTTTCTAATCGAAATATCAAGTTTAGTAACATTATAGCTTTTAAAATTCCTAACTTAATCACAAATATGGGCTAGAATTCCTTATTTGAAAGAAAAATTCTATCCAAGACTCCTTAAGGTGTTTTATGTCAATCTAGCTAATTATACTCCTGTTAATATTTGGAGCTATGTTAATATTAGAAGCTATGTGGAAGGTGCTTTCAATGGGAATTATTTAAACGAATCCTGAAACTACCTATTCTTTGAAAGAATGGCCTGAATATGAGCATTTTTCCCTACTTTTGACTTGTTGGCTATTTTGTGACGATCATTCTTTGGTAATTCCTATAAAGTTAAAAGGTAAAATGTTTCCTCTTTGGACCACATGTTACATGATATGATGACATGTATTTGAGTGACAAAGGGAGCCATAATGAGAGACTAAGATTGGATATATATATATATATATATATATATATATATATATATATATATATATATATATATATATATATATAAAATAAAAAATAAAAAATAAATAAAAAAAAGCAAGACTTCTTATCATATTAATCATCTTGTGTTTGACAGTAAAAACATTCTTATTGATAGAATTAATCAGTAGACATAGCAATCAAAACAATCAAGATTGATGGAATCTAACAGAGTTATAAGATAGAATCACGTACACAATTAATTGTTATTGATTAGAACTCCAATCCAATTAGAGCTTCCAAGGGTTATTGGGTTAAATTAATCCACTACGAGCATTGGATTGGTCAAATCAATAAGCCCGATTTCCAACGAAAACGTCACGTAAAATTACAAAAGGAAAGTTTAAAGACTCTTCAAAAAATTGGTCATTAAATTATCCAATTTATGCATAATTACAAGGAAAATCTAATAACCACTATAGGAAAAGAAAATAGCCTTGACCACATACTGATGCGCATTACGAATTCCCACCCGCTTGAATGAGTTTGGGACCGAGCGTGCAAAGCTTTCCCTCACCTCACCATAAAGGCCGTGATGCTAAGGGAGTGAGTTTGAATATATACCCACATAAAGAGTTCTCTTTTTCCTATGTGGGATTGGAGCTTCCCATTTCAACACTTTAAAACCTTACTCAATACAGTATTTCCTCATCTTTGTCCTATGAAAGGCATAAAGAAAAATTATCAAGAAAAAAATATATGGGTTTAGGATATACCAAAAATATGTGCAGGCTATATATTATTTAATTTTCACAGAACTGCAAGCATATATGAATCCAAATTACTACGACTCTAGCACTGATCATAACTACAATTTGAAAGCAGTCGTTGAAAAACTTGGTTGCAATACATGGTAAATCAAAGTATATAGCTTTCTTTTGCATGCTCTCTTGTCTGAACTAGTACTAATCTAGTTTCCAGGCTCTGCCACCATGCATACTGAATTTCTTTAGTCTTCCAAAGAACATGACGAACATGAGAACAAATTTTCCACTGTTACTCCACCTTCCAACAAATCCATACCCCAAGTCTTTGCAGTGGGGCTCGTGTTTGAGTTGCAGGTTACAGTGGTAGCCGGCTGAGAACCCCACGTTCCCATATGCACTGCAGATCACCATAAAGACAAGTAATTAAACTCTTCTAATTGCAACTAAGAACCTTTAGATAATCAAAATTCATTACATTAGAAAAGAAACAAATAAAGACTCACCTAACGATTTCAATAGTGATATTCAACACACTGAAGTTTAGGGGGTCTTTTTCATTTTCTCTCTCTCAATGATACAAACGAGAATAACAAAGATGACTAAATATGAGAGTTGTGATAACAGTAGATGCTCCACATACTTCCTTTTTTCTGTCCTCCTTTCCTCCTTTTGCAAAGCCTTTTCACCACCATCTATGGGTAAAAATGAAGTATGAGGTGGAAGATACCTGCAAAACAAGTTAACCCAACCTCCTTTAAAAAAATTTGTGTTTACATATTCAATTGAGATTCACCCTAGTAACTGATGAAATATTAGTAGGAAGACTCAAATCAGCGCCTTGCAGTGGATTCAACAACTTGCCTGCATCATTCGTAACGTTGCTAAATTAATAATCGACTTTTTCAGATCATATTTAATTAGTGCCTTCAAAATGAATGAATGTCAAAAAAAAGAAAAAAGATAGAGATAAAGGAAAAAAAACAAAAAACAAAAACAAAGTGTGATGAGTAGCAACTCAAAATTAAAAGGACACCATAAATGAGTGAAGAAAAATCCAAAATTTCTTCTTAGAAAGAATCAGAAAGAAGGAGAAGCAAGCCATTATAAGATAGTGGTGCCTTTTTCATTACATTACATTTTGAGGTACCAGTCTCAGGGCATTTCAGCCTCTAGAGGTGTCTTTTCCGTGTTCACTAATGCGTGAGTAGGACAATGAGTGTGCCCCCAATCATCCACTTTTTGGCTGGGCTCAACCAAACATGAAATTCATGTATGAAAGGTATCAAAGCATTATCCAAAAGGAATTGAAACCTTTTGTTAATAATTCATAGAAATAGTTCTAGCAAAAGATAGTGGAACACGTAAGGAGAATTGTGGAACTCACATCATTAGAACAAAGAGCACCAAGACTGCTGGGGATATATCTGAAAGATCAAAGATAGATTCACCAGAATGCCTGGAATTTGCTGTTTGAAACAACATGCCCACGATTTTCTGATATGCATTTAGGCCAGCCAAGTCTTCTGAATTCCACTCCATGAAGCAAAGAAGTAAAAACTGTACTAATATGAACCCGAAAACGGTAATAGCCAGAAGACATGAATACAAACCAGGAAGCAAGTGATCATAGCTTATCTCCCTAGAGTTCTTCAACATGTAGTTGAATTCGACTCGCCTTGTGATCTTCACTAAAACCCAGATCACAAACCGCAAAGATGGTGCAAACAGTGTGTTTCCAAGAAGGATCTGAGGAATAAGAATCAGAAGGAGACCTGAATTCTTCTTGAAAACCACCATATTCTCATTTGTGGGGATGAAACCACAGTTTGAGAAGGTAGAAACCACTGTAAACACTGCAAATGTTAGTATTCGAAGGCCTTTGTTCTTTAATACTTCTCTTGCACTTGGAACAAGGTTAAGATACAAAACTATCAAAGCCGAACCAACTACATGAACCACTAGAAGGTAAAACAAAACCACATAACCCAGACACTTAATAGAATGGTACTTCAAATCCTCGTCACATGAGGCTTCAATTCCTTTTTCTAAGTTGGAACAGGGTTGCTCATTCTGCGCCTGTGGAAGAGTTACCAACCCCAATTCAATTTGATCAAAGGAAATCTTAGAATTCGGAGATTTATAGTCTATGATAGCCAAGTGGGCTTTATTCTCTCTATTTGCCTTTCTGGTGTACTTGGACCTCACAAATTGGAGCCCAAGCATGGAAGTGAAAATCTCTCCACCCACTAGCATCAAAACGGTCATGATAACAAGTTGGGTATTGGAGAAAACCTCCATTTCCACCGCAGACATGCTAGAAACCGTCGATGCAGACACCGATGTAAAGAACACATCAACGTCCGAAGGAATAAACGAGGTAGTTTTCGGCTTCGAAACCTTCAAAGCCATATAGCCCAGCAAAGAGACAGTGATGAAGTAACCAAGCTGATTCCAAAATGGGCTTACCTGGAAGGCTAAGAAATAAAACAAAGAAGAAAACAGACCCCGGAAAGATTGTCGCAAGCAAGACAATTTGGTGGATGAACGATTGAAAACATCCACCGGTTTCCTTGCAAAACAGGGAAATTTCTTCATCTTTTTCGTAAGAGGAATGGAATGAAATAACGAGGAAGGAGGTGGGGTTTATATAAAGGAACAAATTGGTATCCATGACAATATTGGGGTTTGAACTAGCGTGTTGCACGTCTTTCTTTTCAACTTGGAGCTAAATTCACAGCTGGAATCATTTCATTATTTCCACTTGATTGTTGAGAGTGATACTCATATTAAACCCAAATCCTACAACCCAAATCCTACAAGTTTAAGGAGGTGTTTGTTTTTTTTGTTTTTACTGAAAGTAATTTATTTTCATAATTTAAGTTATTTATTTCTCTACTTTTTTTATGATTTATTATAAATTTTTTACTAAATAGAAAAAATCAAAATATGTAAATTTTTCTAAATAAAAAAAATAACATATTGATTTTTTTTTACTTTTTAATACTTAATAGAAATAAAATACTACAAAAACAAACCACTTAATATTTAACACTATTAAACATTAAAGTTCTATTTAGAATTACGTAAAAAAACAAACATCACATAAGTTTTAAGATAATTAATAATTTAATATGATATCAGAACTTGGTTTAATTGGAGATCTCTGGTTCAATGGTTCGACCCTCTTCTCCACAATTTGCATTTCCAAATTCAATTTTGTCTCCCCTGTTTGTTTGATGGATATGAGTCCAAATTCAATTATGTTTCTCTCTTAGATATAAATATAAATTCAATTATGTCTCCATCTCTTGAATTTGAATCCAAATTTAATTGTATCTCAATTTCTTAGATATGAATTTAAATTTAATTTTGTCTCTTCGTGTATTATAGGACTTCTTAATAATTCTATAACCTTAAATTTTTAGAAAAAATTAATAGTTCAATTAAAAAAATCGAAAGACCAAATATTCTTTTTATGGAGGAAAGAATGAATTATTGTGGTTGCATCTAACCGTATCAGCTTTCTTAATTGGGGTATTGATAATGGGATTTGAATCAATTGATTGAATTGGAATTCTTTAGTTTTGGATTTAGCTTTATGACTTGCGGAGACTTAAACTCGATTGTCCTTTTAAGCATATTGATTGGTATATAACTTGTACGTCTTTACTTTTATCCTTTCAATCTTAAGTTTTTCTTTGGTAATTTGTTAAGAAAAAGAGAGACAAATAAAAAATCATCCATCACCTTTACAAATAAAGTGAACTTAAAAAAATAGTTCCTACATTTAAATAGTAACTCAAAAAATATCATCCTCATATTCATTTTTCTCAAAAGACCCCAATATCACTTTAACAGCTTATTTTGCTTAAAAAGTCCACATGATTGTTTAACAAAAGTTTTTGTTTTTTGTTTTTTTTTTTAAGGTAATAAATCAACATTTTTGTCTGAATTTTAGAACAAAATTTCTATACTTTCCCTCACCAATTTAATAAGTCATCTCAACAAGCTAATATAATAGGCATGGAATTCCATGTTGGCGCTAACATGACATGGGCATTTAAAAGTAGAGGAACCCATCCTACGGTTTTTTTTTTTCTAATTGTTAATTTTTCAAATGAATATTAATAGTAATTGATCTAACAATTGGACATTTGTTACAACTCTTTCAATGACTTTGATATATTATCTAAATTTTAAATCAAACACGACTCATTATATATTATATGAAAAAATTTAGTAATTTTTAAAAATAACTCAAAACTTGTTGAGGAAATTTAATAAAGATCTGAAATTCCTTTACTTAATTAAAAAAATTCTAAAAAAAAGGTAAACTTATTAAGGAAGTTGCAATAAGCATTCAATGATTAGAATAGTACATGTTTCAATACAAGATAATATATATATATATATATATATATATATATATATATATATATATATATATATATATATAAACAAAGCAGTGAACATATGAGCATGCTAGTTATTGTTTTATTGTTCTTTCCCATGATATTCATCTTCCTGTCACATACTAATGAATGTTTCTATTGCATATATATTGCAATCTATGCATGCATACCACTCTTAAATCCTTCCATACATAACTAAAAGTACATTTACATATAATTGGAATTTGGAAGCATTAATAGAAACTTAGAATCTATTTGACTGTATGGTTTAAAAATAAAAAAATGTTTTTAAAATTTTCTAATATTGTTTGATCGTTCTTTGAAAAGAATTTTTAAAAATAAAGTAAAACATAAAACAATTTTAAGATAATAAATCGGAGATGTTTTTGCCAAATTTTAAAAATAAAAGGAAAATATGAGTCTATTTAGCCATGATTTTCGAAACTTGTTTTTAAAAACTGTTTTTAAATTAAAGAATAAAAAGAAATTTTTTAAAACATGTTTTGAAAATCATGACCAAATTGACCATTAAATTTGAAAAATCAAAATGTTGGTTATAGCTTTGGATATGTTATAGATTAAATGAGGTTGGAATAGAGTGTAAATGCTTTATCAAGATGGTGATCACTGGTTTGTTTTCTCTTATTTTCTATTCAAACAAACAACTAGAAAGCATTAAAAGAAACAAGACAAAAAAAATTGGTTGAATTATAAGATAGAATTGTGAGCAATTAATAATAAAAACTTAGGGGGGGAAATAAAAAAGAAAAAAATTTCAAGAAGCAATATTTTTTTATTTAATTCCAATATCTATTTTATGTTTTTTTATCAAATACCAGCATCTATTTTATTGCAAAAACCAAGTTCATCACATCAACACTTCATAAAAGGAATATTGGATTGCTCATCAATGTCAACAACACTATTGAGATCTTGAGATAAAAAGGAAAAAAGGTTGAGATTTTGTTTAAAATTTTGAAAAAAAAAAAAAAAAAAAGACTTTGAGGAAAAAAATTGAAATTTTGTATAAAATACTTCTTAAGCAATGTTTGTTTTTTGTTAAATGTGTTGCGATGGTGGAAGCTTTCATGCAAATATCATTAATCAAGAACACAAAGATAAAACAATAATGTATACAGTACACGAGGTTTCAATGTGGTTCGGCCAACCATTCTTATGTCCCCACACATGAAAGAAAATTATTTCACTATACATTAGAAAAAATTGCAGATGACATAACCAAATACAACTATTAGATTACCGAAACATCCCATGTTTCTCCAGTCTTTGCATCCCCACCATACCATGAGCCCTCTCACTCCACCAGATACCTCTATACTCGTACTTCCTCACATCTCTATCCACCTCATATAGTATTTACAAACTCATATCTATCTCATTATTTTTTCCCTCATGACCTAAAATATTTATAGAGATATTTCCAATAACTTTACTTATGTTATAAGGAAATATAATATTACAATAATATATTAACTTATGAAATATTCTATATAATATTCTTTATAAAAATGAATTTTTTCTAATTAAGAATTTGGGACCATTCCCAATAAAATGGAAAAGGCCATAATATTTTATTTTTTTTATTCAATTAATAGTAGTTTAATAATAAAATTAAAATGAATTTGTTATCAATAAATTCAATTTAGTTTATATTCCTTCATATCTACATGTTACTTTTAGTCAAATACAATAAGTATAACATTTTGGTTTTTCCTATTTAGCTAAAAATAAACATCATCTTAGTAAGGAATTTATATAAAAAAAAATATTGGGATTTTGTTAAAATAAAATAAAATAAAAGGAAAAAAATTTAAGATTTTGTGTAAACAAGGTTTGAAAAAAATTGAGGTTTTGTTTTACAATTGAGAAAAAAACAAATGATCCTATTTTGAACAAGTTAAATTTCGTATTGAGATGATTTTATGAATTTTCGGGGAACATAGGCAATTCTGGTAACTTTTGACCAAATATGCAGAAGATTGATCTTAACATTTCCAACTAGTTACGTGTGTCACTTGAGTTGTAGAAATTCATTTTCTCCTTTACAATGCGCCATTGCCATTGACATTGCCATTTGCCCCTACCATTTCCACTACAATGTTGAGTCCCAACTCATACGGTATAAGACTTAAACCCATTTAAAGATTAATTATAAGTTCAAGTTATGATTTAATTAAATTCATTTTTAGGGTTTAAAATAAGGTAAATTTTGATCTCCCATTTCTGAAATTTGAGCAGTTATTCGGTGCTCAAAGTCCAATTAAGGGAAAAGATTTGCTTGCGGGGTTTGTAAATTAAACTCAAATTTCAACCAACCCTATCTCTTTATGCTGTTGATAAAATAATTCAAAATTCTATCCCAAAATTCGAAGAAGTTTTTTCCCAATCACACAAATTGAGGATGTGGACGGCATAGTTTTTTATTTTGCAATTTTAAACACTTAAAAAGTAACATTTGAAGTTGAAAGACAATATTTAAGAGTATTTAAATGGACACAATGTTTATCCACGTCATGAAATTATAGAAAAATTGATACTTTTCATCAAGCCAGAAATTTTTAATATTTTATTGAGATCAATCATTTAAATTTAAAAAATGCCTTCAAATCAATGAAAATTTACTATTAAATTAATTGTTGTGTTCTATTTAGTGATGGCAATAAAACAGGTTTAGGACGAGGCACACCAATCCCATTCTCATCCTAATTTTATATTTCCTCCTCATCCCTGTCCCAAACTCGGGGTGGGGTATGTTGATGAGTACCCATCCTCATTTACAAAAAAGAAAATAAATTATTTCCCACGTCATCTCAACTTGGATATTTATTTTTGTTTCGATGGGAGGTTGATTTTTCCAAAACCAATAACATTTCATCAATCTACCAAACCCCCAATGAAACAAATTTACAATGTTTGTGCCATTGATAAACTTTTTCGAAAGAGCAAAAAATACCAAGCTAGAAAATTTTGAAAGACCAATCTTCAAAAAGAAAATGTTGGAAAAAATATAAATGTGCACAAAGGTAAGAAGTTCCAAATCCAAAAATTCAATTCATATAGCATCCACATGAAAAATGAAAATGAAAAGGTTTGAGACATGAGACAAATTCACACTTGTAACACCATAGGAAAAAAATTGATTTATCAAAACAAAACCCAAAGTAGAAAGAAACAAAGATTTAAAATTTCCACAAAAATCAAATATCTCTCGATAATCCTACTAGATAAAACCTTAAAAGTATGACTAAGGTTGAAATCAAAATCAAAACTTAAACCTTCAAAAGATGAGAGGGCTTGAAATAGAGGCCTTGAAGGCTTTAACTCTTATATGATAAATATTGAAGTTTTTGTTATCACAATGGAGTTGATCGTCACCATGGTTCCACTTCCATTCGAAGAAGAGAAAAGGGTTTCTCTATGAACATTTCTTAATTTTATTGTTCTTCTTAAATTCATACTTGAAGATGGATTTATGAAGCTTGAAATAGAAAAGGGCAATATGCAGAGATAGAGATAGTGATCTAGCACAAATGTGAAAAATTAACCATTTTGTAATGAGAAATTATTTAGCATTTTATAATACTTGAATGAAAGATAAATTTGTAACTTAGCAGGGCAAGTTGATACAAACAATTTGGATTTTGAAATTTTTTCCAACCTATCACTTCCCCAATCACCACCTTTTCATACCTGTCCAAATAAGGATGAGATAAGTTACTCGAATAACCCGTAAAACTACCATCCCTATTATTATTTTATTGATAAAAAATTCTAAAATATTGATAGGTCTTACATTAAAATTTTTAATATCGATCTTTGTTGTTTATGTAAAAGATTAAATTTCAATTAAATCTTTTGAGATTTGAGCTAATATATTTAGCTATTATAAGTTTGAAATTTTATAAATTTTTATTTTATTTTAAATCAAATGAAAGGGGATCGAAATGCTAAATAAGAAAGAGATATGAGATATTTGATAAAATTTTAAATTTATTCATAATTAAGTATATTTAATTCAACCTCTTGAATGAAATTAATACACTTATAAAAATCTAAATAATTGAATAAAATTTTTTAAATTGATATAAAAAATAAAGTTCAACAGGAGAACATACACAGAAATAAGTCTAGTTTCAAAAACATTTGTTTATTAATCACAATCACCACTTTTTTGTTTAGAAATACATTAAAGTACGTACGCCTTTCCCCTTTTAAAATGGGAGAATTATGTTTTGGGCCCAACTGGACCCAAAAATTAACATTTGGTCCATATATCATGCATATTTAAGCCCAAGACCCAAACAAAGTATGAAAATTAAGATGAAGGATATTGTCCTTCATTAATCCCTAAAATACCCTTAACCCTTACCTATGCACAAGTGAGTGTGAATTTCAATTTTTTTTGTGTTTTTTTTTCTTTTCCTTTTTCTATTCTCTATTAAGTATTACTCATTTCTAACTTTTTTTTTCAAATCTATATTTCTATTTTATGTCAAATAAAAAGTAATAATGTTTTTTTGTTTTTTATTTTTAAAGATATTGAATCTGTTTGCTCTTATTATAAGTAATATAAAAATTTTGAGATTTTTCATCCAAATATTTTTTTATCTTTTCGTATTTATTTTTTAGTTTTATTTTTTATTTTTTATTTTTTATTTTAAATTTATATTACCCTTTTATTTATATTTTTCTCTTATTTTTAATTATTTTTTTATATTTTCTACATTAACCATATTTAAAAAATAAAATTAAAATTGACTATCACTTCACTCTATTATATATATATATATATATATATATATATATATATATATATATATATTGAATCTTTTTGCTCTTATTATAAACAATGATAAAAATTTTGGGATTTTTCATCCAAATATTTTTTTATCTTTTTGTATTTATTTTTTAGTTTAATTTTTAATTTTTTATTTTAAATTTATATTACCATTTCATTTATATTTTTAATTATTTTTTATATTTTCTACATTAACCATATTTAAAAAAAATTGACTATCACTTCACTCTATTATATATATATATATATATATATATCCTTTTAGCTTTTTAATTTTTAATATTTTTATTTTAAAATTTTTAAAAGATAAATTTATTGAAAAAAATAACTAAGATATGAAGTTCTAATATTATATTAATAATTTTTCTTATCTAGATGGACTAATGCAAAGTATTTTGATTCACAACAAGAAAATTGTCAGTACAATTTTTTAGTAAAACTTTAGAAATTAAATTTCAAATAAAATATATTATATAAAATTTTATCTAAAAATTGTTGAAAGTGGTATTTATTTATTTTTATTGACTTTCAAACTTATCTAATTTTTTACTTGAAAGGTAATAGAACATGTTTACAAAAAAAATTAGTTTTTCATTTTTTAAATAAATGAGTATAAATATATTAAAAAAATTAAAGATAATCTTAGTAAAAAATTTGATAAATATGATTATAATTTTAAATATAGATTCATTTGGATGGAATTTCACCAAAAAAGAAAAAATAGTGGAAAGAAAGAACATTGCTAAAACTACAAAAACAAAATATGCAATTACAAAAATTTGATGATGAAATTTAAAAATAAAGTTCGAAACAATTATTGAGTGAGAGAATTTGAGTGAGGAAAAAATATTTGAGTGGAAAAAAATGGGAAAGTTTTTCAAAATCACTTGAAATCTTTAACAAAAAATAGTCTTGTACACCCTTGTACAATTAGTAAATTTGTCTTGTACAGTTAGTATAATACCCTTGTACAATAACTCAAATTTCATACATCATCTCATGAATATCTGACAATAGGTCGGTTAACCATGTTTGTATTGGTTTGATTTAAAAAAAAAAAAATTGTTATATAATTTTGTTTTACAATTATCATAAGTGAGGTACCTATTAAAATAACCATATACAAGTTAGATAAAGTGCATAAGATGAATGTATGCTTAACCAATGTATGTAAGGAATGTCATTTATCCTCGATTAAGGGAAATAAACAAACAAGTTTTTTAGAATCACTTAAAATCCTTCACAAATAATAGTCTTGTACACCCTTGTACAGTTAGTATATTTGTCATGTACACTTAGTGTAAATACCTTGTATAGTGACTTAAATAAAACGTTATTTTATTTTATTTTCAATGCAAAATGTAATTAAAAATAAGATAAAGAAATTACTTAAAAACTATTATTTAAGCCAAATTTATTTATTTATTTCCTTTTATTTTTGGAAATAAAGAAAAAAGAATAAAAAAAATTATTTAACCATAAGAAATATGAATATAAGATCAGTTGGAAATTTCCAAATTTATTTATTTATTTCATTTTATTTTTGCAATTAAAGAAATAAGAAATAAAAAATTTATTTAATCATAAAAAATATTGATATAAAGATATGTTAAAAAAATAGAAATAACCCCTAATTTATTTACTTATTTCATTTTATTTATTAAATTAGAAAGTAATTTATTTAATAGATTAAAATGTGCACAATTGATTTATTATTACTTTGTTAATTATGGATATATTAAAATTTTCTATTAGACAAAAAATAAATAAAGAAAATAAAATTAAAAGAGTAATAAATATATATATATAATTTAGTTATTTAATTATTTTTCATATAAAAGATAGTCCCACAAAAAACACATAATTGATCAATTTCTTTATTTAATCGTAAACATATTATATTTTTTTATTAAAATAACTAATGAAAAAAAATAAAAATGGATAATCAATGAATGAAATTTAATTCTTTTAATTATTTTCATATAAAAAATAGTACTAAATAAGTTTTTCAATTTTTATTTTTTAAAATAGTTTTCATTTTTTAATTAAATGTTTTTTCAAAAAGAAAATATAAAAAATATAAATCATATTACTATTTTTTAGAAAGTATTTTTTAAAATAGTTTTTGAACATAATTTTTCTTTATTTATAATTTAAAATAGAAAATAATGCTAATTGTCAATTATTTATAAATAAAAATTTTAAAATAATGAAAAATTCAAATTATTAAAATAGAATTATTATGGTTGTATGAATAGTGGTGCAATAAAGACAAAAAAAAAGCTTATATGAAAAGTCATGGGGTATTTTAGTCCATCACTATTTTATATCCTTAAAAGGTAATGTATAAAAATTTGAAGGATATATTTATCTTTTAATATCTCATATCCTTTTCATCGATTATGAAATTATATATGGAACAAATATTAATTTTTGGATTCTCCCTTTAAAATTTCCCGAAGGGACAAGAGACCAACTGTGCCTATGATTTCAAAGAATGATTGATGGCAGATGGAAGACAACGAGAATAAAGGGTTTAGTAATGCTACCAATCAGAGCACTGACAGAAATCAGTCTGATGGTAAATTTAATTTGTTGACTATTATATTAACCCTGTACTGTCACAAGGATATGTAGCTCTTGGAGTATTTGATGTGTTTCTCTATAAAATATTATAAATATTTTTTAAAATTTTACAAAAACACCTCATTTAAAATATATATATATATATATTTTAAATTAAAATATTTTTTAAAAATCATTTCAAAATGGACTTTTGGTATAATATGTTAGGATAAAAATTTGTGTCCATTGAATTTTTAAAATGGTACTTTTTGTTTAAAAAAATTAAAGAAATAAACACAAATTTTATTTTTTATTCTTTATTTTTAAAAATAAAAATAACTTCTATATCAAATATAATAAAGTGTATATAAAAAATATATAAATTTAGTTTATATCTTAAAAAATTATTTTTAGAATTTCTAAAATATGATGTGGTAAAAATATTTTAATACTTCAATTTATATTTTATATAAAACTTATTATTATTTACTATTTTTAAAATATGAAAAAAGAAAAGAAATATATCGAAATAACATGAAAATCAAAATTTTTACCATTTACTTAATTTAATTTGTACTATAGTAATAAACATTTCAAACAAGCCTGCAATCAAGCTAATTTTTCCAATCAAACCGAGAGTGGTTTAGTTTTAATTACTTAAATCTAAGCTAGTGCCATGTCTCCCTAGCTTGGCCCAAAAATATGATTGAGTTTGTAGTTAATATCTCATTAATTTTTATCCGGTTTTTAGAGTGGCAAAGTCAACAATTTACTAGTAGAGAAATTAAAATGTTTGTAAAACTTAATATTTATTATTTAATTATTTGATTTTAAGTTCAATTATTTTTAAATTATTAACTTAAAATTTATTACTTATTTTGTTTTGTAAAATTAAATTAATATTTATTTTTTAAGTTATCAAATTAACATATTTATCTTCATTATTTGTAATTAATGTTTATTATTAAAAAATTTAAATAGTGTTTATTTAAAGAAAAAAAAAAGTCATGAATATGAAGTATATGGTTGTTAAATATATTTTCTTTAGATGAGGACAAATAAGATAAGAATAATTTGGAATTAAAAATAAATTAATTATTTTGACTTAAAACTTAAAATCATTTTTAATTTTAAGTTGTAATATTAAATTATTTTATCAAATATATGTCATTTATTTAATAATTTAAATTAAATTATTAAAACACTTTTAAATAATTAAGTTGATTTATCAAATAACAGGCAAATTGTTTTATTTAATTGGGATGAAATTTTAACAAGATAAGTAATTTAAATATAATGATTCAAATAAAATGGGTTTTTAATTCCCAATTCCTTCTATTATTCAAATATCTTTATATCTCGGGAATATTACTTGGAAATCAATTACTAGTTTCCAATACCTGTAAATCATGCAAGTGGTAGTGGATGTGAACAAAAGGAGGTGGTAGGGGCTTATCATGAAACAAGCCTGCTAGGTTTTTCTCAGGGTCACTTATGATTGTTTGTTTTGAGTGATTCGAGATGGGTTGATGGTGATTAGCAGTACTTCCAACTTTGAAGCTCAGTGGTAGTGGATATGCAGGTAAGAATTCCAACTCTGATTGTCCTTGCGCACCACATAATGTGTTGTGGTGGACCTTGTATCTTGTATCACCATTAATGAGTGGCCAAAAACAACACACGTAACTTCACCTGAGCCCAACCATATAAGTTCTCAATGCAAATACAGACTGCTCACATAGTACACAACAAGGGATACTTATCAATTGCATGCAAAGGATACCTAGTTGTTAGTAGGGATGACAATGGGTCGGGTCTTTTCGGGTACCCGCTCTGTCCCGCCCCTATTGAGACGAGATTTAATTTTAATAAACAGGTTTAGGACGGGTTTGTGAATTTTTTTTTAAAACCTGGGACAGGTTCAGGGCGGGTTCGGGTATTGCCCCAACCTACCTCACCCCGCCTCGACCCAATTATATATAAAATTAAAATTTAATTTTAATTTAATTTAAAATTAATTTAATTTAATTTATTTTACTATTTTAATATATAGATAATAAAAAATATTTTTAATAAAATAAGTTATAAAAATATAATAATTTAATTATTTATAAAATATATTTATTTTAATATAATTAAAAATTTTGAAAGTAATTTTAAAAAAAAATTCAAATTCAAATTCAAAAAAAAGTTAAAAGGGGCGGGTATGGGAATTTATCATACCCGCCCGCCTCACCTCACCCTGCCCTGTTTAATTTTTTAAATAGGACGAGGATGAGAATTGTTTTGAATAAACAAGGCGGGGTTAGGATGGGGGTGACCCGTCTCGAACCCGCCCCGTTGCCATCCCTAGTTGTTAGCCAAGAGTTCTCCTAATCGTGTTTCGATAATAACAAATTATAATTAAGTTGTTAATTGATTTCAATTATAAAGAATTTTAGGTATTAGTTTGGAAATTCATCAAATGACCTAATGGATGCAAGATCAAGACAATTGGAAGACCTTTTAATCATAGGAAACATATGTAAGATGAATGCATGGGTGCACTTAGGATTTTCATATCTTTTCATGCATCTTTAAAAACCCGGTTTATGTATTAAAGTTACATTTTCATCAAAACCCGAGTTCTATCAAATAAACCTTAGGCAAATCCTTCAAAATTGGCATATTAATTTACCTAAAGACCTTGCGTAAGTGTTAGAAGATAAAAAAAACATAAAAAATAGGTTTTCAGGCCAAAAGTTATGAATCGGTCGAGGCATTGGCCAACCAGCTCAACCGGTTAGGGTATTGGTCGATCAGTTATACCTTCCTAGACGAGGTCCGGTCTCTCGACGTAAAAAATCTTCTCTCTCTTCCAATAACCTTGCATTCCCAATTAAGGGATATGCCTTTCGAATCGATGCCTAACGATCACTTGCCATGCATTTATTATCCAACGACTAGTCAACCAGTCGACCCAACTCACTGGTCAAGGCTGTTTTTTTTTATCATTTTTGGCTCCTGATGCTATAAACCTATAAATTGAGAGCTCTACTTCATTTATGAGCAAGAGACCACCTGCATTTACTTGGCTACCTACTTGTTCTCGACTCAAAAGCTCTTATTCTTTCCTTAGTGCATTAAATCTCCATTTTCATATTCCTTAGTGTACCCTTGTGATTCATCCAAACATTTGAGTTGTATTTGAACCCTTGCTGAGGTAGGTTGAGAGATTTGATTTTGTTATTTAAGTGTTAGAACATTCAAGTGAGTAAAGACTTGAAGAGATTGTGTAAGAGCCCATTGGAGCTAGCATTTAAGTGTAAAGGTGTTAGAAGCTTGGTTGAAGCTTCAAGTATAGTGGAACCCTCACTCGGTTAAGAGCTTGATTAGAGTGGACGTAGGTAAGGGGTATCGAACCACTATAAAATCTAAGTTTGCTTCTTCTAACCTTATCTCTTTATATTTATTCTTCTTTTGATTAAATTTGTGGTAGTGAAAAAGATTTTTAAAACCCAATTCACTCACCTCTCCCTCTTTGGTGTTTTCTCTATCAAGATTAGCCTTTATTTTCTCACTAGCAATTGCTTAAGTTAAATAGCATTTTACCATATCTGGCATTGCCTTAGCTAATCTAAAAGGCCAAAAATTTCATCACCTTTGAAGGAAGAAGCTACCCTTTGTTTGGTCTCCCATATGAACCTCGTTTACATTTGAGAGGTCTAGTAAATGAACAGACACAACACAACCTAGATGAAGATAATTTTTAGTGTTCTCCACCATAAGCTATGTTCTAAAAAGGTTAAGTATCACTTGATTATCATTATTTTAAAGTATGGTTCTATGGGTTCCTATTATAACTTAATTATGGTCATTTTTATATTAAAGTATTTCCTATATTTTGTAGGAATGATTAAATAAAACATCCCAATCCCTGGATCATTAAGATGCATGCAAAAACTATCATAGGCTTCTCTAGATCTACACAATGGAAATATATAGGTATTTTAAAACATAGATCTAGAGAATAGAAACTATACTTATGATTTGGATGTGGTCAAATTGATTTCAATTAGTGAAGAGGTGATGTGAATCTCAAAACCAAGAGATCATTTGGCGATAACTCTCTTTCTAGATCTTGGCACATGAAGATTATGCAATTCTCTCTTTGTGAGGGTAGAGGCTAGGCTAGGCTTCTTCTCTAGATGAGGAAGGAGACTAGGTTTTTTCTCTTTGAAAAACTAAAAGGCAAAAGTCATGAGCCTTAAACCCCTAAAAAGGTTTATGTAGGATTTTTTGTAGGCTTGAATGAAAACCCATTTTGAGCCCAATTGGGTCCTAATTAAGTAATTAACCCAATTGGATTCTAATTAATTAATTAGCTCAATTTAGAAGGACCATTCATAAGCTCTTATACAAACTTATGTGTTTATCAAAAACACCCTCATGCACACATATGAATAAAGAACCCAAATATCCCTCAAATAATGTACCACCAAAGGAATATGAGCTTGAATGGGTACCATCAAGATCTATAGAAAAATATTGGCTCTCTCACAATCGCATTCTAGAGTTGACTTAACATCCTTTATAGAGAGTGAACTAAACTTCAGTATCCTATGATATTAAAACGAGATAATAAACATGAGTCCACGATCTACTATCCACTATATGCAAGTTCCCCATGAACTGGAGTATGTAATATAACGAGGTGAATGTTATGATCCTCTCAAGATTACCTTTACAATCTTTGAGTTTCGAAACATCATATTATTTGATCAACTAACATATTCTAAAATTCTAAGAGCATATGTTAAATTCCACTTAAAAAATTACTATGGCCATAGATTTCCTAATCATAGGTCCTTAGAATCACCCAATGGAATACATTGTCTCAAACTCATGGGATATCATGGTGCCTATCTTGGGAATACATGTTGCCATCTATCTCAATCAACAACAATTAATGCAATCCATAGGAAATATATTGTAGGTGTTAAGATAGAGCCCTTAAAAGCATGACATGATGTAATAAATTTGGATTCATTATTTATTTAATGATGTTCCAATTTCATTTTTATCTATTTTTATTCCATGTATTATACTTTATGAGCATTCTTGTTAGCATCTTTTGCATTGTACGTAACTTAGGTGCATTAGAAGTTACATAAAAGATCTAAGTCATAGGTTTCTTGCAAATAGATGACTTGTTCATAGTCGGTTCATGGGTCTAGGCAACTCATTAAAGGCTATAGTGCACCACCTCCTGATTGGAGGGATGGCTAGACTTGGCTATTGGGATGGGTTTCCCATGGTGAGTGCACTAGTATATGGTTACATATTGGACAAGACCTATGGTGAGTTATGACTTAAGGCTATCAAGTAGTCATGACTGCACCAAGCTACTTCATTATATTGTCTCTCAACTTTGAGAGAATATTGGGTTTATGCTGAAGTTAGTAGTGGTTTTAACCTATAGGTGAGATCATAAGCTGATCATGTATTCCCTATAGATTGGGTCACTATTGATGGAAGTCGGTAGCAATATGAATTCTCAATAAAGACACCATCATATCTCTTAGGATTGATATAGTGTGTCCCCTTGGGTGATCCTAAGGAGGTGTGTTCATGGAAACTATGACCATAGTAGTTCCTTAAGTGGAACTTGACATAGGCTCTTTGAGAGCTAAGATATGTCAATTGAACAACAATAGGAGGATTTGTAACTTAAGGATGGTAGAGGTAGTCTCGAAAGGCTGATAGCTTTTACCTTGTTAGACTATGGACATCAATTCATGGGGAGACTAAACACAATGGATAGCAAGCCACAGACCTGAGCACTTGGTGTCTCATTGTTATTTACATAGGATACTAGAGTTTAATTGATTCTTTGTAGTGGAATGTTGAATCAACTTCAGAATTGGATTTTGAGGGTGCCAGTATTCCTATAGGTGCTAGTGGTCTCCGCTTTGAGCTCATATACCTTGTTAGCATGGGTTATGAGGGTTGAATTAGCTTTAGGTTCACTTTGTGTGTAAGGATGTTTTAGTAATTATGCAAGGTTGCATAAGGGTAAGTGAATAAGGTCTCTAGATTGGGCTAATTGATTAATTAGTAGGCCATGTTGGGTTAATTAATCAATTAAAACTTATTTTAGGCTAGACTAACTCACCCAGCATGGCCTACTAATCAATTAAGTCACTCAAACCTAATAGAAAACCCCTATAAATTACCCTTAGGGGTTAGGCTTCACATGGTTTTTCTAAAGAGTCATCTTCCATCTCCAGATAGAGAGAGAAAGAATCATAGCCTCTACCCTCTCTTCCATCCCCATCGGAAGTGTGCCAAGATCAAGGTTCGAGTCATCATGCAAAAGACTTCAGGTTTACGAGACTTGTACGTTTTTGTTTTTCATCTTCACCACGTGGATTTGATTCGGGAACATCCGAATCTAATGCATGGTTTTCATTAGCACTTTTTAAATCCCTTTAAAGTTTAAAAATGTTATTTTTCCATTGTGCATAGGATTTAGAAAAGGTCTAGGATAGTTATGCATGTTCCTAACCTGATCCAGGATTGGGAAATGAAGAGATCCGGGTTTTTCCCTTCAATAGGCAATATCCGGATTACTCTTGTCCCATCCTTGGATCATGATGGTACATTAAACTATTCCTAAGGCTCCTAGATCTAGCTACAAATTTTTTTTTTTTTTTTTAAAAAAGCAATTACAATAGAAACTTGGATCTAAAGGGTTTAGTGTGCTTTACCTTAGATTTGGATGTTCCCACATTAAATCCTATCAATGAAAATTGGTCATATGCATAGTAGATCTTGCAATCCAAAAGTCTTCATCTCGATGGCTTTCTTTATGCATCCTAGCACATGAAGGGTGGAATCCTCTTAAAAGGTTGGAGGCTAATGCTCTCCTTTCTCTCTCTCTCTCTCTCGTGAATAAAAGAATGAACTCTTAAAAGTGAAGCCTTACCCCTGAAAAAGGGGTATTAATTTATGGGCTACCATTAAGCTTAAGTGATTTGAGCCCATCTTAGACTTGGATCACTTAATGCAGCTTACTTGGGGTCATAACTAATTAATTAGCTTCATTGGGCTTAAGTTAATCAATTAACCCAATTTAAAGATAACATTCACAAGCTCCTATGCAATCTTACATTTTTACCAAAATTCCTTTATGCATTCATGTAAATAGAGACTTAATTAACCCTCATAAATTGTGCTACCATGGAATATGAGTTTGAACAGGGACCATTGAGACCCATAGAAAAATATTGGCTCTCTCAAAATCTATTTTTGAAGTTGACTCAATATCCCACTATAGAGAACCAACTACACTTTAGTATCCTATGAGATATTACAACGAGATACTACTAAGGTTTATTACCTACTATCCACTGCATACAGACTCTCCATGAATTAATGTTTGTAATCTAACAAGGAAAATTTTACCAATCTCTCAAGAATACAATTCTAATCCTTAAGTTACAAATCCTCCTATTATATGATCAACTGACATACTCTAACTTTCAAATATCATATGTCAAATTCCAATTAAGGAATTACTACGATCATAGTTTTCATGATCACACACACACACACACACACACACACATATATATATATATATATATATAAATCCAAGTTCAAATTCTTCAAAAAATTATCTTGGCGCCTTAAGAGAAAATTTTATCAAACTTAAATACATACATACATACATACATACATACATATATATATATATATATATATATATATATATATATATATATATATATATATGAATATTTATAGTTTGACCTTTATGTAGGGAAATTGTAGTTATGACATGGAGCGATGTCATATTTTCAACACTTTAATGTTGAAATCTTCACATATGCCAATTAGCTTGATTTAGATACATAGTAGTGTCTAAATTTTAACACTTCATTAAAATTGGAATCATATTTAACACCCACGTAGACATGTTATAGGCTTGATGCTAGGCAATGTTGTATTTTTTATACTTAATGTGATTTAATTATTAAAGTCTTCACTGATATAAATTGACTTGACTTAGATGCATGATAGTGTCAACTTCCAACACTTAATTGAAATTGAAACATATTTGATACCCATGTAGACAAGTCATAACCTTGATGTGGAGCTTGTTGTATTTTCGACATGTAATACAACTTATGTGGTATTTACTCATGCAAATTTGTTTGGCTTTGATGCATAGTGGTGTCCAACTTTTAACATTTAATAAAATTGATACTGCACTTAACACCCACATATTTCTTCTCTTATTTACATTTTTTCTTTTTTCTTTTTTATGGTAGTGATTGAACTTAAGTAATTTCCCTAAGTTGAATATCTACCCTTCATAGAGAGAGGATAAAGTCAAACATAGTTCAATGTGTGTGTGTGTGTATGTGTGTGTATTTTAATTATCAAACTTTGTCAAGACTAAATATTTTAATCTTGCGAGCATACCCTAACTAAAGTTGCAACTCGACTAGTTGGATTGGGTTAAGAGCCAACCCAAACTCAACCTGAATTGAAATTATTAAATTTAGGTTGAGCTCGGGTTGATTATATGATAGTTGGGTTGGGTTAATAAAATCAATTCGAAATGCAAACACACAACATTCATTTCTTACATAACCTTTCTTTTACAAAGCCAAGCATATTACAATAGACCATGATAATATAATTTTGTTTTTTGGTAACAATTCTATGCTTTTTCCACAAAGGATAAAGGCTTCAAAATTGCCTTGAAGAACCTACCTTCTCCTCTCTATCATCACTTTAGAAAGATAAAGTTAAAACCAGAAAAGGATATCTCAAAATTATTTTAAAATCAATCTTTTTCATCGTTTCCATGATTTATTAACTAAATTGTTGGCAGTCAAAAACCAAGTAACAAAATGTGAACAACAATGGTGTTGAACGACGACTATAGCAGTAAATAACGATGAAGAATCTTGAACTAGGCTGTGAAACCAAGATTTGGTTAATCTTGATTTTGATGATAACAAAACAAGGTTTAGAACTAATGATCATATTTCAAGTGTGATTAGGCAAGACGACTTCCAAAGTGGCAATCCAAAGATAAATCAAGCCAATGAGAAATCATGAAGAAGAAGACCATCTCAAAGAGAAGAGTTTTTCAAGATCAAAGCTTCTTAAAATCTCTTTGTAAGGTTGTTAGTGCACTAGGACTTTCATGCATTTCATTCTTTATTTATGCACCAAAATCATCCAAGAGTAATATTGTTTTAAATATCTTAAGAATTGGATGATTTCATGTTTTCAACTAAAACCTTGTGTTAAATGATTTTCAAACTTGTGTTAAAAGGTTTTAAGTTGAAAAAGGTTGAGTGTTGAGCCAAAAGAATGGCTCAACCGGTTCAACTGGTCAACCGGTTGTGCTCGTCCGGTCGAGGACCGGTTGAGGGAGGCCAAAAAGTTTCTCTTTCCCAGTGGCCTTCTCTTCCCGATCAAGGTTGAACCTCAACCGGTTGAGGTCCAGTCGAGTACCGGTTGAGGTCTGGTTGAGGTCCGGTTGAGACCCAACGGTCACTTTTCCTAACGGCTAGTCAACCGGTCGACCCCTAACTCGACCGGTCGAACCCTCAACGGCTAGTATGACTTTTTTCTTCTATAAAAAGGCTCTAAACTTCATTGTTTCATGAGCTTAACCTTCCTAAATCATTCTTGAATATATTTGAGCCTTAGAAGAGTGTTTTTTAGTGCACCATTATTCCAAAACTTGCATATCTTTAGTGCACCATTCAATCCTAGTTTTTTTTGTATCTTTGAGCCTAAAGTTCTATTACTAGGATTTTGAGAGATCATTATTTGTATATCTTTGTGAGGAATTTTCTCAAATGAGGGGTATCACTTGAGAGGTTGTTCAAGAGAGGGATATCTCTTGAAGAAGTGTAAAGGGTGCTTGGAGCCAAAGTCCAAGAGGGTGAATTGGAACCATAATCCAATTGTAAAGAGATTGGAAGCTTGGTTGAAGCTTCAAGATAGTGGAACCCTCACTCGGTTAGGAGGTTGAAGAGAGTGGATGTAGGCAAGGAAGTGCCGAACCACTATAAACTCTCGTGTTTGCACTCTCCCTTCCTTAACTCTTTTAAATTATATGCAATTGTGTTTATTTTGTTTATTATATATTTGCATATAATTGTCTCTTATTTTTGCATAGTTTAAATTTGTGAAAAAGAGACCATCACCCTATTTACCCTCCTCCCCCCCCCCCCCCCCCCCCTTTAGGGTGATTACCATAGTTTGGATTAGCCTCAAAGTCCTAACATAGGCCTTAGGAACTTCTACTCTCTATCAAAGAATCTTGAACGATGGTAATAACATCGGATAATGAAAGAATCTTGAACTAGGGCTTAGGGATTTGAACAATATCAAAGATTTGAACAACACAGAATGGCGGAAGAACCTTGGACTAAGGCTCGAGGATTTTTCATTGTCTGTCGAAGAATATAATGGAAAGAGCCAAGGTATTATTTTTTTCAAGTTATATATATAGTTGGGTTCGGGTTGCCCAAGTCATCTGACCAAGCCTAAGTTGAATTTAATTTAGTTGATAAAAATGAACCCAAGCCCAACCTGAGTTACATAAAATGGTGCCCAAACTCGCCTGAACATCGAGTTGGGTCGGGTTAGCTCACCCAAATTACAACCCTAGCCCTAACTTTGGCCTAAGTCACCTTTTTAGGTTTTCAACTTAGTGATTTTTTTTCTATGTCTTACATAATTTAAGCTCAAGTTGGTCAAAAGCAACATGTAGTTTAGGCTCATACTTTAGGAGTTTTTTTTTTGTTTTTTTTTATTTTTTTATTCAAGGGCAGTAAATGTATGTTCTTGGAACAAAGTTTAATTAGGGATCAAAGATGATTTATTTTCAACCTTGGAGAACAAAAGAAGTCCAAAAGTCTCGATTAATGTTTGCTCATCTACCATGTTTGATCTCTTGCAATCTATTGTTGTGCTCTCTATGGCAAACCAATATGACATAGAAATCTCGAATCACCGTTGGATAGAAATAATGCAATAGAGTCATAGATTACTATACTCTATAGCATATGTTGACTTTGCAACTCATTTAGTATTAAAAAATAGTGAAAAATCCACAACAACATAGTTGTGTTCAAGTCCGAATGAAGAGTACTTGTATTTCTATCCACCAGTGGAGCTCATGAAAATTTCCTCCAACTTTTTATTCTTTTTTTCATAATATTTTCCTCAACATTTTTTAAGGAAAGTACTAAGGAAAATATTATAACATTTTTAATATTTTTCTTATATTTTTATTTCCCTCTTATTTTTCACATCATCCAAACAAAGGAAAGTGATTTTCGTTAACTTTTTTTTCTTTTCCCTTAACATTTTTGGGACCAAACACGCCCTTAAAGAAATAATGTCATTAGCAGTCATAGTACTCGTTCCCTACAAGACCCAAAAAGAGGTTTTGTTATTATAAAACTTTTTCATCAATTAATTAATTCTAATTCCTCACTTTCTAATCATATCTTCTACGTTGATGTCTAGTTTTTGGAAAAAGTAAAAATTAAATAAATTTATTACAACTTAATACCTGAAAACAGATCTTCTTATTAAAAAAATTATCTTACGAAAAGTGCGATATATACCTAGTCCACTTGCCATAGGTATAGGCTTTTTTTTTTGTGCCTCCAAATGATTTATTAATTGATCTTAATGCTAGTGATCAGAAAATCTCTTCTATTACTCATTTATTTAATTAATAATGTTATTCTCTTTGACTTATTTATCATGCACTTACCAATTGAAGTAACTTTCTTTAATAAGGATATAATATTCAATCACTTTGTCATTAATAAATGATCTCACTTATTGGCAATCACAGTATTAGCACTCATCATAAAATTCACTTGTCATTCTCATTATCAATATGGAGTACACCTCATATTTATCATACATTTAAATATTAAAAAACAAATAATTATAATTAGATTTAAATATAAATATTTAATATTTTAAATATTTGAAGTCTCACATTTGTTTAACTCATTTATAATATGTTTAACAGTAATTTTAAAAAACGATTTTATCTTAAAAAATATTTTTTTTATAAAAAAATAGATCTTTGAAAAAATTTGGAAAACGCTTTAAAAAATCTTTTTAAAAAAATATCATTTATAGTGTTGAAAAATCATTTATAATTTTATAAAAAAAAATATTTTATAGGTAATTCTCATAAAAATATTTCTAAAAAAATACAATAAAATAGTAACTATGAAATTGTATTTAAAAATTAAAAACAAAGCAATATTAATTAATAAAATATTAAATTTTAGTTATTAAATATTTTTCTATAAAGTTTGTAAATCCTTGGTGGCACATATCTATCATTCCCATTTCAGAATTTATAATTTATATAAGAGAATCTGAATTTGGAATTCTTAAACCTGCTACTGGTAGCTATTGATTTTATGTTGGGAGAATCATGTGATCATTGACAAATTTGAGAAAATAATAGTAAAAATCACACACCTTCCAAAACTACCCTCAAACCCTCCTCTCGTTCTAAGGTCAATTTCCATTACTTTTTATTGTACTCTAATAGTAAAAATCATCCATATTCCAAAACTACCATCTAATCCTCCTCTCGTATTTTCTCACATCCCTATCCACCTCGTATAGTCTTCACAAACTCATATCTATCTCATTACTTTTTCTCTCATGACCTAAAATATTTATCGAGATATTTCTAATAACTTTACTTATCTTATAAGCAAATATAATATTACAATAATATATTAACTTAGGAAATATTCTATACAATATTTTTTATAAAAATGAATCTTTACTAATTAAGAATTTGGGACCATTCCCAACAAAATGGAAAAAGCCACAATATTTGAATTTTTTTTATTCAATTAATAATAGTTTAATAATAAAATTAAAATGAACTTGTTATTAATAAATTCAATTTAGTTTATATTCCTTCATATCTACATGTTACTTTTAGTCAAATACAATAAGTATAATATTTTAGTTTTTCCTATTTAGCTAAAAAAATAAACATCATTTGAGTAAGGAATTTGTATAAAAATAAATAAATAAATATTGGGATTTTGTTAAAAATAAATAAATAAAAGGAAAAAAACCTAAGATTTTGTCTAAACAAGGTTTGAAAAAAAATTGAGGTTTTGTTCTACAATTGAGACAAAAACAAATGATCCTATTTTGAAAAAGTTAAATTTCGTACTGAGATGATTTTATGAATTTTCGGGGAACATAGGCAATTATGGTAACTTTTGACCAACTATGCAGAAGATTGATCTTAACATTTCCAACTAGTTACGTGTCACTTGAGTTGTATAAATTCATTTTTCTCCTTTACAATGCGCCATTGCCATTGCCATTTGCCCCTACCATTTCCACTACAATGTTGAGTCCCAACTTATACGGTATAAGACTTAATCCTATTTAAAGATTAATTATATGTTCAAGGTATGATTTAATTAAATTGATTTTTAGGGTAAATTTTGATCTTCCATTTCTGAAATTTGAGCAGTTATTCGGAGCTTCGAAGTCCAATAAAGGGAAGAGATTTGCTTGCGGGGTTTGTAAGTTAAACTCAAATTTCAGCCAACCCTATCTCTTTATGTTGTTGATAAACTTTTCAGTTCCATTTTTGTCTACTTCTTTTATTCAAAATTCTATCCCAAAATTCCAAGAATGTGGACTGCATAGTTTTTAATTTTGCAATTTTAAACACTTAAAAAGTAACATTTGAAGGTGAAAGACAATATTTAAGAGCATTTAAATGGACACAATGTTTATCCACGTCATGAAATTATAGGAAAATTGATACTTTTCATCAAGCAAGAAATTTTTAATAATTTATTGAAATCCATCATTTAAATTTAAGAAATGCCTTCAAATCAATGGAAATTTATTATTAAATTAATTGTTGTCTTCTATTTAGGGATGACAATAAGACGAGTTTAGAATGAGGCACCCCTATCCCATTCCCATCCTAAACCCGGGGTGGGGCATGTTGATGAGTACCCATCCTCGTTTTCAAAAAAGAATAAATTCTTCCCCACGTCATCTCAACCTGAATATGTATTTCTGTTTTAATGGGGGGTTGGTTTTTCCAAAACCAACAATATTATACCAATCCACCAAATCCCCAACGAAACAAATTCACAATGTTTGTGCCATTGATACACTTTTCTAAAAGAGCAAAAAATACCAAGAAAATTTTGAAAGACTGGCCTTCAAAAAGAAAATGTTGGAAAAAATATGAATGTGAACAAAGGTAAGAAGTTCCAAATCCAAAAATTCAATTCATATAGCATCCACATGGAAAATGAAAATGAAAGGGTTTGAGACTTGATACAAATTCACACTTGAAACAACATAGGAGAATAGTTGATTTATCAAAACAAAAACCCAAAGTAGAAAGAAACAAAGATTTAAAATTTCCACAAAAATCAAATATCTCTCCATAATCCTACTGGATAAAACCTTAAAAGTATGACTAAGGTTGAAATCCAAATCAAAACCTAAACCTTCAAAAGAGGAGAGGGCTTGAAATAAAGGCCTTGAAGGCTTCAACTCTTATATGATAAATATTGAAGTAACGTTATCACAGTAGAATTGATCATCATTGTGGTTCCACTTCCATTTGAAGAAGAGAAAAGGGTTTCTATATGAACATTTCTTAATTTTATTGCTCTTCTTAAATTCATACTTGGAGATGGATTTATGAAGCTTGAAGTAGAAAATGGCAATATATAGAGATAGTGATATAGGGAAAATGTGAAAAATTAACCATTTTATAATGAGAAATTGTTTGGCATTTTATAATACTTGAATAATGGATAAATTTGTAACTTGGCGGGAAGGTTGGTAGAAATCCCATCCTCGCTTTGACAAATTGGGTTTTGAAAATTTTTCCAGACCTATCACATCCGCAACCATCACCTTTTCATACTTGTCCAAATAGGGACGAGATAGACTACTCGAATAACCTACAAAACTACCATCTCTATTATTATTTTATTGATAAAAAATTCTAAAATATTGATAGGTCTTATATTCTATTTTTAACATCGATATTTATTATTTATATAAAAGATTAAATTTCGCTTAACTCTTCTAGATTTGAGCTAATATATTTAGCTATTATGAGTTTAAAATTTCACAAAAAATTCTTTTATTTTAAATCAAATGAAAGGTCAACGAAATGCTAAACAAGAAAGAGGTATGAGATATTTGATAAAATTTTAAATTTAATAATAATTAAGTTATTTAATTCAGCCTATAAGAAGGTGAATGAAATTAATACATTTATAAAAATCTAAATTATTAAATAAAAATTTTAAAATTGATATAAAAAATAAATTTTCAGATACACAAGAGAACATACACAAAAATAAGTTTAGTTTAAAAAACATTTGTTTATTAATCACCATTTTTTTGTTTAGAAATACATGAAAGTAACATATACCTTTCCTTTTTTAAAATTTCTTGAAAGGACAAAGAGACCAACTGTGTGTATGATTTCAAAGAATTATCGATGGTAGATGGACGATAAGAATAAAAGGATTAGCAATGCTATCAATCATAGCACTAACAGAAATCGGTGTGATGGGAAATTTAATGGGAGAATTGTGTTTTGGGCCCAACTGGGCCCAAAAATTAAGAGAAGGTCCATGTAACTTACCTAATTAATGATAAGGATATCAGATGTTAACAGACAAAAATGCCCTTTACATTTCCAACTCAAATGGTTGTAAATTAATGGGTTTCACAACTGGTAAACTTGAAATGCCATGTCACCAGACTGAAAATTCTGAATCTTCTTACCCATTTCTCTCCCTCCGTAAATAGCATATGCACAAATGATGCTGACTGTGACTGTCCCCCAATTGCTTTCTTCAGTAGCCAAGGATTGTGAGCAATTCAGAAAAGCTTTTGTAAGTATTTTATCATCATCATTCCCAAATCCAAATGATGGGGGAAGGGGGGTGGGGGTCTGAATTATTATATGACATTTTGATTTGATCAAGTTGAGGCCTTTGAAGGTATTTTATCATCATCATCCAGAGAGAATAAATGGGTTTCGTCCAGACGGTGAGCTTTGGGGAAGAAGATTGTCCGATGATGATGCAATTCATCCAGAATAGCTATCATTCGGATCAAACATATTTTGAAAGCAGAGAAGTTGGCCCACCTGACGAAATAAAGAAAATGAAGAACTCCGATGAAGATATAAACCAGCCACAACTATGGTCATGATGATGGCAGTGGCCCAACAACCTCCTGTGAAGATGGAAATATGCTAAATAGGGTATATGCCCTATTGTGGGGTAAGTATATTTTCTAGAATTTGAAGCTAGGTTGATGAAGGATTGAGTGTGTTTTTATTATGTTTAGGGATGAATTGTGGCATTCATGTTTGTGAAAATTATTCTGCTATGATCCAAAACACAACCCTAGTAATTATATGATTGAAACTCCTTTATGTTTGAGTAGAAGATTATTAATATGATGAGTAGTAGTTAGGGAACAAATTGATACTTCAATTTTTCCTTATTTTATGAACCAAAAGATTGCAAACATGATTAACCTATGCATGAGCAGATATTCAGTAGTGGTTGTATGAAATTTTTGTCTACGTACAAGACATTTACACTAAGTGTACAAGGTACTTACGCTTAATGTACAAAGGTGTACAAAGGTACCTGTGTTGAAGTATTTGCAATCATTTTAAAATCATTTCCATTTTGAAAGAATGAGGAACATTCCCTCACACACATTCCTTGATCACGCACTCATCTCGTTCAATTTTATTACTTCATACATGTTCATTGGATGACCAACCATAGTAATGATGAATAGGAACCTATATTGAGTTTCACTTCCCCCTTTTCTCTTCCCCCTTTTCCTTTAGGAATCACATTGAAACATGGTAGCTCACCCATATGCACGCTTTTAGTTGTAGGTATGTCAAATTTTTGCCATTGTATAAGACATTTACACTAAGTGTACAATGCAAATGTGTTAACTGTACAAGTGTGTACAATGCTTCCTATGTAGAAGGATTTTAAATGGTTTTGAATAAATTGCTTGCTCATTTATTTTTTCTAAGGGGGACATTCCCCATAGTCATTCCTCATTTCCCTTCGTACACATTCATTGGATGAGATAGCGCACTTATGATGAATAAGAACCTAAATTGGGTTTCATTTTCCCCCTTTAACTGAGTCATGACATTGGAATGTGGTTAACCCGCTCATATGCACTAGTTATGTTCTAGCTAGGTCGAATTTCTGCAACTATACAAGGCAGTTACACCAAGTGTACAAGGCCAATGTACTAAATGTACAAGGGTGTCTATCTTAGGGGATTTCAAGTGGTTTTGAAGAACTTTCTATCTTACTATTTCCAATCGTGGGAGACATTCCTCGCACATATTGCTTGACAACACACTCATCGCATGCATTTTATTTGATGTCTACCATGTTAATTCATTCTATTAACTTCCCTAGTAATGATGAATATGAACAAAAATTAGGGTAAAGTTTTTGTTCAATTTTCCTAATCCATGAGAATGGAAACATTGGTTACCCACCCAAATACACTTGTTCGGTTGTGCCTATGTGGGATTTCATGACTGTACAAGGCATTTACACTAAGTGTACAATGCAAATGTGCTAACTGTACAACTGTGTACAATGCTACCTATGTTGAAAGATTTCAAATGCTTTTGAAAAAATTGCTTGCTCATTTATTTTTTCTAAGGGGGACATTCCTCATTTCCCTTTCTACACATTCATTGGATGAGACAGCGCACTTATGATGAATAAGAACCTAAATTGGGTGTCATTTTCCCTCTTTTCAATGAGCCATGACATTGGAACGTGGTTAACCCGCCTATATGCACTAGTTCTGTTGTATCTAGGTCAAATTTCTACAACTATACAAGGCATTTACACTAAGTGTACAAGGCCAATGTACTAAATGTACAAGGGTGCACAAGGGTGTCTATCTTACTTTTTTCAATCGTGGGGAACATTCCTCAGACATATTGCTTGATAACACACTCATTGCATGCATTTTATTTGATGTCTACCATGGTAATTCATTCTATTAGCTTCCCTAGTAATGATGAATATGAACCGAAATTAGGGTAAACTTTTTTCTCATTTTCCCTAATTCATGATAATGGAAACATTGGTTACCCAACCATATTCACTTGAAAATATGTACCTATGTGGGATTTGGTGACTGTACAAGGCATTTACACTAAGTGTACAATGCAAATGTGCTAACTGTACAAGTGTGTACAAGGTGACCTATCTTGAAGGATTTGAAATGGTTTTGAAAAAATTGCTTGGTCATTTATTTTTTCTAAGGGGGACATTCCTCATTTCCCTTCGTACACATTCATTGGATGAGATAGTGCACTTATGATGAATAGGAAAATAAATTGGGTGTCATTTTCCCCCTTTTTACTGAGCCATGACATTGGAATGTGGTTAACTCGCCCATATGCACTAGTTCAGTTGTAGGTAGGTCAAATTTTTGCAATTGTACAAGACATTTACACCAAGTGTACAAGGCCAATGTTCTAAATGTACAAGGTTGTACAAGGGTGTCCATCTTACTTTTTCCAATCATGGGGAACAATCCTCAGACATATTGCTTGATAACACACTCATTGCATGCATTTTATTTGATGTCTACCATGTTAATTCATTCTATTAGCTTCCCTAGTAATGATGAATATGAACCGAAATTAGGGTAAACTTTTTTCTCATTTTCCTTAATCCATGATAATGGAAACATTGGTTACCCACCCATATGCACTCGTTCAATTGTGTCTATATGGGATTTTATGACTGTACAAGGTATTTACACTAAGTGTACAATGCAAATGTGCTAACTGTACAATTGTGTACAATGCTACCTATGTTGAAGGATTTCAAATGCTTTTGAAAAAATTGCTTGCTCATTCCTTAAATCAAATGATAATAACCTTTCATTGATTGATATTTATGTGGATCTTCCTCATGATTGTCTTCAACCTGATAAAGGGTATGTGTTTTTTTTTTCCCCCAGTGAGAAATCAAATAAAGGCATAATAGAGAGATGAGTGTGTTGGTTGCCAAGTAGGTATTGGTTGGTGTTTGATGATGTTAAAAGCCTTTGTAAAGCAGCCTCAAGTAAGCACTGATTTTGATATTTAAGTTTTTTTTTTTAATTTGATCATTTTTTCTTTTCTTTTCCAAGTTTTTCTTTCCACCTTGGTTTTCTGAAGAAAGCTTGCATTATTGGAATGATTGTTATTTAATGTCGTTGTAGTTGCAAAGGACACAACTATTCACCAAAGCCTAACCTTTGTTCTGAATCTGATCCAAGGTTAACACTTCGTACAGTTCAAGTCCTTGAATGCCTTCTGGAAAGTGAGTGTGCAGCACGTGCATAAACAAACAACAGGACAAAAGCTCTTTCTATTCAACTACAATCCACACAAGGAAAACTTGATTTACTTTAGCAACAATTAACATTAGTTTCTCTAAATAAAACAACAATGGATGGTAAGCTCAACACTGCTTCCCATGGGAAACGTTCGAGAGTAAATGACTTTGACCTGCTTATTGAATCTGTTTAAGATATGGATGTTAATGAAATAATAACAATAGGAAATAAGATGTTAAGGATCACAACTAGCCCTCTGAAGTTCACACAGTCAGAAGATGGTGTTTAAATATTCAAGGCCAACGAGGACAACAATAGCCAACATACGAACCTAGAGGACTATACAAAATTCATTGTGCTAAAACTTATGGAAGAACCCACAAAACATCATTATGGGGCTGAGCTACTTCAGTTCAGGAATCCCAACAAGAGAGACATCATTGCTTTGTATGAGAAACACATGCTTCAAAAATTGTAATAGTTGTAAGTTAGGATTTATGGAGGTAGCCTGCCTGTAATATAACGAGAATTGACTTGATAGATTAGCTTTTTAACCAAGTACTTAGTGCTCAAGAAGGTGTTTTGTGCTTGAACGGTGTCATTCCCATTAGTACAAAGCTTGGAATATCTTTTACTACAAATTGTCATGTTGCCTGCCACTAACATCATTAGTAACCCTTTAGGTGAGGTATATCATTTGTCTATTTTTACATTTGTGTTTTAATGTATTCCTGCTTCTGTTAGAATGTTTCTTGGTAGACTTTCCAGAGGTCATATATATTTAATGGTGTGATCACTGTGGTTGGGAGTTTCCAGAACACCATTTGCATTTATGTCCCTACTGTATCTTCTGCTCAATTGGGTGGCAATAGGAAAACACTAGGTGAATTTTAGAAAGTAATGTATTGAGTATGGAGTTTTATTTTATTATCATCTGTTTTCTCTTGTATGCATAGGAACTAAGTGGATATGCAAGCAAACTTAGTACTTAATGTTGAATTATGCTTTTAAAGTTTTGAACTTCTAAAACTTACTATTTAATTCTTTTAAGTATTAAGATTATCTATAAAAAATGAACTTGTTCTTTTTAATACTATTTAATTAACACGTCTGTTTCATTAATGAAATAATTAGATATATAAAAAAGGAAAAAAAATAAGGAAAACCTACATGGATTATTAAGGTAAATGATATTTGGGATTTAAAAAGAGTTAACTATTTGAACTTATCACTTATTTTATTTCTAAAGTTGTTATATTATGTTGTTTTGCCAAATATCTTAATGATTTAAGATATGTTATTGAGCTTCCTATCTTAAGTTCTTGAGTGAAAAAGAAAAACAAATGTTGAATGTTTTTATCAGTATTAGACTTGTTCAGGCCATATATGTATGTTGGATATGAGTTATAATAACTTTTTGGAATTCACAAATGTGCAAACTGATGTATTCTTAATTTTGTATTCCTACAGTCCAGTATGGGTAAAGAAACTCCAAGCTTAAAATGTGACCAAAGTTTCTAGTCTCCCAATTGTGAGGGCTAAAGTTTTTCTGTTGTCTTAAGAATGTCAAGCAAACACTAATTTCCAAGGCTACAATCATCACATGAAAATTCCCATACTCAAAGGCTTTAAGGTTATCCATAAAACTGATGTTTAAAAATTAATTTGAAAAACTTAGTTACGAAGTTGTTGTCTAAATTTTTTATTATTGGTCTTTGTATAAAATTGCTTCTCTGCAGCCCAAATTAGCCTACAAATACAAGCATCATAATAAATATAGAGTAGCAAAGAGTAGGGTCTTTCATTCTGTTGTATAATTCCAATTACATTAGGTTCATGTAACAATGAACATACATTTACAATCACAAACGAAGGCTTTAATTCTCCCTATTCACTTACAATGCAATGATAATCAACTTAAGTAAAAAAACAGTCAAACTCCTACTAATCCAATACTCCCAGTGTTTATTTTTACATGTGGCACCATAAAAAAACATGTAAAGAACTACATTTGTCCACCATAAATTACATGCAAATGTGCTAACTTTATACAGTCTCATCACAAATTACAATCCCCATTAATCCCTCCAAACACGATGTCGGTGTGCATTCTATGGTGAAAACAACAAACTTCCCATAATCTTCAACCTATAATGTTTCAATTTCCCCTACATTCATTCAAGTTTATAGCAACAAATCAGAAAATTAATTAATTAGGATTTTCTAACTATTTTAACATTAATGAGATGGTAATAGATAATTCCTCCTACGTACCACATTGATTGATTTGGAGAACCTGCCCATTGACCACAACTCCATGAATTTCATTACAAACACTCCGCAATCGTGCCTACGTCAATATCATGACCAAAACATTATTAAGTGTGGAATTATAAATAAGAGAGGAACTTAAAATAAGTTGCAATCCATTTTAACATCATCCCGGACTGCAAGGTCAACACTCACCCATTAGGTTGGAGAGGTACATTAGGTGTTAGGAAATTGAATGTCCTCAATTCATAAGTTGATACCTCTTTCTTGTGTGCAGCCAACCATAGGACAACCTTAGCCTAAAACATTTATTAACGCAACAATTGAAATTTTTATGGGAAGACATACCTAACAAATTATTAGTTGTTACTTGTTACTTTACTAGATTTTTTTGTATTCCACTAAAGTTGTCTTCTTCCTACCAGGACGAGAATCTAGCAGTTGGATTCTCTTGTTTGATAGGCCATATATGTAAAGTGTCCAATGGTTCTTTATGAGAACCGATAAGAAGACTTGCACTAATAGACTGCCATTAAACATACATTTAAATATTAGACCTTCATGCAATAAAAAAAAATTCCAAGCATGAAACACAGGAATCCACCTCGTTAACATTCACATATGGAATATCCATCGGATTCACATGTGGTTCAAATCGTCCTATAACTGCCTCCCTCACTAAGTGTTTTGCCTGGGAGTGGATTACCATTTCCTGCATATCAAATAGGGGATAGCATCAGGTTTGTCATTGTAGGTAATGCATGGTTCAAGACATAAAATAAAGTTTAGCAATGATTTAATGGATCAGTCATCATTACAGCTATGTAGGAGGATAGAAACAATTTCGTCTTCGGTTCATGTTCATGCTACAACAATCTATAGTAGGCATCGACGACCTGATTTCATATATCATAGAAGTGTAAGCAACTAATTATATCAGAACCACACTTTAATTTTCAAACTTAAAATAATGCATAAAGAGGGATAAGAAGTCATATGCATGTCGCTCCTTATCCAGCCATTCCCTTCGAAGTAGCCCAAATTGCCTCTGGTTAGGATAGTGTCATGCATAGACACTAGTTCCTCACTGTTACAAATGCATACAATTTAGTTTTTGTTTTATCACTATCATACAATGAGAAGAGTGTCTTTGAAGTATGTTACCTAGCATCCAAATCCTCTCCAAATACCAGTGCAACTGCTTGTTTTATGTCCATTTTGATGGCAGATTGTTTGGTTTGTGGTTGGGATATGTATGGGGACAAGAGGTTTGGAGCCATTTGACGCACTCGATGTCTGCGGATGTTCTTATTTGTGGGGACAACATCACCTTTTGGTTGTTCTTCACCATCTGCAATACGATATTTAGCACTAGTCAGCAAAGGTATACATTATGATAAGGTACTTGGGTTGTTTACCATATGGGTGTTTGCATAAATTTTATCACTTACCGCTTACTGCATTAATGGGTACACTAGGCTGCAACTCATAGTCAGGGGCGACAACGCGATCTGGTGTGTATATCACATGGTCTGCACCATGCCAAGCCATGTCCTCTTCACCAGGAAATGCATGGTCATCGGCTGTGGGAGTGTTGGCTGGTGCATAACCAGAGTGACCAGCAACATTTGAATTTACCCTACTATGTCTTCGAGCCCCTAAGTTATGCATAAGGCCACACATTATTCTCAGCTGCTGCTGAATGCCCCGTTGATATTGGTCGATTGCTCCTTCCACATCATGATATTGATGTCATATTTCCTATCACATGTAAATTAATGTGCACACGATCATTGTCAATCTTTGAGCCAAAAATGTCACAACAACATATTTCTTTGTAGTTAAGAAGTAAAAATAAATTACAATGACAATGAAATGAACATTTACAAATTTTTAAAAAAATTAACAGCTTACATCACTATTTTCAGCATTAACATTTGTGTCATGGTCCACATTAGTCTCTACCTCCATAGTTCTCTCTAGGGTTAGAGATCTCTGGGACGCCTATAATTAGCACTGAAGATTAGTACTTAAATAATGAGTGTTATGTTGGTCATGACAATATATTTATGCATGCATCACTTACAAAATCAACCTTAGCATGTCCGAATGCTCCAAACTCCTTTATCTCAGCGGCTAGTCGCCGCTTAATCAAATCATCAGTCCATGCCAATGCTGGGGGCACTGTAATGGGGACTTAGATTGAAGGAATTTGGAATTTAATGACATAATGCAGTTGCATAATAAATACAAACATCAGCAGGCAAATGTTACTTAGTTGTGCAATAAAAAAAAAATGGAAGATAAATACTGAAAAAGTTCACTACCTGTAGAAATAAAATGCAGCCATGTACCCAAGAGGTGTTAGACTATTGATATCACCTAATTCCCTCAACCAGTTGGTCAAACACAAATTGGGCCCAATTAACGTCATTTTTGAATCCATCCTCATGGATGGTATGCCACAAGTTATGACAACCATTGAGCCTAGACGTGGGGGCCAACAATGTGGCACATGCGTAGTAAATGAATGCTCTATAGAACTTCTCCCCAACAAGTAAGTTGAAGAGTTTCTCCTAGCATGCCTGAATAGTCCCAAATGGATGCTCTGATGATGTAGAGGTCACCTGCAGAATTCGCCCTTCTGTTAGAAGGCCAAAAATGAGACCAACATCGGTAGCTGTAACAGGATAGTGTTTCTGGGCTGAGAACTTTATTTGTCTAAATCCAACATTGAAATGTTGGATTAGAAAGATACAGATGTTGTGGCGCACCTCTGTGCAGTTTAAGTTTAATAGACCTCCAAATTGGAGGTCTCTTATGGCTCGTATTTTTTTCTCTGGTAAATGGTTGCAGATTTTCTTAAATCTTCCAGCTGAGCATCGTGTAAACATTGATGAGCCCTGCATGCAATGTTTGACAACATGGCCATGTTAGGAATTGCAACATCATTGCAGTTGGTGATGCAAAAAATAAGTCAAAAAGTAAAGATGTCATTTCTAATAGTTACAGAATGAAGTAGCACCAAATGGATGATTAAAGAGAACAGAGTAAGGAGAGATAGGGGGAGAAAGAGAGAGAGAGAGAGAGAGAGAGAGAGAGAGAGAGAGAGAGGAAGCAGTAGTATCATCAGTATCATCAGAGCCATTAGTTTTATCCATGCACAGAAGATTCTGCAACCAATGTACCCTGCAAAAATACATAGTGTCAGGAGTACCAATCCCAACTGATGATGACTGCAAATAAATGAGGAAAAGTGAAATAAACAAGTCTCTTTTCACAGCATCATAGTGGCAAGAGCTTGAACATCATGCTCTTATCTTCAAATACATAGTGTCAGGATTACCAATCTTAGCTGATCTCATCTACACTGTCAAAAGAAGCTTGGACTCTTCATTGTCTTCAAGGCTATTTCCTCACCAACCCAGTAAGCATGGAAGGACATTTTCATTTTCATGGTTTTTTAGTGTTTTTTTTTCTTGGTGGGTACTTGTAGACACTAATGTTTTTGGTGAATAATGGTCTGAGAACTCTGGGTTTTGTGTCTGTGTTTCCAGTTGGGTGGGGTTGTTTTCAGATGGGGTTGGTAGGAAGGCAGACCCATAGCCAGGGAGGTGCAAAAGAACTGATGGCAATAAATGGAGGTACTCTAAAGAAGCATATCCAAATTGAAAATACTGTGAGAGACACATGCATAGAGGCATAATCCTTCACCAACAAGCTCATTAATCAACTCAAATCCGTCCACCACCACCACCATTTCTTACTCTCTCTCTCTCTCTCTCTTCTCTCTTCTCTCTTCTTCAATGAATTTTGAAACCTCCAATCCCCATTACCATTCCTACCACAACACCTCTCTTTATCCCTTCCTCCACTCTCATCCCTCATCCCTCCTCCTAGACGTCATGGTTCTTGCTTATCCCTGTAGCTGTATAGCCAAGACCATTAGATCCCTAAAGCATAATTTTATATGGTGTTAGTGAACCACATTTTCCATATTACCAAATTATACACATATATTACCCGACAACTTACAAAGCCAATAGAATAATATTGAATAAATAAATGTTGAATTGTTAAAATATTATATTAGAGAACTTTCTAACATTACTGATACATGGTAACTATAACAAGGAAGATGAAGAAATCACTTAAATTTTATGCATAATATATATATGCTAACTTAAAATGTATCTCAAAATGAAAATTTCAGAAAATGATTTCAGATTATATATAAACAAAGGAGTCATTTGTTCACACCAATTGAAACATGTAAAGTATCATAAAATGAAATTTTACCCATTTTGATACCAACATGCATTCTGATTTATGTTCTCACAATACATTAAAATTGCATGACTATAGATTATAAGTTTTGTGGCACTCTACCAGAGAAGCCAAAACCTCTCAAATAGTATGTTGGCAACGAAAGAATGCAAAAAGCAACTAAGATAAGCAAGCATGATGAACCATACCGAGATTAGGAGTGAATTGGTACCAGAACCATCTAGGCCATTACCAGTCATTGTTAATATTATAACTACATCATTGGGCATAGAAGAGTAGAATGTTATGCACAGCTAAATTGACCAAGTGAATAACTAGACAGCAAGTATAGTACAATACTATGAAAGTTCAGCTAAGTGACATGAAAATGCATGCATCCAATGATGTGAGTAGGACATACTTAAAATAGGGAAGTGAAAGTATACATCAAGTTAAAGGATACCACATTGAAAGTGCAATTTCAAATTAAATCAGTAATGAAAGCAACTCCAAATAATGAAAATTAAAAAGTAGTGCATCGTGTCTATAATAAGGACAATACACAACATCCAAAAGCAACAACCCCATGACCATAAAGCAAAAAATGGAACAATGAGGGATCGTCCACAAAATGAAAACCTTACAAGCAAAGAAATGAACAAGTCAGGACAATGGATTATTACATTTAGACCGATTGTGACCTATGCCATTGCATCGAGAGCAATGAATAGTTCTTTTATGGCTAAATTGTGACTCAATATGCCTTTGCCGAGGTCTTCTTGGAGGATGTCTCACTTGCGGGGGTTGGAGACTACGAAATACGTTGCCTCGGCCATCTTGTAAAGTCCCATCCTCACAAACTTTAGGCATGTTGTGTGTTGGCAATGGTTGAAATTGACCCGAGTAAATCAAATGTTGGGTGGAGACTTTAAAACATGGGTCGATATAGTCATACACATTATGTCTCAATGTGCAGATCACAACACATACATGTGGACATGGCAACCCGGACATTTGCCATGTTAGACATGTACACTTGTGTTGTTGCATATCCACAACCAAATAAACCTCTTCAGTAAAAACCTTGAACGTCCCACCCAAATAGGGCATCACAGTAATCAGAGCAGACCTCATGATATTTGGCATTAGCTTTTCCTCTGTTCTTGGCCCAACCACACTCTTCCACTTATCTGTACCACACATATGGGTGTCCAACATGGCTACAAGCTTATCCATGTGCATCAAGAATAACGTATGAATTTTTTGGCGTCATTCTTCTCTTAATCATGCATTGAAGGACTCTGCAATATTAGTTGTCATTTTATCCCAACTTTTTTTAAGGAACTTTGACATCGCCCAATGCTCCGGACTATTCTCTGCAACCCACCTTGCTAGGTCGGCATTAAAACGCACAAGTTTTTCGAACACCTCATTGTAGTGTATATCCAACCAAGCATATGCAATGTTGTCTAAAAGCAACAAAGCATAATCTTTCCCTTTCTTTCCCCTAATGTTTTGCCTATTGAAGAAGCTAGAAAAGTTCTCTTTCACATGTCGATAACAATAGGCGTGATTTTCTACCCCAAGCAACTCCGAAACACTACGCAATATCCCTTGATGTCTATATGATATAATAATTACTTCTTGACCATCTAAGATCCCCTTCAATTTATGCAAGAACCAATACCAGTCCTCATAATTTTCTAAACCAACCATACCCAACGCTAGAGGGAACATTCCATCATCTGCATCATATGCAATGGTAGATAAAAGAGCTCCTTTGTATGGACCACTTAGGTGGCAAGAATCAATATCCAATACCGGTCGACACCCCATCATGAACCCTTGAATTGAAAATGCATGGGCAATGAACAATTGCTTGAAGTGACCTTCATGAGAAGTGTACTCGGCAATAGTTCCGAGGTTAATTTCCCTTAGCCTATGGCATAACCAAGGCAAAATCGCATAGGACGCACGTGAAGATCCATATAAGCGCTCTTTTGTCTTCTCTTTAAGATGCCATGCTTGGTTATAAGTCAATTGAACTCCATGATCACGTTCAAAATCCTTGCAAATTTGTCGGGGAAGGTATTCTGAAGTTGTTCTAAACACATCTTCAATAACAACAACGCCTCTCTTTGAAGAAACCCTCACCTTAGATGAACACTCATCTTGAGCTATAAGATTATGATTAACTTGGTAAGTATAAACTCGCAATATTTCATTTCCTTCAACAACATGAGCTGTTATCTTCCAAGGACAACCCTCAACCGAACACTTTACGGACATATGAGTAGGTTAATTTTTCTTGTACTTGTATTGAAACCTTCCAGCTAATGACATTTGGTATATTACATTCCAAAACTCATCTGCATTTTTAAATGTATGTTCGAAACCTAATATTGCCTCACGAAACTGATTCGATTCCAAAGGGGTGTACTCACTATCTACACAACGCGATGCAAAACCTCTTAATAACATCATAGTATTAGGACATCACATGATGCATTAGACGAAGGAAATATAGGAGGCAGACCTATACATTTACATTCATAACCAAAATTAGACTACATCATGCGTAAAATTGATATTCAAAATATTTTAAATAGACATCTAAGTGAAAGCGCATTACCCAAATGCCAACTCTGTATTCGGTATATTTGCCTCAATGGCTTCCACACCGGGTGACTCTACTATGTACACATTTGCAAAGTCATCACTATGGGAAACCACGTTATCCAATTCATCCTCATCTTCTAAATCTTAGATGACTCTGGGATTAAACTTGAGGGTGTAGTGCATCATTCTCACATGAAGGGAAATGTTGAATTTTTCTAAGACTTTGTGAGTGAATTCTTCAAATGTCATTCCTTTATAAATGTGAATACCTTTGCTTCTTCCACCAACATATTCCCAACGCCCCATCATTTTTTTGGACAAGTTCGCCTCCCACAAAAATATAACAGTATATTCTATTTGTGGCATCCATCAACCTATTGAAACAAAACACAAAATTATATTGTTAAACAAACAATAATGCATATTCAATGTGATTTTAAAAGTTTTTTCATCTCACAATAGGGAATGTTCCCATACGAAAAAGTTATATTTTAAAAAATGTATATACAAACAAATGTAACTCAAGCATGTCTTAACAAATAATTTTTGTTGCTTTTTTTTATTATTCTAACCATTGTCAACGGTAAGATTATTTTAAGATAGGCACTAATAAACAAACGGTGAGTTGAACTAAGAAATGAAAACCCTGCTTCTCTCTTCTCTTGGAGTGGTAAATACTACCTAACCTAAACAAAACTAATAATAATAATAATAATAAAAAACAAAAATGAGAAATGTAAAATTGAAATGGAAATTAAAAGATTAAAATTAATAGATTAAAAAAAATCATTAAATTAAAACTAAGAAAGGCTATAAAAGGAAAAATAATAATAATAATACAACTAAAAACTATGTTACTTCTACTCCTACTTCTAAAAACAAATCTCTAACTTATTTTCCCTATCATTCCCCTTTACTTATATATTCATAGTTCACATTTTTATAAGCAAAAACCTCTCTCTCCAACTACTTTAGTGCTACCCAATTTGACACTACTGCTTACCTATGCTAATAATCTAATCGTGTCAGTACTTGGAACTTTAAGACAGAACATCACAACTATATCTAGTAAAGTAGGAGGATTTTGTGTCCGATTCAACATAATACTCCAGAACATATATATATATACACCAAAAACATTGGAATTATGGAACTATAAGACATTCAATAGGAAATAATCCCCCACGTTTTATTAAGCTCTGACCTATACTTACACTACGTAGAAAACAAATTCTCATTCTCACTCAAATCCTTAGACAATTTCTATTGGTACTACTATATCAAGCATGCCTACAAAGTTATTCAAAGAGAATGGAGATATTTAAATATTAATTATAAAGTGTTGCTTTGCAAAATAATATGAAGAGATATTAGCCTAAAAAATGCAACAAATACAGAATTCTCTTCTAAACTATCATGTCCTACTTTAGATGATTCATACAAAACCATAAACAAAAGTTTAACACATTTGAGGTTTAAGGGTCATAAAAACTAATACATAAAAAGAGATAAATCTGTTACTTGTGCCTACATCTAAAGCCAAGGCACCATAAGAAAAATTTAGGTTGAATCAGATTCCCTGACCATGCATTATAAAATGACTTGGCTAATTTCAAAAGTTTCAACTTTATAACTCTTTTCCTTGATAGCTCTAGCATAAGCTACAAACAAAGGCATACTTCCTCCTACTAGTATACAACTTGTAGATGGACTAGCACAACTTAGAATAACTCAAACTATCTGACTACCAATTTTGGGCATTTGAGATGAGATCTATCAAAATCAAAGACTTAATTCCAATTTTATGCTGCTATTCCACCAAGATTTTGAAGTCTTTCCAACCAAAATAGTTTTCAAAATAGTAATGCTCCAAAAGCAAAAATTTTCTCTTTTAAAACATTACAACAAATCTACAATGTCTTATTTAGAATTACGGAGTATGGAAATCCCTTTCCAAGAGATTTCTACAGTAAGAAATTCCAAATCACCTACTTTGCCTCAATTGTTCATTTAATGTCCTTAAAATAACACTCACCATTCACTTCATAAACTGAAGGTTAGCAAAAAACAAGAATCCCTCTCCTCATACCAATGAGGATTAAGCAAAATATAGGACTAAGAAAATCTAGGCCGAGATTTAGGCAATCTACTAACCTCAAATATGCAACAAGAGTTTGCACCAAGATGAACACGCCAAACTGAAATTGAGAGAGAGATTACATCAATGTATTTTGGGTTTAAATCAAATGCTTGGCAAAGACGAAATCGAGAGAAAACGAAATTGGAGAACCTATTAACCTCAAATAGCCAACGACAGTCGGCACGAACGGCAACACCGATGCAGATCGATGATAGAACAAGAGACACCCGATTGAAATCGAGAGTTTGACTAAAACAATATATTTCACCTTAATTCAAATTTTCGAGAGAGACGAATGCAAGAAAAAATTTAAGAGGCACAAAGATGAGATACAAGCAATGGAGGAAATCGAGAAGAAGAAAAGAAAACGGTTGTCTAGGCTTGAAATGCTGAAGAGAGAGCAAAATTAGGGCAAAATTCCAACATGGATATTTTGGTTTATTAATTTTTTTTTTCATAATCAGTAAGGTTATTTTTAGAATTAATAAAAGTGCATATCCTTCTTTTTAATTTTGACACTTCTTATAGGTTTTCAGCTTAAATGGTTTAGTTACATGGACCTTCTCTTAATTTTTGGGCCTAGTTGGGCCCAAAACACAATTCTCCCAAATTTAATTTGTTGACTATTATATCAACCCTGTACTATCACAAGGATATGTAGCTCTTGGATACATCGTGAGTTTTACTTTGAAGTATTTTATGTTTCTCTATAAAATATTATAAATATTATAAATATTTTTTAAAATTTTTTACAGAACGCCTCATTTTTTATTTTTTTTTAAAGTTAAAATACTTTTTAAAAACATTGCAAAATGGACTTTTGGTATAATATGTTAGGATAAAAATTTGTGTCCACTAAATTTTAAAAATGGTAATTTTTGTTTAAAAAATTAAAAAAATAAACAAATTTTATTTTTTTAATCTTTATTTTTAAAAATAAAAACAACTTCTATATAATATATAATAAAGTTTATATAAAAAAATATAAATTTAGTTTATATCCTAAAAAATTATTTTTAGAATTTCTAAAATATGAAGTGGTAAAAACATTTTAATACTTCAATTTATATTTTATATACAACTTATTATTATTTACTATTTTTAAAATATGAAAAAAGAAAAGAAATATATCTAAATAACATGAAAATAAAAATTTTTACGATTTACTTCATTTAATTTGTACCCTAGTAATAAACAATTTCAAACAAGCCTACAATCAAGCTAATTTTTCCAATCAAACCGAGAGTGGTTTAGTTTTGGTTACTCAAATCTAAGCTAGTGCCATGTCTCCCTAGCTTGGCTCAAAAATATGATTGAGCTTGTAGTTAATATCTCAATAATTTTTATTCGGTCTTTCAGAGTGGCAAAGTCAACAATTTACTAGTAAAAAAAATAAAATATTTATTTAATGGTATTTTATAAAACTTAATATTTATTATTTAATTATTTGATTTTAAGTTAAATTATTTTTAAATTGTTAACTTAAAAATTATTACTTATTTTTTACTTTAAATATTAACGTTGTTTTGTAAAATTAAATTAATATTGATTTTAAGTTATAAAATAAACATATTTATCCTCATTAATTGTAATTAATGTTTATTATTAAAAAATTTAAATAATATTTATTTTTAAAAAAAGTCATGAATATGAAGTATATGGTTGTTAAATATATTTTCTTTAGATGAGAACAAATAAGATAAGAATAATTTGGAATTAAACATAAATTAATTATTTTGACTTAAAACTTAAAATTATTTTTAATTTTAAGTTGTAATATTAAATTATTTTATCAAATATATGTCATTTAATTAATAATTTAAATTAAATTATTAATACACTTTTAAATAATTAAGTTGATTTATCAAAACAAATTGATTTATTTAAGTGGGATGAAGTTTTAACAAGATAAGTAATTTAAATATAATGATTCAAATAAAATGGGTTTTTAATTCCTAATTCCTTCTATTATTCAAATCTCTTTATATCTCGGGAATATTACTAGGAAATCAATTACTAGTTTCCAATACCTGTAAATCATACAAGTGGTAGTGGATGTGAACAAAAGGAGGTGTATGGGCTTATCATGAAACAAGCTTGCTAAGTTTTTCTTAGGGTCACTTATGATTGTTTATTTTGAGTGATTCGAGATGGGTTGATGGTGATTAGCAGTACTTCCAACTTTGAAGCTTAGTGGTGGTGGATATGTATGTAATAATTCCAGTTTGCCATTGAATGCCTTGGAAGTATCTTGTTTTAGCTCTTCCACTTTGATTGCCCCTGCGCACCACATAATGTGTTGTGGTGGACCTTGTATCATGTATCACCATCAATGAGTGGCCAAAAACAACACACATAACTTCACCTGAGCCTAACCATATAATTTCTCATACAAATACAGATGGCTCACATAGTACACAACAAGGGATACTTATCAATTGCATGCAAAGGATACCTAGTTGTTAGCTCAATGGTTCTCCTAATCGTATTTTGATAATAACAAATTATAGTTAAGTTGCTAATTAGTTTGAATTATAAAGAATTTTAGGTATTAGTTTGGAAATTCATCAAATAACCCAATTGATGCAAGATTCAGACAATTGGAAGACCCTTTAATCATAGGAAAAATATCTAAGATGAATGCATGGGTGCACTTAGGATTTTCATATCTTTTCATGTGTCTTTAAAAACCCGATTTATGCATTAAAGTTATATTTTTATCAAAACCCGAGTTTTATCAAATGAACCTTAGGCAAATCCTTTAAAATTGGCATATTAATTTACCTAAAGACCTTGCCTAAGTGTTAAAAGATAAAATAACATAAAAAAAATAGGTTTTCAGGCCAAAAATTGTGAACCGATCGAGGCATTGGCCAACCGACTAAGGTACTAGTCAACCGGTTATACATTCCTGGTCGAGGTCCGGTCTCTTGATGTAAAAAATCTTCTCTCTCTTCCAAAAGCCTTGCATTCCCGATTGAGGGATGTGCCTTCTAGATCGATGCCTAACGGTCACTTGTCATGCATTTATTGTCCAACGGCTAATCAACCAATGCTAGAAACCTATAAATTGAGAGCTCCATTTCATTTATGAGCAAGAGAACACTTGCATTTACTTGGCTACCTACTTGTTCTCGACTCAAAAGCTCTTATTCTTTCCTTAGTGCATTAAATCTTCATTTGCATATTCCTAAGTGCACCCTTGTGATTCATCTTAACATTTGAGTTGTATTTGAGCCCTTGTTGAGGTAGGTTAAGAGATTTGATTTGTTATTTGAGTGTTAGAACATTCAAGTGAGTAAAGACTTGAAGAGATTGTGTAAGAGCCCATTGGAGCTAGCATTTAAGTGTAAAGGTGTTAGAAGCTTGGTTGAAGCTTCAAGTATAGTGGAACCCTCACTCGGTTAAGAGCTTGATTAGAGTGGACATAGGTAAGGGGTATCGAACCACTATAAAATCTAAGTTTGCTTCTTCTAACCTTATCTCTTTATATTTATTCTTCTTTTGATTAAATTTGTGGTAGTGAAAAAGATTTTTAAAACCCAATTCACTCACCTCTCCCTCTTTGGTGTTTTCTCTATCAAGATTAGCCTTTATTTTCTCACTAGCAATTGCTTAAGTTAAATAGCATTTTACCATATCTGGCATTGCCTTAGCTAATCTAAAAGGCCAAAAATTTCATCACCTTTGAAGGAAGAAGCTACCCTTTGTTTGGTCTCCCATATGAACCTCGTTTACATTTGAGAGGTCTAGTAAATGAACAGACACAACACAACCTAGATGAAGATAATTTTTAGTGTTCTCCACCATAAGCTATGTTCTAAAAAGGTTAAGTATCACTTGATTATTATTATTTTAAAGTATGGTTCTATGGGTTCCTATTATAACTTAATTAGGGTAATTTTTATATTAAAGTAATTCTTATCTTCGTAGGAATGATTAAATAAATCATCCCAATCCCTGGATCATTAGGATGCATACAAAAACTATCATAGGCTTCTCTAGATCTACACCATGGAAGCATATAGGTATTTGAAGACATAGATCTAGAAAATAGAAACTATACTTATGATTTGGATGTGGTCAAATTGATATCAATTGGTGAAGAGGTGATGTGAATCTCAAAACTAAGAGATCATTTGGCGATAACTCTCTTTCTAGATCTTGGCACATGAAGATTATGCAATTCTCTTTTTGTGAGGGTAGAGGCTAGGCTAGGCTTCTTCTCTAGATGAGAATGGAGACTAGGTTTTTTTCTCTCTGAAAAACTAAAAGGCAAAAGTCATGAGCCTTAAACCCCTAAAAGGGTTTATGTAGGATTTTTTATAGGCTTGAATGACAACCCATTTTGAGCCCAATTGGGTCCTAATTAAGTAATTAACCCAATTGGATTCTAATTAATTAATTAGCTCAATTTAGAAGGACCATTCATAAGCTCTTATACAAACTTATGTGTTTATCAAAAACACCGTTATGCACACATATGAATAAAGAACCCAAATATCCCTCAAATAATGTACCACCAAAGGAATATGAGCTCGAATGGGTACCACCAAGATCCATAGAAAAATATTGGCTCCCTCACAATCACATTCTAAAGTTGACTTAGCATCCTATATAGAGAGTTAACTAAACTTCAGTATCTTATGATATTAAAACGAGATAATAAACACGAGTTTATGACCTACTATCCACTATATATGCAAGTTCCCTATGAACTAGAGTATGTAATCTAACGAGGAGAATGTTATGATCCTCTCAAGATTACCTTTACAATCCTTGAGTTTTGAAGCATCATATTATGTGATCAACTGACATACTTTAAACTCTAAGAGCATATGCTAAATTCCATTTAAAAAATTACTATGGCCATAGATTTCCTAATCATAGGTCCTTAGAATCACCCAATGGAATACATTGTCTCAAACTCATGGGATATCATGGTGCCTATCTTGGGAATACATGTTACCACCTATCTCAATCAACAGCGATGAAATCCATAGGAAATGTATTGTAGGTGTTAATATAGAGCCCTTAAAAGCATGATATGATGTAATAAATTTGGATTCATTATTTATTTAATGATGTTCCAGTTTCACTTTTATCTATTTTTATTCCATGTATTATACTTTATGAGCATTCTTGTGAGCATCTTTTTCATTATACGTAACTTAGGTGCATTAGGAGTTACATAGAAGATCTAAGTCATAGGTTTCTTGTAAATAGATGACTTGTTCATAGTCGGTTCATGGGTCTAGGCAACTCATTAGAGGTTGTAGTGCACCACCTCCTAATTGGAGGGATGGTTTGTCTTGGCTATTGGGATGGGTTTCCTATGGTGAGTGCACTAGTGTATGGTTACATATTGGACAAGACCTATGGTGAGTTATGACTTAAGGATATCAAGTAGTCATAACTACACCAAGTTACTTCATTGTATTGTCTCTTAACTTTGAGAGAATACTGAGTTTATGCTAATAGTAGTGGTTTTAACCTACAGGTGAGATAATAAGTTGATCATATATTCCTTATGGATTAGGTCATTGTTGATGGAAGTCGGTAGCAATATGTATTCTCAATAAAGACACCATGATATCTCTTAGGATTGACATAGTGTGTCCCCTTGGGTGATCCTAAGGAGGTGTGTTCATGGAAACTATGACCATAGTAGTTCCTTAAGTGGAACTTTACATAGGCTCTTTGAGAGCTAAGATATGTCAATTGAACACACAATAGGTGGATTTGTAACTTAAGGATGGTAGAGGTAGTCTTGAAAGGCTGATAGCTTTTACCTTGTTAGACTATAGATACTAATTCATAGGGAGACTGAACACAATGAATAGCAAGTCACGGACCCGAGCACTTGGTGTCTCATTGTTATTTACATGGGATACTAGAGTTCAATTGATTCTTTACCGTGGGATGTTGAATCAACTTTAGAATTGGATTTTGAGGGAGTCAGTATTCCTATGGGTCCTAATGGTCTCCACTTTGAGCTCATATACCTTGTTAGCATGGGTTATTAGGGTTGAATTAGCTTTAGGTTCACTTTTGTGCATAAGGGCATTTTGGTAATTATGCAATATTGCACAAGGGTAAGTGAATAAGCTCTCTAGATTGGGCTAATTGATTAATTAGTAGGCCATGTTGGGTTAATTAATCAATTAAAACTTGTTTTGGTCTAGATTAACTGACCCAAGCCCCTAGTGGGCTCAAGTCACTTAAGCCAAATGGAAAACCCCTATAAATTACCCTTAGGGGTTAGGCTTCACATGGTTTTTCTAAAGAGTCATCTTCCATCTCCAAATAGAGAGAGAAATAATCATAGCCTCCACCCTCCCTTCCATCCCCATCGGAAGTGTGTCAAGATCAAAATTCGAGTCATCAAATAGAAGACTTTAGGTTTACAAGACTTGTACGTTTTCGTTTTTTGTCTTCACCATGTGGATTTGATTCAGGAACATCTGAATCTAAGGTATGATTTTCATTAGCACTTTCTAAATCCCTTTAAAGTTTAAAATTGTTATTTTTCCATTGTGCATAGGATTTAGAAAATGTTTAGGATAGTTATGCATGTTCCTAACCTGATTCAGGCTTAGGAAACGGAGAGATCTAGGTTTTTCCCTTCAATAGGCAATATTTGGATTACTCTCGTCCCTGCCTTGCATCATTATGGTACATTAAACTATTCCTAGGGCTCCTAGATCTGGCTACAAAAAAAAAAAAAAAAAAAACTATAATAGAAACTTGGATCTAAAGGGTTTAGTGTGCTTTACCTTAGATTTGGATGTTCTCACATTAAATCCTAGCAGTGAAAATGTGTCATATGCATAGCAGATCTTGCAATCCAAAAGTCTTCCTCTCGAGGCTTTCTTTCTACATCCTAGCACATGAGGGGTGGAATCCTCTTAAAGGATTGGAGGTTAATGCTCTCATTTCTCTCTCTCTCTCGTGAATAAAAGAATGAACTCTTAAAAAGTGAAGCCTTACCCTGAAAAAGGGGTATTAATTTACAGGCTTCCATTAAGCTTAAGTGATTTGAGCCCATCTTAGACTTGGATCACTTAATGCAACTTACTTGGGTCCTAACTAATTATTTAGCTCCATTGGTCTTAAGTTAATCAATTAACCCAATTTAAAGATAACATTCACAAGCTCCTACGTAATCTTACATTTTTACAAATATTCCATTATGCACTCATGTAAATAAACTCAATTAACCCTCATAAATTATGCTACCATGGAATATGAGTTTGAACAGGGACCATTGAGACCCATAGAAAAATATCAGCTCCCTCAAAATCTATTTTTGAAGTTGACTCAATATCCCACTATAGAGAACCAACTACACTTTAGTATCCTATAATATTACAACGAGATACTACTAAGGTTTATTACCTGCTATCCACTGCATACAGACTCTCCATGAATTGGTGTTTGTAATCTAACAAGGAAACCGCTATGAATCTCTCAAGAATACAATTCTAATCCTTAAGTTACAAATCATCCTATTATATGAACAACTGACATACTCTAACTTTCAAAGATCATATATCAAATTCCAATTAAGGAATTACTATGATCATATTTTTCATGATCTCTCTCTCTCTCTCTCTCACACACACACACAAACACACACACACATGTACATATATATATATATATTTGTTTTCCTTTTTTAAACTTTTTTCTCTTATTTCATTTTTGTTTTTAAACTTTTGAATTTCTTTTATTTTAAGGAAGAAATAGGCTCATCACTTTGAATGTATTAATCTTCCCTTCTTGCAATGATGAATTTAATTTCGGGTATCTTATATATATAAATCCAAGTTCAAATTGTTCAAAAAATAATCTTGGCACCTCAAGAGAAAATTTTATCAAACTTAAATACATAAATATATATATATATATAGTTTCATCTTTATGTAGGGAAATTGTACTCATGACATGGAGCGATGTCATATTTTCAACGCTTAAATGTTGAAATCTTCACATGTGCCAATTAGCTTGATTTAGATACATAGCAGTGTCTAAATTTTAACACTTCATTAAAAATTGGAATCATATTTAACACCCACGTAGACATGTTATAGACTTAATGCTATGCAATGTTGTATTTTTTATACTTAATGTGATTTAATTGTTAAAGTCTTCACTGATATAAATTGACTTGACTTAGATGCATAATAGTGTCAACTTCCACCACTTAATTAAAATTGAAACATATTTAATACCCATGTAGACAAGTCATAACCTTGATGTGGAGCTTGTTGTATTTTCGACATGTAATACAACTTATGTGGTATTTACTCATGCAAATTTGTTTGGCTTTGATGCATAATGGTGTCCAACTTTTAACATTTAATAAAATTCAGACTTCACTTAACACCCACATATTTCTTCTCCTATTTACATTTTTTTATTTTTATGGCAGTGATTGAACTTAAGTAGTTTCTCTAAGTTGAATATCTACCCTTCATAGAGAGAGGATAAAGTCAAACATAGTTCAATGTACGTGTGTGTGTGTGTGTGTGTTTTTGTGTGTGTGTATTTTAATTATCTAACTTTGTCAAGACTAAATATTTTAATTTGCAAGCATGCCCCAACTAGGGTTGCAACTCGGCTAGTTGGATTGGGTTAAGAGCCAACCCAAGCTCAACCTGAATTGAAATTATTAAATTTAGGTTGACGGGTTGATTATATGATAGTTGGGTTGGGTCGGGTTAGGTTAATAAAACCAATTCGAAATGCAAACACACAACATTCATTTCTTACATAACCTTTCTTTTACAAAGGGAAAACTTTTCTCCCATGGCATGGCCTATATGAGGGATGCTAAGCCAAGCATATTACAATAGATCATGATAATATAATTTCTATTTTTGGTAACAATTCTATGTTTTTTCCACATAAAGGGTAAAGGCTTCAAAATTGCCTTGAAGAACCTACCTTTTCCTCTCTATCATCACTTAGGAAAGATAAAATTGAAACCAGAAAAGGATATCTCAAAATTATATTCAAATCAAACTTTTTCATCGTTTCCATGATTTATTAACTAAATTGTTGGCAATCAAAAACCAAATAACAAAACGTGAACAACAATGGTGTTGAACGACGACTATAGCACTAAACAACAATGAAGAATCTTGAACTAGGGCTTAGGAACTTCTACTCTCTATCAAAGAATCTTGAATGATGGCAATAACATCAGATGATGAAATAATCTTGAACTAGGGCTTAGGGATTTGAACAACACAGAATGGTGGAATAACTTTGGACTAGGGCTCGAGGATTTTTCACTCTCTATTGAAGAATATAATGGAAAGAGCCAAGGTATTATTTTTTTTTTTTTAAGTTATATATATAGTCAGGTTTGGGTTGCCCAAGTCATCTGACCAAGCCCAAGTTAAATTTAATTCAGTTGATAAAAATGAACCCAAGCCCAACCCGAGTTACATAAAATGGTGCCCAAACTTGCCTAAACATCAAGTTGGGTCGGGTTAGCTCACCCAAATTGCAACCTTAGCCCTAACTTTGCCTAAGTCACTTTTTTAGGTTTTCAACTTAGTAATTTTTTTTTTCTATGTCTTACATAATTTAAGCTCAAGTTGGTCAAAAACAATATGTCGTTTGCACTCAGACTTTTAGGAGCATTATTATTTTTATTTTATTTTTATCCAGGGGCAGTAAATGCATGTTCTTGGAACAAAGTTTAATTAAGGATTAAAGATGATTTATTTTCAACCAAACTTGTGGAGATTATTTTTAAAGTATTGTGGAGAACAAAAGAAGTCCAAAAGTCTCGATTAATGTTTGCTCATCTACAATGTTTGATCCCCTAATATAGTGAATTGCAATCTATTGTTGTGCTCTCTATGGCAAACCAATAAGACAGAAATCTCGAATCACCGTCGGATAGAAATAATGCAATAGAGTCATAGATTACTGTACTCTATAGCATATCAACAACTTTGCGACTCATTTAGTAGTAAAAAATAGTGAAAAATCCATAACAACATAGTTGTGTTCAAGTCCAAATGAACCGTCCTTGTATTTCTATCCACCAGTGGAGCTCATGAAATTTTCTTCCAACTTTTTATTTATTTTTTCATAATATTTTCCTCGACATTTTTGAAGGAAAGTACTAAGGAAAATATTATAACATTTTTAATATTTTTCTTTCCCTCTTATTTTTCACATCATCCAAACAAAGGAAAGTGATTTTCATTAACTTTTTTTTCTTTTCCTTTAACCTTTTTTTGGGAACCAAACACGCCCATAAAGAAATAATGTCAATAGCAGTCATAGTACTCGTTCCCTACAAGACCCAAAAAGAGGTTTTGTTATTATGAAACTTTTTCATCAATTAATTAATTCTAATTCCTCACTTTCTAATCAGATCTTCTACGTAGATGTCTAGTTTTTGGAAAAAGTAAAAAATAAATAAATTTATTATAACTTAATACCTGAAAACAGATCTTATTAAAAAAATTATCTTCAAAAGTGCTATATATACCTAGTCCACTTGCCCTAGGCATAGGCTTTTTTTTGTGCCTCCAAATGATTTATTAATTAATCTTCATGATAGTGATTAGAAAATCTCTTCTATTACTCTTTTATTTAATTAATAATGTTATTCTCTTTGACTTATTTATCATGCACTTACCAATTGGAGTAACTTTCTTTAATAAGGATATAATATTCAATTATACTAGATTGATTCAGTCATTAGATCACTAATATCTTCCATCATCCTTTAATTAACTGTCACTAGTGTCTCCCATCACTGTCATTAATAATTGATCTCGCATTATTTTCTATGCCATTTGTCGGGCACTTTCTTATTGACAATCTCTTTCCATGATAAGAATCTTTGTCTCTAGTATTAGCACTCATCATAAAATTCACTTACCCTAAGAACCTACTTTATCTTGGTTTAGTTCAAAGCGAAAAAAGTTGGACTGGGTTTTCTCAGGCCAAGGTGAGAAGTGTCATTCTCATTATCAATATGGAGTACACCTCATATTTATCATACATTTATATATTAAAAAACAAATAATTATAATTAGATTTAAATATAAATATTTGAAATCTCACATTTGTTTAACAGTAATTTTAGAAAGCACTTTTATCGTAAAAAGTATTTTTTTAAAAAAAAAATTAGACCTTTGAAAAAAATTTGGAAAACACTTTAAAAAATCTAAAAAAATCATTTATAGTGTTGAAAAATCACTTATAATTATTTTTTTATAAATATTTTATAAGTAATTCTCATAAAAAAAATACAATAAAATAATAGCCATGAAGTTGTATTTAAAAAATAAAACCAAAACCATATTAATTAATAAAATATTAAATTTTAGTTATTAAATATTGTTCTATAAGGTTTGTAAATCCTTGGTGGCACATATCTATCATTTCCATTTCATTTCTTAATCGTCTTATAAACACTTTAATCAAATTTCTTATTCTGATCCCATTTTCTTTTATTCTATTTCCTTCTAATTTTAATTTTGTCATTTGATCATAATTAAGTAAACATGCCATTAATTCATTCATTGAGGGTGGAATGACAGCATCATCAAATGTGTACGTGGGTTGGTTTCACATTTGAACAGCGTCAATACTCTAGGCAATTAAAAATGACAGCGTCAAACATAAGGACTTCTAAAAGATGGCCCATCATATTCTAAAAACCAAATATGCACTACTTCTGGCTGTGATTTCTCCTTGTGCATAGACCTTTCGGTTCTCTTTCAAAGATGTATATAATATTCCACACTCAGATTTATGCATCCATAAAGCTATGCTTAAAAGGACGTTATCTTCCACATTCTTATATCATTATGTAAAGTCAGTGTAATTAATATACGACTAATATTGAGACGACTTTGTACATGATTGAGACATTCCTCATTCGTTTAATTATTTTGAAGTAGTGCGTACCACGTTCATAGCATGAAAAGTGTAGAAAAAGTCTTTAGTACCCTTGCGTTAATATGATACAATTACCCATATATTTTATCATTTCAAAGCTTTGAAATAAATAAATTTTGTTTATTATACCAATATTTTTAAATTTATATTGCTAATTTTAAACTTTGCATGGATTATGATTAAGCACAACAACTTTCTATTTATTTTTATTTTTATTGGATTAATTTTAAATGAGATAAAAGGATATGAATAAACCCGTTGGACAACTTTGGGTCATGTTCAATCCAATTGGACAGCCCATAGTGGGCTAAATCCAATCAAGTGATAAAAATGTATATATATATATATATATATATATATATATATATATATATTATGGGATAAATATAAAATTGAAATAATAAAAAAAGATACATCACAAGAAAAAAGGTTTTCCTCGACCGTGTTTGACTGTCATAATAAGGGTTATATGTCATTGTAGTATTTCGATTCTATATATCACCTATCCCAGTGTCAAGATAAGGGTATAAGCAATCTTTACGTATATACACTAGGGAATAAGTACAACAGTTAAAAGTTCCCCTTGAAAAATTTTAAAATTATTTTTTAATAGGAAAAATTGAACTTGTTGCCATGTATAACCAATTTGATATTATTTAAGAATGATAATGACAATCAAATTATCATGATTTTATGTATAATCAAAACATATTTAATATACATTTGATTATTAATTAAAACACAAATCAATGAACTTGTTATAATTGTCCCCAATTTCTCTATACAGAAGAAACTCATATAATATACAACGAAATTAAAAACACACTATAAGACAATATACATAGACTTAAATCATTTTAAGCTAATGAAGTTATCTTTTTTATCCAACCTCAACCAAAATATTTAACTATTTAAATCATTATTATGATTTTTTAAAAGCAAAAACTTAAACCAATTCAAAAGTACTAACATCTAATTCAACAACATATGTATAATAAGCGATGGAACTTTATAGCAGTTGTAATGGCCTTCCTAGTAAGAACACTCCCATATGAGTTGGATAGAGACTGATAGAATAACTCTAAATTCTCTTTCCATCCTATATTAATAAAATACTAACCACTAAAGATTAAGTAATCGGTTAAAACTAAGAAAAATGTTTTTATATATAATTATAATTACAATTACATATCGTAGTGGACAACATATTTTCTACCCTCTGCATGCAAAGCAACGTGTTGTTATTAAATATTAAAACAACTCATTGCGTGATTTTTAGTGGAATTGTACTATTCTTAAAATTAACTAAAAAATAAAATGACAAAATTACCATTTCTTTTTCATTTCATACTTTTCTAGCTTATATGGTCTCTCAACTTCTTTAGAGATTTTTATTTTTTTTTAAATTTTTTGTCATATATTCTAACTTACCCTAATTGTAAACTGGAATACAATTTTTTATGCAAATTTTTTTACATATATATATTATGTATATTAAATATTTTAATAAGTGAATTGAAAAACTAAAAAATAAATTTTTAAACAAAATCTGAAAGACTATACTCACCCATTTCAGTATTTTTTTTCCATAATATATTAAACTCTCAAACACTATTAAACTTTATATGATAAAATTGAAAGTGTCTTATTGTATTTTTTTAAATATCAATTTAGATTAATTAAAGCCAAACTTATTTGACATGAAGGACACGCCAAAGTGCACAATTTAATAAAAACGAAAAAAAAAATATCTTTTTATTTATATATTTAATAAAAAAAATTTGACTTAAAAATTTACCTATATATATATATATATATCAAATAATTAATTAATAAGAGAAAATAATAATATATTAAAAAATGAAACATAAAAGGAAGAAAGCTTACAAGTTGCAAGACACGAGCTGGTATGAAATCTATGGATTTAAGTGAAAGATTGTGGCTTTTCCCAGTAGAAACAACGAGGCTTTGAATAATAGAAAATAAAATGTATATACCACTTTGACATAAGAGGAGTTTGGTGCCGCACTAAATCTATGGTTTTCTTTGGCCAGATTTTTCCATGATAACCATGATAAATAATATAATAAAAAATAGAAGTATTCACATAACCATGAAGTAATATATATTCTAACACTTTCTTTTTACATTCTAATCATTAAAGTGCATATAAGACTCACTGCCATAAGAGAACAGGTAGCATCCTACATTAAGCATTAAGGTCCCACCCCACAAAGTGGTACTCGATCGACAATTGGGTTGATGCTCAACTCTACATCCACCTTTTTACCTGGGCCACCTTAACCAATTCAATCTCTTTTTAAATGCAATCACTAACACATTAACATATGACCCTATCTTTAAACCCGCCATCTAAACCTATGGGGGCCAATTTGCAACATGTTTGGAGATATATATTTCTCCGCCTGCTATATTTATAAGATTCTTACTGTCAAGCAATGGGGTGGAAATTCCAATTTTTCAAGGGAATTTTCTGAATCATCAAAGCCAAGGTTTTTTAATTATTGAGATTATCAGAGAGCATGATTCAATGTTTTTTTGATCCAAAATAGAGACTTCCATCATTCATGGATGTTCTATTTTCCATCTAAGAATCAGTTTTCCTCTTTCCTATTTTGGTTCCATAGTTGGTGGACTTATTTTGGTTCGACTATTAAGATTCTTCCTAAGCCCATTCTGGACGGCTTTGAGCTATTTAGCAGTTCTTTTGTAATCCCCAAAGAACTTTCAGTTTTTCCCCCTTTACTATTCTTTTTCAGCAAATTTGGTCTTGCCTGGATAGTCCAGTGGGACTACATTATCATTCCAGATGAATCAACAACTTTTCTAATTCTTGGAAGGACCTTTAAAACTAAATGGTGGGACGCCTTGAAAAATGATGCATCTATTGATACAGTTTCCTCAAGAACCCCACGCAAGCCTCAACCAGTGATGATATGTCACAATTTCTCCTCAAGAAACAACATCTACAAGTCATGCTCGCAGTAGCAAAAACCCCTCAAGATTTTCAAAAAATCCTTGAAGAAGGAAGCTCAAGCTTTTTCCAAGAAAACTCTTATGCTTAGTCTGATGATTCAACAAGCTACCTTCCAGACAATGGTGATGACTGTGAAGGTATTCTTCCTCCAATAAGAAGATCCAAATAATCATCAGCCTTATGTCTTTCTACCAACAAGATTATTATCCAGCCAAGCAATTTCAGCAGCAAACATGCGACTACACAGTCCAAAGCAGACTGTCAGCCGTCTTCTTAACCAAAAGTAAGATTCTCGATGAAAATGTCAAAAGTGCTACAGTAGCATCTTTTCATTATTCACTATTCATGCATGAGAATTACTATTCATAACAGTTAGTCAAAAAGCAAACAATGCTTTGTCCCCTCTTTTTGGCTATTTAAGGAGGCTTGATCCTCATTTGTAAGCATCCTTTAATTTTTCATTTTTCTCTTCCAAGCTTATGCTCTCCCTTCTCTCTTCTTTCTCTCTCAACATGTAAGCCTTCCAAGCCCCAAGGTTTCTTCAAAGCTTTCTTCCCTTCTCCCATTGTAAAATATTCATCTCCTTATGTATCTATGTTTTATGTTATATCTCCTATGATGGATGGTTTTTAAGCTATGTAAATTTTCAAGTTTGTTTTATGTTTTCAGTTTACCTCCTATCATGGATTGTTTTAATTTTATGTAATTAAAGTTTGTGGTTCCTTCTCTTTTTAAATTTCTTTGGTTATTTATCTTGTGTATTTTCTAACTCTTCTTTGTTTTGAATTTTGGCATAATTTGTCATTTCATTGCATATGACCTTGTCCTAGGTGTCTATGTGTGGACTCCGCATTTTGCTCGATGCGTTCCCACTCGATGGAACAACTCGTTTTTCATTTATTTGTAAAAAAATTGATTTTTAGAAAAAAGACTTGGAGTTGCCACTTATTATAATTTTTTTAAAGGGAAAACAAAATAAGAAAGAAAACCATGTGTGACTCCTTATTTGGAAAAAACATGTATGCAAAAACAAAATCTAGATTCGGGAATCAAGTTACCTATTGGGAATGTACTAGTGAGTCGTAGCACCCTTTTAAGCCTATATACATACGGTCTTCACTAAATGAATTAAGAGAATTGTGACAATTAATTAATTAATCATAGATACCAAAATTAAAGGAACGAAACAATATACACAAAGATGATGACAAAATAAAATTATAAGAATGTTCAAAATAAATGACAATCGAATTTTGCAAATTGATTTATTAAACTAATTAAAAAAAAGAAAGATATTTGAAAAAAAAAATAGTTTTTTTTTTTTTTAAATTTCAAAGATTTTATTAAAAAAAATTTTGAATGGATGATTTCAATTTATTTATTTACAAAAAAATGAGTCAATTTATTTTCTCAATTTCATTTGTATTCAATTTTCAGAAAAGTTATTTACACTTATTGTATCAAAAGAATTTATTACAAAATTTCAATTTGGGTACAAAAATGATTTTTACTTGCTTTTACTAGAAAATAATGAATTTTTACCATTTTATTTACAAAAATATTTCAATTTGTTTTCATTTAAGAAAAAGTGATTTATACAAATTATTAAAAAAAAAATTTATTTGCAAAATAATTTTTGGACAATTATTATTAAAAACAAATTTTCAAATTCCATTAAATTTTTTTTTTTGGATTTTTCTAAAAGCATTTTTCTGAATTTTTATTAATAAAAAAACTTTCTTTTATTAAGAAGAATATTTTAAAATTATTATTTTATTAAAACATATTTACTGAATTATTCCTCTAATTTAAATAAAATTTCTGATTTGTTCGATATTTAATTCTATACACACTCAATAAATATATACAAACGAATATTTACAAGAACTAATAAAAATAAAACAAAATAAAAGTTGGAAATAAAATGTGTACCCGAATAAGCTTACAATAAGTTCAATGTTTTCCTACAACATTTTTATTCTCACTTTTTTCCATGAAATTCGGTGCTCCACATGTCATAAGTCCATACTCAATCAACATAACCGTAGAATAGGTTCATGCAAAAACAAAAATAACCCAAATGTAAATATCCAGAAATGTACAAAGTTCAAAACAAATATTCGAGCTCAAATCCAAACTTCAAATTAGTCCAATAAATTTCGTCAATCAAAATGGACCCAAATTAGCAAATATAACCTAATAAAAATATCTCACATGTTATAAGCTCTAATATAAAATTTCCAAATTAATAGCCAAAATATAAGCTCAATTAATCAAACCCAAAACATGATAAATTAAAATAAATCCCATTATGCCTAAATTTAATATCCTATAATCCAAGCCAAATTAGCCAATTCTAAATTAATTCACCAACAATAAATTATCTCAAATTTCATATTAATTTACCAACAACAAATTAACCTAAATTTTATACTAATTAACAAAGCCCAAATATAAGGCCCACAAACAAACATAAATGCACAAGCCCAATTTCAACAGCAATTACTATTAAAATCAAATCAAATCAATAATAATAATAATAATAATAATAATAATAATAATAATGAGAGAAATAGGGGAGGAGGTCGCCGACTAACAATAGGTTGTCGACGACGACTGGCCGATGGTTTTGCCGGTGACGGTGAGGGATGATAGATTTTTAGGAAACAAAAATAAAAGAAAAGAAAAGCAATGAAAAGGAAGAGTAGCCAAACAAAGAAGAAATGGGAGGAAGAAAAAAAAATGGGGCTGTGAGGATGGTAGTCATGAGTGGCAGTGTGTGGGTAGGAAGAAGAGAGAAGAAAAAAAATGTAAGAGAAAATGGGGGTCGACCATGTGTGGGTGTTGGGAGTGGAGTGTGTGGAAAGGGATAGCAAGCAAAGAAGAACCAAAAAAAAAAAGAAAAAAGAAATCGGTTAGCCGTCTGGTGTGTGGGTCGTGTAGTGTGTCTCCTATGAGCTAAGGAGACAAGAGGAATAAGTGTATGGGGAGTAGAGAAAAATAATGGAAAAAAGAAATAAAAAAAGAGAAGTTGGAGGGGGGTATGGGGAGTGGCTTAGACATGTAGAAGAAGAGAATGGGTAAGGGGAGTCAATGGAATGGGTAGAATTAAGAGAAAGAGGAAAAGAAATGAGAGAGGAGAGAGAAAAGAAATAATAATAATAATAACAAATAAAAATAAAACAATTTACAAAATAATAAAATCTAAGAATTAAAGGGTGTAAGTGGGCCAAACAATTCAGATGTAATTGGGATTTAAATCTAAGGATAAAATTAGGCTTAAAATTAGGACAAATTTTGGGATCTACAAATATTCCCCTCTTCGGTAGAATCCACGAGTAAAGTGAGTGTATACACAAACGAAACAAAGTGGGCTCTACCGAAGAAAAATAAAGACCACCAAATTTGTTCCAGTATGACATGAGCTCTCTTAAACCAAAACAAGAACAAAGAGACTCTAAAACCTTACAAAAATGGAATGGCAAGAACAAAAACTCCTAAGGTGCCCCTAAAGTTACACCATGGATCCAGACTCCCTCCGAAAAGTCTCCAAAAGTGACTGAAAAATCGATGTCGAAGTCGAGTAGTACAAAAACAAATGCGTACAAAGGAAAAAACCACACATGTACTATATGAAGTAGGATGAGATATGAAACTGTGGATACAAAGTGTGAAAAGATTGGAGTCACCTAAATCTAAAGGAATGGATGGGACATGATCATAACGATCGAAATCACTGAAATAAGGAAAAGAGATGGGACGCAGTCGCAATGACCGAAATCACCTAAAACAAACAAGATGTGGTCGTCATGATTGAAATCACAAAACTAAAGGAAGGAACGAGACGCAGTCACCATGACTGAAATCACCAGATTGAAGGAATGAATGGGACGCGGCCGCAAGGACCAAAATCACCTAAGACAAAGGAAAGACGAGACACAGTCTCCATGCTGAAATCACCTAAAATAGACAAAAATGATGGGATGTGGTCGTAATAATCGAAATCATCTAAGACCAAAGGAAAGACGGGACACGGTCTCAATGATTGAAATCACCTAAAATAGAAGGAAAGATGGGACGTGGTCTCCATGACCAAAATCACCTAAAATAGATGGGACACGGTCGTCATGACCAAAATTACCTAAAACAAATGGGACGCAGTTGTAATGACCGAAATCACCTGAAACAAACGGAAAGATGGGACGCGGTCTCAATGATCGAAATCACATAAAATAGATGGAATGTGGTTGCTATAACGGAAATCACCTAAAACAAATAAGACGTTATCGCCATGACTGAAATCACCAAAAACAGATGGGACGTAGTCGTCATGATTGGAATCACCCAAAACAGACGGGAAGCGGTCACCATGACCGAAATCACCTAAAACAGAGACGAGACGCGGTTGTCATAATCGAAATCACCTAAAATTGACGAGATACGGTCACGATGACTGAAATTACCAGACTGAAGGAAGGAACGGGACCTGGTCACAATGACCGAAATAACCTAAAATAAACAAGACGTAGTCACCAGGACTGAAATCACCACAAATAGATGAGATGCGATCGCCATGACCAAAATCACCTAAAACAGATGGCGCACGGTCCCAATGACTAAAATCATCCAAAAATAGATAGGACACGATCGCCATGATTGAAATCACAAAAAACAGACAGGATGCGGTCGTCATGATCGAAATCACCTAAAATAGATGGGACACAGTCGCAATGACCGAAATCACCTAAAACAAACGAGATGTGGTTGTCATGATTGAAATCACCAAACTAAAGAAAGGAACGGGAAGCGGTCGCCATGACCGAAATCACCAGATTGAAGGAATGAACGGGACGTGACCGCAATGACCAAAATAACCTAAGATAAAGGAAAGATGAGACACAGTCTCCATGCCAAAATCACCTAAAATAGACGACAATGATGGGATGTGCTCATAATGATCAAAATCATCTAAGACCAAAGGAAAGACGGGACACGGTCTCAATGACTGAAATCACCTAAAATAGAAGGAAAGATGGGACCTGGTCTTAATGACAAAAATCACCTAAAATAGATGGGACGCGGTCGTCATGACCAAAATTATCTAAAACAAACGGGACGCGGTTGTAATGACCGAAATCACCTGAATAAAACGGAAAGACGAATCACCTTAAACAAACAAAAAGACGGGACGGCGTCTCAATGATCCAAATCACATAAAACAGATGAGACGTGGTTGCTGTAATGAAAATCGCTTAAAATAAAATAAGACGTGGTCGCTAGGACTGAAATCACCAAAAACAGATGGGACGCGGTCGTCATGATCGAAATCACCCAAAACAAACAGGAAGCAGTCGCCATGACCGAAATCATAAAAAACATAGACGGGACGCGGTTGTCATAATTGAAATCACTTAAAATGGACGAGATACGATCATGAGGACTGAAATTAATAGACTGAAGGAAGGAACGAGACGCGGTCGCAATGACTGAAATCACAAAAAATAGATGGGACACGGTCGTCATGATCAAAATCACCCAAAACAGACGGGAAGTGGTTGCCATGACCGAAATCACCTAAAACATAGACGGGAAGCAGATGTTGTAATCGAAATCACCTAAAATGGCCGAGATACAGTCATGAGGACTAAAATTACCAGACTGAAGGAAGGAACGAGACGCGGTCACAATGACTGAAATAACCTAAAATAGGCAAGACATTGTCATTAGGACCAAAATCACAAAAAATAGATAGAATACGATTGCCATGACCAAAATCACCTAAAACAGATGGGACGTGGTCCCAATGACTAAAATCATCCAAAAATATATAGGACACGGTCACCATGACCGAAATCACAAAAAATAGACAAGATGCGGTCGCTATGATCGAAATCACCTAAAACAAATGGGACACAATCGCAATGACCAAAATCACGTAAAACAAACGAGATGTGGTCGTCATGATTGAAATCACCAAACTAAAGGAAAGAACGGGACGCGGTCGCCATGACCGAAATCACCAGATTGAAGGAATGAATGGGACATGGCCTCAATGACCAAAATAACCTAAGATAAAAGAAAGACGAGACACGGTCTCCGTGCCAAAATCATCTAAAATAGACGAAAGTGATGGTACGTGGCCGTAATGATCGAAATCATCTAAGACTAAAGGAAAGACGGGACACAGTCTCAATGACTGAAATCACCTAAAATAGAAGGAAAAACGGGACGTGGTCTCAATGACCAAAATCACCTAAAACAGATGGGACGCGGTCGTCATGACCAAAATTATCTAAAACAAACGGGACGCAGTTGTAATGACTGAAATCACCTTAAACAAACGAAAAGATGGGACGTGGTCTCAATGATCAAAATCACATAAAACAGATGAGACGTGGTTGGCATAACGAAAATCCCCTAAAATAAAATAAGATGTGGTCGCCATGAATGAAATCACCAAAAATAGATGGGACGCGATTGTCATGATCGAAATCATCCAAAACAGACGGGAAGCGGTCGCCATGACTGAAATCACAAAAACATAGACGGGACGCGGTTGTCATAATTGAAATCACCTAAAATGGATGAGATACGGTCATGAGGACTGAAATTAATAGACTAAAGGAAGTAACGAGACGCGGTCGCAATGACTGAAATCACAAAAAATAGATGGGACACGGTCGTCATGTTCGAAATCACCCAAAACAGACGGGAAGTGGTCGCCATGACCGAAATCACCTAAAACATAGACGAGAAGCAGCTGTCGTAATCGAAATCACCTAAAATGGCGGAGATACGGACATCAGGACTAAAATTACCAGACTGAAGGAATGAACGAGACGCGGTCGCAATGACAGAAATAACCTAAAACAGACAAGATGCTGTCACCATGACCGAAATAAAAAAAATAGACAGGATGCGATCACCATGACAAAAATCACCTAAAATAGATGGCACGCGGTCCCAATGACTAAAATCATCCAAAAATAGATAGGACACGGTCGCCATGACCGAAATCACAAAAAACAGACAGGATACAGTCGCTATGATCGAAATCACCTAAAACAGATGGGACGCAGTCGCAATGATCGAAATCACCTAAAACAAACGAGATGTGGTCGTCATGATTGAAATCACCAAACTAAAGGAAGGAATGGGACACAGTCGCCATGACCAAAATCACTAGATTGAAGGAACGAATGGGACATGGCCTTAATGACAAAAATAACCTAGGATAAAGGAAAGACGAGACACGGTGTCTGTGCCGAAATCACCTAAAATAGACGAAAGTGATGAGACGTGGCTGTAATGATCGAAATCATCTAAGACCAAAGGAAAGACGACACATGGTCTTAGTGAATGAAATCATCTAAAATATAAGGAAAGACGGGACGTGGTCTCAATGACCAAAATCACCCAAAACAGATGGGACGCGATCGTCATGACCAAAATTATCTAAAACAAACGGGACGCAATTGTAATGACCGAAATCACCTTAAACAAATGGAAAGACGGGACGTGGTCTCAATGATCAAAATCACATAAAACAGATGAGACGTGGTTGGCATAACAAAAATCGCCTAAAATAAAATAAGATGTGGTCGCCATGACTGAAATCACCAACAATAGATGGGACGTGGTCGTCATGATCGAAATCACCCAATACAGATGGGAAGCGGTCGCCATGACCGAAATCACAAAAAACATAGACGGGATGCGGTTGTCATAATTGAAATAACCTAAAATGGACGAGATACGGTCATGAGGACTGAAATTACTAGACTGAAGGAAGGAACAAGACACGGTCGCAATGACTGAAATAACCTAAAATAGACAAGACGCTGTCATCAGGACCGAAATCACGAAAAATAGACGGGATGTGATCGCCAGGACCAAAATACCTAAAACAGATGGGGTGCGGTTCCAATGACTAAAATCATCCAAAAATAGATAGGACACGGTCGCCATGACCGAAATCACAAAAAACAGACAGGATGTGGTCGCCATGATCGAAATCACCTAAAGCAGATGGGACGCAGTCGCAATGACCGAAATCACCTAAAACAAACGAGATGTGGTCGTCATGATTGAAATCACCAAACTAAAGGAAGGAACGGGACGCAGTCGCCATGACTGAAATCACTAGATTAAAGGAATGAATGAGACATGGCCGCAATGACCAAAATCACCTAAGACAAAGGAAAGACGAGACACGGTCTCCATGCTGAAATCACCTAAAATAGATGAAAATGATGGGGACGTGGTCATAATGATCGGAATCATCTAAGACCAAAGGAAAGACGAGACACGGTCTCAGTGACTGAAATCACCTAAAATAAAAGGAAAGACGGGATGTGGTCTCAATGACCAAAATCACCTAAAACAGATGGGACGCGGTCGTCATGACCCAAATTATCTAGAACAAACGGGACGCGGTTGTAATGACCGAAATCACCTTAAACAAACGGAAAGACGGGACGTGGTCTCAATGATCGAAATCACATAAAACAGATGAAACGTGGTTGGCATAATGACAATCGCCTAAAATAAAATAAGATGTGGTCGCCATGACTGAAATCACCAAAAACAGATGGGACGCGATCGTCATGATTGAAATCACCCAAAATAGACGGGAAGCGGTCGCCACGACTGAAATCACAAAAAACTTAGACGGGACGCGATTATCATAATTGAAATCACCTAAAATGGACGAGATATGGTCATGAGGACTGAAATTACTAGACTGAAGGAAGGAACGAGACGCGGTTGCAATGACCGAAATAACATAAACTGACAAGGCGCAGTCACCAGGACCGAAATCACAAAAAATAGACGAGATGCGATCACCATGACCAAAATCACCTAAAACAGATGGGACGCAGTCCCAATGACTAAAATCATCCAAAAATAGATAGGACACGGTCGCCATGACCGAAATCACAAAAAACAAACAGAATGCGGTCGCCATGATCAAAATCACCTAAAACAGATGGGACGCAGTCGCAATGATCGAAATCACCTAAAACAAACGAGACGTGGTCGTCATGACTGAAATCACCAAACTAAAGGAAAGAACGGGACACAGTCGCCATGACCGAAATCACCAGATTGAAGGAATGAATGGGACGTGGCCGCAATGACCAAAATCACCTAAGACAAAGGAAAGACGAGATATGGTCTTTATGCCGAAATCACCTAAAATAGACGAAAATGATGGGAATGTGGTCGTAATGATCGGAATCATCTAAGACCAAAGGAAAGACAAGACACGGTCTCAATGACTGAAATCACCTAAAATAGAAGGAAAGACAGGACGTGGTCTCAATGACCAAAATCACCTAAGACAGATGGGACGCGGTCGTCATGACCAAAATTATCTAAAATAAATGGGACGCGGTTGTATTGACTGAAATCACCTTAAACAAACGAAATGACGGGACGTGGTCTCAATGATCGAAATCACATAAAACAGATGAGACGTGGTTGTCATAACTGAAATCACCTAAAACAAATAGGACGTGGTTGCCATGACTGAAATCACAAAAAACAAATGGGATGCGGTTGTCATGATCGAAATCACCCAAAACAGACGGGAAGCGGTCGCCATGACTGAAATCATCTAAAACATAGACGAGACGCAGTTGTCATACCCGAAATCACCTAAAATGGACGAGATGCGATCATGATGATTGAAATTACGAGACTGAAGGAAGAAACAAGACGCAGTCGCAATGACCAAAATCACTTAAAACAGACAGGACGTAGTCACCAGGACCGAAATCACCAAAAATAGACGGGATGCAATCGCCATGACCAAAAGCACCTAAAACAGATGGGACGCGGTCCCAATGACTAAAATCATCCAAAAATAGACAGGAGACGGTCGCCATGACCGAAATCACAAAAAACAATCAGGATGTGGTCGCTATGATCGAAATCACCTAAAACAAATGGGACACAGTCACAATGATTGAAATCACCTAAAACAAACGAGATGCGGTCGTCATAACCTAAATCACCAAACTGAAGAAAGGAATGAGACATGGTCGCCATGATCGAAATCACCTGATTGAATGAATGAAGGAGACGTAGTCGCAATGACCAAAATCACCTAAGACAAAGGAAATACAAAACATGGTCTCTATGCTGAAATCACCTAAAATAGACAAAATGATGGGACATGGTCGTAGTGATCAAAATCATGTAAGACCAAAGGAAAGACGCGATGTGGTCTCAATGACCAAAATCACCTAAAATAGATGGGATGTGGTCGTCATGACCAAAATGATCTTAAACACGTGGTTCTAATGACCGAAATCACCTGAAATAAACGAAAAGATGGGACGCGGTCTCAATGATCGAAATCACATAAAACTGATGCGATGTGGTTGTCATAACCGAAATCAACTAAAACGGATAGGACGTGGTCGCTATGACTGAAATCACCAAAAACAAATAAGACGCGGTCGTCATGATCGAAATCACCCAAAACAGACGGGAAGCGGTCGCCATGACCGAAATCACCTAAAACATAGACGGGACGCGGTTGTCATAACTGGAATCACCTATAATGGACGAGATACGGTCATGAGGACTGAAATTACCAGACTAAAAGAAGAAACGGGACGCGATCGCAATGACCGAAATCACGTAAAACAGACAGGACATAGTCACCAGGACCGAAATCACTAAAAATAGACGGGATGCGATCGCCATGACCAAAATCACCTAAAACAAACGGGACGCGGTCCCAATGACTAAAATCATCCAAAAATATATAAGACACGGTCGCCATGACAGAAATCACCAAAAACAGACAAGATGTAATCGCAATGATCGAAATCACCTAAAACAAATGGGACACAATCGCCATGACCGAAATCACCTAAAACATAGACAAGACGTGGTTATCGACCTAAATCAACAAACTGAAGGAAGGAATGAGACGTGGTCACCATGATCGAGATCACTTAAAACATACTAGATGTGGTCATCATGATTGGAATCACCTAAGATGGACGGGATGTGGTTGTCATCACCAAAATCACCTAAAATAGATGGGACGCAATCGCAATGATCAAAATCACCTAAAATAGACAGGACACGGTCTCCATGACCGAAATCACCAAAAAAAGACAGGATGCGGTCGCCATGATCAAAATTACCTAAAACAGACGGGATGTTGTCATAATGACCGAAATCGCCTAAAGCAGACAAGACGCGGTTGCCATGACCGAAATCACCAAACTAAAGGAAAAACGGGATGCGGTCTCAATAACCAAAATCACCTAAAACATACAAGACGCGGTCACCATGACCGAAATCACCAAACTGAAGGAAGGAACAGGACGCGGTCACAATGACTGAAATCACCTAAAACAGATGGGACGTGGTTGCCATGACCAAAATAACTTAAGACCAAAGGAAAGAAGAGATGTGGTCTCAATGACCAAAATCACCTAAAATAGACGGGACGTGGTCGCCATGATCGAAATCGCCTAACTAAATGAATGAACGGGATGCGATCGCCATGATCGAAATCACCTAAACTAAAGGAAGAAACGGGACGTGGTCACAATGACCGAAATCACCTAAAACAGATGGGACGTGGTCGCCATGACCAAAATCACCTAAAATATAAAGGAAAGGCGGGACGCGGTCTCAATGACCAAAATCACCTAGAACAGATAGAATGTGGTCGCCAGGACAGAAATCACCTAACTAAAGGAAGGAACGAGATGCGATTGCCATGACTGAAATCACCTAAGTTAAAGGAAAAATGGGACGTGGTCATAGTGACCGAAATCACCTAAAACATATGGGACGTGATCGCAATGACCGAAATCACCTAAAACATATGGGACGCGGTCTCCATGACCAAAATCACCTAAAATAGATGAGATGCGGTCGCCATGACCGAAATCATCTAAAACATATGGGGTGCAATTGCCATGACCAAAATCACCTAAACTAAAGGAAAGAACGGGGCATGGTCACAATGACCAAAATCACCTAAAACAGACGGGACGCGGTCGCCATGACCAAAATCACTTGAACTAAGAAAAAGACGGGATGCGGTCTCAATGATTGAAATCACCTAAAACATACAGAAAATGACAAAGATGAGACCGATCGTATAAGGTGCGGTTTATGCTAAAGATAAGACTGACTGACATGATGATGATTTGACCAAATGGCTCAAAGGCAAAGGATGTTAGAGATAGTGATGCAAACAGACTCGACACAGAAAGGGATATGCCCGAATATGGCAACTCACAAGGATTGACAACTAGATCAAAATGCAATGAAGTCTACTAAAGATCTGATGATCTCAAAGAAGGGGGTATGCCCCAATATGAGCCTTGTAAGGGTCGACAACTATGTCGAAAGGTAATTAAACCTGCTAAAGGTCTAATGAACTAAAACAAGGGGGGGGGAGGGGGTGGGGGGATGCCCAGTATGCAAATCATGAGGGTCGACAAATAAGTTGAAAGGTGAGTGAAGTCTACTGAGGTCCGATAATCTCAAAGAAAAGGGTATGACCTAGTATGAATTGTTGTACTCTGGGATATGCTCATCAACCATGTAATGAAGATGTCTAATTTCAAAAGCGAATGCCAAACAGGACCATGTATCATAAAATTATGTTGAAACAATAAAAATGTCTGATAGATAAAAACAATGATGACCATTACACAGAATGTAAAATGAAAGCAAGTTAAAACTTAACATGTCAACTGTCAAAATGAAAGAAATATCACTAAAAAAAAAAAATCGATTATCTGTCAAGCTTTACTATCATGGAAGATGTTGAACCCAAAGTCTAAAAAATGTATGAAAGCTCGACTAAAGAACTCGAGGACTGATCTACATCCTCCCTTAATCAAAAGAGTAAGGTGTGAGGTCATGTGTCATAGTGAAATGTGTGGGCCAAAAGAAGGAAAATTTCGGTCAAACTCTGATAGGATAGATATAAGCATGAATGTATCAAGAGTGGAATATCTAGATGTGAAATGTAGGAGAGGTAGGTATTCGAGGTCATCCAAGTATGCTGAGGAGACTAAACCCAAGGTGTCACCAAACCCATGATCCATCAAAATAATCCATCGAATGACAATACCTTAATGCCAACGCATCAAACAAGGTGACTATGCCCCAGTATGAAATGATGATAATATGAAACGATCTAAAGATCTTAATATCACGCATCAGATGCTCCAACTTAATGAATGGATCTAATCACTCTCCAAAAGATGGATATGCCCCAATGTATATCACATCATCCCAAATATCCACCACTGATAAGAAGGGTATTCCCTAGTATAAAGTCGTGCATCCAAATCAACAACTGCCGAGAATGACCTAGTGTTTGTCAACAAATCAATCAATCTTAACTCATCCCACTTTTGAAAATGAAAACATCTCAACATGACCCATGGACTCCTAATCTTCATGCTCCAATGTAAAGAAGAATTTGATTACCTCCTAGGAACGACTATGTCCTAAGAATTCCCAACTGAGATAAGCATGCCCCTGTGTAATGGTCATCTCAAAATCAATCCTCGATTGAGAAATGTGTGCTCCCCAATGTGATGTATCAAGCAAAATGGTTGCATACTCGATAAAAAATCTCTAAGGTGGTTATGCCCCAATGTAGGGTCATACCACAACTCTTGGTCCATTACAATCAAAATGCTCTCCGAACGATCCTAAGTATCACCCACATGAGAGCTATTAAACACAATGTGTGATGTCATGGCCTCAGAGTGGTCTTAATACTTGGGACGTAACTTAGGCTAGGGTAATAAGGTGAAGAAATGAAGGAAAACTAGGCTCAATAATCCCAATGATAAAACCCCATACCCTCGTGTATAAAATGCAATATGTACAGAGAGTCTCATAAATCATGGATATGAGGATGTCCAATATGAATATATCAGTGATGAAGAAAGAATCCAAGATGAATATATCAATGATGAAAGAGAAGAAATGAATAATATTAAACTGCTGATGCGATGTACAAGAATGATGTGTGGAAAATATCGAACATAGAATGTAAATCGATATAACAAAGAACAATGTAGGCAAGGCGAACGAAATTTCATGATATGAACAAATAGATCAAAGGAAAATGAATGAGTACTAATCCACTCAAATCAAGTCATGGAGAACAGTCAAATCATTAACGTATGGACTGATGGAGAAGACAATAATTCAAAGTCCCTAGGAAAAGGTCATCCATTTCTCACACATGAGATACATAATAAGATAGGCACAAGGAAATGTGGGCCTCTGAAAGCCCATATACAAACTCTCATAAGCAACTGACTAAAAAAAAAAAAAAAAAAAACTATCAATAACCAATATATACACTCAATGGAGAAGAACACAGTATACATACATAAATACATGCGCTTATTCTTTTTTTCTTTTTTTTTCTTTTTTTTTTTAACTCGCACATACTCTAAATATTAATAAATGAGCTCCTCTGAGAATATATAATGAAATGGATATACTCTCAAACAATGACGTATACAAACTCTCTCTGAAAAAATGACCTTCTCAACTAAGGATCTCCGAACCAATGTCCATGAGATAGGAATGGAAGGGGACATGATCGTCCTCCATGCATTGAAATGTGAAAGATCATCACTCATGGCATAGAAAGAAACGCGATGACAAAGACAAAGGTTAGAACAAAGGATATAAACAATGAGGTATGATGAAAAATGATGGTAGGACAACGAAAAAAAATAATGAAGAAGATAAGTCAATAAGTTCATGGCTCATGAGACTCCCAAATAAAACATATATACACCAAAGGGCCCCTATCCCAGCATAAAAGGTGAGCAAGGCTATAAAAAAAAAGGTTATGAGGCTCATGCGAGGCTTAAAGGGCTAGCAATAGTCCATATGTCAATAAAGGTAAAAGGGTGTGAGCTAACCGAAATGAAAGTCACTCATCATATGACCACGGTCTCAAATATCATGCTCTCAAACCCTCAAATGATCGATACTAAAGATCGATGTCCATTTGATATAACCATGTCAACTCTTTGGAATCGTGCACCAAACCGTACTCCAAATGCCCCATAATAATCTCAAAGATAATCCTCTCAAAGCAAAGTAAACGACAATCTCATCAAGCACGACTGCTCATCACAAGCCAACTCTCATCATACAAGATCAATCTCTATACTCATGACAGAACAAGCGATAGTCCTATTAGGCAATCGACCGATTCTCACATCGTAAGCCACCCAAAGATCATAAGCCATCATTCGCCATGCAAAATCAACCTTGGGCTCAAACTCCTCACACTCTACCTAGTCGGATAAAAAAGAATATGTGAAAAGATAGAACAACTGGTGATGGAAAGGTCATGTAATGGTGTCAAGGGTGATGTTGTGTAAAACTCATAATAAGTAGATGTAGGCCGAAGCAAAGTCCAGGTGTGGGAGTGAGTAAGGTATTGCTTTGATCATAAGAAGATGGGTCACATTCTTAAACTCCCTAGGTCAAATCTACGATCCTAGGCTAATAAGTTCAATATCCTCCGTGATAGGTCAAGCCTCAAGACCACAATGTGCGAATGAATAGACGCCTCAAGTCAAAAGTACAACACGACATATGATATATGGTCCTATGATGGCAATCTAAAACTAGATAAATGACAGAAACTCTAAGGTTATAAAGGTGTCCACTGTGAGATGAGTACAAATGTGACTAAAGAATTTTTATTAATAATCCAAAAAATGAATGAGGCATGAAAAAAAACATTGTCATGAGATCAATACTCCATCTATAACAAAACATCTTTTGTTCACTTTCAACCCAAGCTCAATAAAGAAAAATGATAAGGTGATAAAGACAAACCTCTCAAAAATGGTGTGAATGTGAAAACACGCCTTTCACCTTTCTGTAATGAAAATATCGGGTTGAAAATAGAAATAAGCAAATCGACTAAAGAATGAAGTACCAAGCCCATGACACGTGAAGAATGTAAAAATGTGAGCATAATCAATAAGCATATCCCAAAACGTCAAGCAAAAAGTGACATCAAACCGAAAGAATGTGTCAACTCAAGAAAAGAAGACTATCTAAAGTCCTAAGGAGAAAATGTACCAAACTCAACGAGCGACAAGAAGAAACCAAAACCATACAGCAAGGGGTGGTCTAACTAATACTCAAACTCGCACCGATATCTAAGCACTCTCAACTAGAGACCAAAAAAGGGAGTATTGGATCCGAACTGTAACTAAAGAGGCTCTAAAAGCCCTTAGATGCACCCACGTGTAGGAATGAAGTCCTAGTCGAAGGATCTAAAGCTCAACCTACAAGGTCAAGGTGACTTTAAAAAGAAAAATGAGTGGACTTTAAAAGGTCTCTAGCAGAAGCAATTGTACACTCTGGCGGTACACAATCTCCCACACGCCTCCAAAAAGAAGGGAACATCTTCATGCAAGGTGGTCATCACCTCCACACATGCACTATCTCACATCTTAGAGGGTTTCCTAATGGTGAAAACTCTCACATTTCTCAACACTCAGTGGTAATCTAAGGTGCACAGTGAACAATGTGGGTGCATCTGAAAATCCTATCAAACTAAGCAAAGAGAAAACACACTAATCACACAAATATCCTAAAATCTAGCTCTAGGTTATACAAGTCTTCAAAGATCGGACTTCAATCAACATCAGTAGGTCCACCTCCTCCAGAATGCTCCTAAACATCAATATAACCCATTGCTAGACCCTATTCTTAACCACTAGCTTGGTCGAAGAAACAAGCACCCACAAGGCCTCACATATGCAAATGCGAGAACCAAAAAGAAAGAATTAATCGAAACTAGAGGGTCGAAAATAAGGGAATAGATATGTGACCCACATAGACAAGCAACACATGTAGTCACACAGAAGAAGAGCAGTCAGACACCAAGTAGTCATGTAAAACGGGCATATATCATCCAAATCTACACACAAGCCAAACAAGAAGTATGATAATCGAGATGAATGTATAATAAGGATAGAATGCTCCATGATAATCATGATAATATACAAACAAGAGAGTCAACACTAATACAAACAAGATGTACAACAATATGAACATACATGTTAAAGTGAGCAAGATAATCATGGTAAGAGTAGAATCAATATGTCAAGACAATAAAAAAAAATCAATCAATATCATCAACATGTCAATGTCCTAGATGGATATAGCAATCCAACTTAGAAAATTGTCACATCAAAACTCTCAATATGCTATGAACACTCATGCATAGAAAAACACAAAGAGAAAGGAGTACTCACTGATCGACCAATCAAACATCACATTTCCCTCAACTCGAGTTCAAGTTTGACCCTCTAAACATCCCCAGTGGAGTCGCCATTTTACGGATCCCACATTTTGCTTGATGCGTTCCCACTCAATGACACGACTTAGTTTTCGTTTATTTGTGAAAAATTGATTTTTAGAAAAAAAAAAAAAAACTTAGAGTCACCACTTATTTTAATTTTTTTAAAAGGAAAACAAAATAAGAAAGAAAACCCTGTGTGACTCCTTATTTGAAAAAGACATGTCTGCAAAAACAGAATCTGGATTCGGTGGTCAGGTTACCTATTGGAAAGGTACGGTGGTGAGCCATAACACCTCTTTAAGCTCGTATACATACGGTCTCTACTAAACGAATTAAGGAAGTTGTGGCAATTAATTAATTAATCATAGATACCAAGATTAAAGGAGCGAAACAATATACACAAAGATGATGACAAAATAAAATTACAAGAATGTACAAAATAAATGACAATAGAATTATGCAAATTGATTTATTGAATTAATTAAAAAAGAAAGATATTTGAAAAAATTTAGTTTTTTTGAAAATTTAAAAGGATTTTATTAAAAACAAATTTGAATGAGTGATTTCAATTTATTTATTTACAAAAAAAATGAGTCAATTTATTTTCTCAATTTCATTTGTTTTCAATTCTTAGAAAAGTTATTTACACTTATTGTATCAAAATAATTTATTACAAAATTTCAATTTGGGCATAAAAATTATTTTTACTTGTTTTTACTAGAAAATAATGATTTTTTACAATTTTATTTACAAAAGTATTTCAATTTGTTTTCATTTAAGAAAAAATGACTTATACAAATTATTTAAAAAAAAAAAAACTTTATTTGCAAAATAATTTATAATTAAAAATTAATTTTTGGGACAACTTTATTTACAAAACAATTTTTGGACAATTATTATTAAAAACAAATTTTCAAATTCCATTAAAAACAAATTTTTTTTTTTGGATTTTTCTAAAAGCATTTTTATGAATTTTTATTAATAAAAAAACTTTCTTTTATTAATAAGAATATTTTTAAATTATTGTTTTCTTAAAACATATTTATTGAATTATTCCTCTAATTTAAATAAAATTTTTGATTTGTTCATATTCAATTTTGTACACACTCAATAAATATATATAAACAAATATTTACAAGAATTAATAAAAATAAAACCAAATAAAAGTGAGAAATAAAATGTGTACCCAAATAAGCTTACAACAAGCTCAATGTCTTCCTACAACTTTTTGATTCTCACTTTCTTCCATGAAATTTTGTGTTCCACATGTCATAAATCCATGCTCAGCCAACAGAATTGCAGAATAAGCCCATGCAAAAACAAAAATAGTTCATATGTAAATATCCAGAAATGTACAAAGTTCAAAACAAATATTCGAGCCCAAATAGTCTGATAAATTTCGTCAATCAAAATGGGGCCAATTAGTAAATATAACCTAACAAAAATATCTCACATATCATAGGCCTAATCTAAAATTTTCAAATTAATAGCCAAAATATAAGCTCAATTAATCAAACCCAAAACATGATAAATTAAAATAAATTCCATTAGGCCTAAATTTAATATCCCATAATCCAAGCCTAATTTAATATACAAACCTAAATTCACAACCAAAATCCATCCAATTTAATATGCCAACTGACATCCAAAATATATTGCAATATTATATCATGTCCAAATTAAATAATTAAAATGAGCACAACCATATAAATTATCAATTAATCTAACCCAAATTAGCCAATTCTAAATTAATTCACCAACAATAAATTATCCCAAATTTCATATTAATTTACCAACAACAAATTAACCTAAATTCCATACTAATTAACAAAGCCCAAACATAAGGCCCACAAACAAACATAAATGCATAAGCTCAATTTCAACAACAATTACTATTAAAATCAAATCAAGAAAAAGAAAAAATAGTAATAATAATAATAATAATAATAATAATAATAATAAAGAGAGAAAATGGGGGGGGGGGGGGGGGTCCGGGGTCGCCGACCGACAATGGCTTGCCGGTGGCGACTGGCCGGTGGTCTTGTCAGTGATGGTGAAGGGTGATAGATTTTTAGGAAACAAAAATAAAATAAAAGAAAATAATGAAAAGGAAGAGTAGCCAAATAAAGTAGAAATGGGAGGAAGAAAAAAAATGGGGCTATGAGGGTGGTAGTCGTGAATGGCAGTGTGTGGGTAAGAAGAAGAGAGAAGAAAAAAAATGAAAGAGAAAATGAGGGTCAGTCGTGCGTGGGTGTTGGGAGTGGAGAGTGTGGGAAGGGCTAGCAAGTGGAGAAGAAGCAAAAAATAAAATAAAATCGGTTGGTCGTCTGGTGTGTGGGTCATGTAGTGTGTCTCCTGTGAGCTAGGGAGCCAAGAGGAAGAAGTGTATGGGGAATAGAGAAAAATAATGGAAAAAAAATCAAAAGAGAGAAGTTGGAGGGAGGTATGGGGAGTGACTTTGACGTGTAAGAGAAGGGAATGGGTAAGAGGAGTCGGTGGAGTGGGTATAATGAGGAGAAAGAGGAAAAGAGATGAGAGATGAGAGAGAAAAGAATATATATATATATATATATATATATATATATATATATACTAATAATAATAATAATAAAAATACTACTAATAATAATAATAATAATAACAACAACAACAAATAATAATAAAAATAAAACAATTTACAAAATAATAAAAATCAAGAATTAAAGGGTGTAAGTGGGCCAAACAATTAAGATGTAATGAGAGTTTAAATCTAAGGATAAAATTGGGCTCAAAATTAACGTAAAAATAAAATTGGGACAAATTTTGAGGTCTACAAATATGCCATTCTTCGGTAGAGTCCACGAGTAAAGTGAGTGTATACACAAACGAAACGAAGTGGGCTCTATCGAAAAAAAGAAAGACCATCAAATTTGTCCTAGTATGACACGAGCTCTCTTAAACTAAAACAAGAACAAAAAAGCTTTAAAACCCTACAAATGGCAAGAATAGAAACTCCTAAGGTGCCCCTAAAGTTACACCATGGATCTAGACTCCTTCCGAAAAAGTCTCCAAAAGTGACTCAAAAATCGATGTCAAAGTCGAGTAGCAGTCAAACCACCAAGGGGCATAGAAACAACTGCATACAAAGGGAAAAACCACACATGTACTATACGAAGTATGATGAAATATGAAACTGTGAGGACAAGGTGTGAAAAGATTGGAGTCATCTAAATTTAAAGGAATTGATGGGAATGGGTAAGGAGAGTTGGTGGAGTGGGTAGGATGAGGAGAAAGAGAAAGAGAGAGAAAATAAAAAACAAATAAAATAAATAAAAAAATAAAATAAGATAAAAAGATAATATTATGTAATATAATAATAATCATAATAATAATAATAATAATAATAATAATAATAATGAATAAAAAAATTACAAAATAATAAAAACTAAGAATTAAAGGGTGTAAGTGGGTCATACAATTAAGATGTAATCGGGATTGAAATCTAATGATAAAATTGAGCTCAAAATTAATGTAAAAATAAATTTGAGACAAATTTAGGGGTCTACAATATGATAGAAGAGAAATGAATGCACCTTAAGAATGAAGCCTCCTCACAAGGGTAGTTGAAGAGATCTTGATGGCTTTTGATCCTCTAAACGATCACAACACTTTCCCTGAAACGTCCAAGGTCTCCATCAAACCATACAAGTCAAAGATAGCCTACAAATCATGCACAAATGCTTCATTTGGTTGCTTAGAAAGACCAAGAAAAAAATGACAACACAACAAGCTATAGTTTACCATGCTCTATAGAAAGGTACATGAAAAAAAAAATATGACATCATATTGGATGAGGATAGGAAAAATAAATGAACAAATTTAGCAAGAACTAAAACAACTCCAAATTTATGTAAATGCAAACTATACCTGGTTTCATCTAAAACTGCTCATTTAAGGTTTTTTTTAATTATTTTTTTTATACAAAAAGAACTTATTTGTGAACCATACCAACCAATCAAGGAATTGGGCTACAAGAGATCAATTTCTTGCATTTAGTCTAGGTTCCAAAAGAGTTCATTTCATCATTCTTGTAGTCAGGCAAGCCCCAGCAAATGCAATCTTTGATTGTTTAATCCCTATAAAATCTGAAAAACCTCCAAAAACTTGTCTTTCCATATTTGGAGCTTTAAATTTGAGGACAATGAACCGGTGTTGATCACCACAAAGCTATTCCGAACAACCCCACCAAAACCAAAGAATGTGAGGAAAGCAACTCTAAAAACTAGAGCAACACATTTGCATGTTTGGAATTTAAATGGAAGCCAAAGAATCTCAAATTCTTACAACTTGACAAGTCCATTTGAGACCCAGAACCAGAAAACCTAGTTACTAATATTTCAACCATCACACAATCCACACTTTTTCCCCAATAAATCACAAAGCAAACTAGAATGTAGCCAGTAATTAAAGATCTAATATGTGGAAAATTTAAGGTTTCTAATCTCAAGTTTAATTTAGGCGAAACCGAAATCAACATAATCTTGATTCAATGATGTTCTACATGACCAAAAGAAGAAAATAGATTCTTAGAATTTAACTAACAAGAACAATTGAAAACATGAAATATTACCATTTCGACACCTTCATTTAATCGATTGAAAGAGGCAAAGACCCATTCAAAGCCACAAAATTAAGTGCCTAAGGAAGAAGAACCCATTTGATTTGAAACCCAACAAGCATGTCATTCCAAAACAATACAAATATGAATGTAAAAATCCAAAAAAAAACCCTAACCTACCCATTTCTATAGCTTGAAAGAAAGAAAAACACAAATGTTATTTCTAAACCCTAGCCTACCCATTTCAAGAATATAAATAAAAAAACCGAAATTAGAAAATACATTCAAGGTTTCAAAAAGAAATCATCTGTAATAGCAACCAAATTAGAAAATTGAAATGAAGATCCTTCATTGAAGATGGCAATGAAAGGCCGATCAACTAGCTTTTGATTTTAATAATGGCAATAAAAGGAAGATTCCGTTTAGGTTAGGGTTTAGAGCAAAGAGTTCCAAACCCTAAGCTCTCAAAATGAATATCAGGTTTTGAAAAAAAATGAGGAGTGTTCTCTGTAAATACCATAGGGAACCTTGACATGTAATTATAACATGATATCTTGACTTATAATCCATAGGTCATTGAAGATCATTTTACTAGAATTAAAATGACATATATGTCTAAAATTATACCTTGACTTTTGATTTTATGTCAAGCTATCCACATTATAAATAATGTTTATTGTTTCGAATTTACACATATGTCATGGTTGCTTACATATAAATTATATAAGTCATTGTTGCCTATTAAAACAACATATAATGACATAAATTGCCTTTAAGTCAATAAAAAAATATGTCAATATAGGCCTTTTTCTTGTAGTGATAATAGAGAGAGAAGAAAGAATGCTTCTCAAAATATTGGTTATATCATTTACAAACTAGGGTACCCTTTTTATAGGTTCATAAATGGAACCTAAACTTACAAATTTATTACTTCATTAAAAGAATATTTATGGCACTCCCCTTAGATGTCCATCACATTAAAAGAATATGTCTCATTAAAACTTTGCTTATAAAAAATCGTATGAAAAAAAAAACCTACCAAAAGAAAGAAAAAATATAATACAATAATATCCTTTTTGTAAATGTAATCTTCCTTATATTGATATCCTTAAGTTGATTCATTCAAATTTTGTGTATTAATATCTTGAATGTTAAGGTTAATAATAACTTTGTGAATAAATCTACTATATTATCACTTAAACGTATTTATAAAAGAATTTTGGTAAAATGTGTTTGATTTTTATCTCCTTTAATATAACCTCCCCCCGCTCCCTCCCTCTCTTTATCTATGCAATGCATGTATGCAACATTATTTTCACATAATATTCAGGTTGTCTTTGATAAGGAGATTCCACATTATTCCTAAATATGTTGGATCATAGATTTTAGTGATATACATTCATGATTTGCTTCATGAATTGTAAATATTTTTTAATAATTTAATGACTTAACCGTCATTTTTTATTTGATAGATCTTCATGAAATAACAGTACCATAACAATTAGACACATACCTTCTTTGTAACCTATCATAATAAGTAATTGTGTAGCAAAAGGAGTTTGAAAAACTATATGTTTTACTTGGAAATAATGACAAGAGTCTAGTAAAGGAATTGAAAAAATTGGTGGTTTTGAAAGGAGAAAGCCCTTTAACTAAATGGAAATAGCATTTTGATACCATTTTTTATAATGTTTCAATGACAAACTAAGTTGTCAAAGTGGATGGATAAAGGGAGTGTGCTGTGGAATCATGTCCATACACTGTGGAAATGTAGTAGTTACATTTTATAAAGGAAGCAAAATTCAGTAACATTGACGAATTTTCGTTATCATATTTGACACTTTAGTCTTGATATCAAATTGATTCAATAAAGTATATGTGGGGATTTTAGCAATGGAATTTGACAAAGGGGATCAAATGTCAATAAAGAGTTAATACTTTATTCAATATTATTTTCAATACCTCCAATATGGCTGTAATGAATTATTTCAATATCGAGAAAGAAATGTTGTTGTTCATGTCTTCATCAAGGTTATATCTAGTTACCTATTATGATATCAATGTCATTTTGATATCGAAGCTCAAATATGAAATTTGAATTTCAAAATACTTGGCTTTTGTTTTTGACAAGAATTTTTTTCTTTCAAGTTATGTTTGTGGGGTTTTTACACATATTATTGTTTTGATGAATTGATGAGGTAGCATCAGGATATCTTGCTAATTGGACATTAGGTTACAATAAATAAGATAGTTATAAGTTATTATTTTCCTTTATTTTTCCCTTCATTCTCTCCTTATTTTCATATCATTTTTCAACACTTTCTTAGTTGTCAAACATCTCAGGTCAAATCTTCCATGTTTAGTAGCAAACCACCTCTATATCTTAAAGAAAGTGCTCAATGATCAAGGCTAAGAGTACACTTGTTCTAGGTAAAATCCAATTCTTATTCTATGATTCATAGATCTCTACTATTGGGATTGAGCCCCTAAAAACAAGACATGATGTAACAAAGTTAGACTTCATTGTCCCTTTGCTATCACTTCTATGCATTGACAATGATTTGAGCATTTAGCTCATATAACTGGCATTGTACATGACTTAGGTGCACTAGGAGTTGCATAAAGGGTACAATGGGTTCTTGCAAGATGCTAAGTTGTTCATAATTAGTTAATGGATTTCGAAAATCCAATAGAGACTATAATACACTACCTTTTAATTGGATGGAAAACTTATCTTGACCGTCATAATAGGGTTCTTATGGTAAGTACACTAGTGTGTATAGTACACATTGGACAGGACCTTCGATGAATCATGATGTAAGAGCATTAGATTGTCTTGATTCACCAAACTACTATGTTTCATGGACTCTCAACCTTGAGATGATATTGAGTCTATGTTGAAATCAATATGATACTTTGACCTATGAGTGAGACCTTAAAGTGGTCATATATTCTATATGGATTGGGTCACTATTAGTGGAAGCTGGTGACAATAAGTATTCTCAATAAAGATACTATGATATCTCATGAGATTAAGACAATATGTTTTCTTGGGTGATCTAAAGGAAATGTGATTAGAAAATCTACGGCCACAGTAATTCCTTAAGTGAAATTTGACATATATTCCTTAAAGTTACAGTGTATCGGTTGATAACATAATAAGGGGATTTGTAACTCAAGGATTGGAGAGGTAATCTTGATGGGTTGATAGTTTTACCCTATTAGATTGTGAACACCAATTCATTGGAAGTCTACATGCAATGAATAGTAAGTGGCGAACCCAAGCTTTGCTCGTTGTAATTTCATAGGATACTAAAGTGCAGTTAACTTTCTTTAGTGGAACATTGAGTCAACTTCAAAATTGAATTCTAAGGGAACCAGTATTTTCCTATGGGTCCAATGGTCCTCGCTCAAGCTCCTATTTCATGTGGCACATGCCTTGAGAGTACTTTGAATATATAATTCATAATGCAAGTATGAGTTTCAAATCTCTAGATCTATGATTAGTAATGTTTTTTATTGTCATTTGTGTTGGCAGATTGGAGGGTTGGTCATGTCCATCAACTCCCCTTGTGTTCACCGTGGGCGCTTGGATAAATGCACTATAAGGTTAAGGTATGCACTTTTCCTAACAATAATTGTTTTTAGGAGAGTTAGTAGCACCTAAGGTCCTACAATTTGTTTTACATTTAGAGAAGTCTATGATGCATGCATGTACCTTACAAGATTTAGAGCCAAGGAACAAAGCAATCTGGGGTTTCGAACATCTACATCACTAGTAAGTATTCTTTGAATATCTCTCTTAGTAAGGTATGGGTGATTCTTTTTGAATTAATTGGATGCTTGTTTTTAAAATAAGATTAAATGATTTTTAGAATGATCACTTCCTAACAACCTTTTCATTCATTCTAAGATGAATTAGAGCCACTCAAGAACTAGAATTCTAAAGAATGTAATTGAATTTTTCTTAAGGAGAATTCAATTTTAAGTTGAGACCTGATCCAAGGAAAAGACTATGTGAGTGACCATTTTCAAATCACATCATATTATACCTCTATCTTCTACTCAATCTCACCAACTGCTACTTGAAATGCAAAATCAAATTCTCTTTTCTTATTTTCTAGAACAAATCACAATTCCAAATCAAATTCAAACATATCTCAATTAGTTCATTAAAACCTAACTGCTATACTAGTTGTTAGTCCTTGTAATCATTTAATCATTTGGTTTGATGAGGAATATGACAATAGTTAATTTAGATTAAATGTCATAATTTGGATTTTCTTACAGCATCAATTTTCAAAAGAACTATGAGGAAATCATTGAAATATCTGGAAAAAAAAGTGACTAATTTTCTAGTTTTTGAATTTAAAAATATTAAAAAAGATTTTATTTAACACAAGAAAACTAGCCACTAAAAATTGCACGTATGATCTTTCATTCGATGACTAAAAAAATTATTATTTTATATAATAAAAATAACCAAATGTACATATCTCTACATTGGATGATTTGAATAAGGTTTAAAAGAAATATAAAATAAAAATAAAATTAATTAAAAAAATAATAATCAATAGACATGCACAAAATAAAATATGAAATTACAAATCCTAAGCCATTAGTACAATGAAAAAAGTCACAAAGAAAAATTCTCACCTTTGCCCTTGAAATTAGGAAAATTATGTCTATTTTAATCTTAACAACTAAATAACAAATAAATTTAAAAAAAAAAAATAGGTAAAGGAGGAAAGACATGTAAGAAAAAAAAATTAAAAAAAAAATTGTACGTATATGATTTCCATGTACAATACTCATGTAAGCTAATTTTTTAAAATTAATTAAAATATTAAAGTAAAGGTATTTTATTCATTATTTTAAAAATAGAGTGATTAATAATCCTATATGAAATAAAATTTATTTAATCGTTTGAAATTTTAAAAATAAAAAATTTAGTCATTTTTAGTAATATTTTGATCATGTTGCATATTTTCCCAATTTTTAAACAAATTCTATGACTTTTCATATATAGATTAACATTCCTTTTTAATAGGTTTCATATTACTCCCTCTTTACTAGCATTTAATTAGAGTTTTGACCAAAAATAGCCTCTTTAAAATTAAAAATTTTAGAATCTAGATTGGGTTTCAAAATAATTTCTAATCTAATATGTTTCCATCACATAAACATTCATGTTATAGAACCATAACTGGTAACTATGGATTTGAATTTTTTTTAAATGATCAAAACCATAGTCACCAATCATGACTTTAAATTTAAGCTCAAATCGTAATTAGTAACCACAATTTTGAATTCTTTTTAAAATGATCAAAATCATAGTCACCAACCATGGTTTTAAATTTAAGCTTAAAAACCGTAATGAGTAACTACGATTATAAATTTAATTTTAATTCTTTTTTATACATATGAAATTATGTTGTTTCATTTAAAATATTTTAATTTATTTTTTAAGTAAATTTAATATCATGAACTTACTATATTATTTTTATTTTCTATTTATTAAACTTATATGATTATTTTTAACAAAATAATATGTAAAATTAAATAATTGGTATTTTAAATTTAATATAAAAATATTTTGTTAGTTTTATTAAAAAAAATTAACATGATAAATTATCAACCATTTACATATTAATAAATAGAAAATAAAAATAATATAATAAATTCATAGTATTAAATTTATTTTGAAAAATAAACTAAAATATTTCAAGTGAATATATATATATATATATAATTGAAATTCAAATTTATAGTCGCCAACTATAATTTTAAGCTTAAATATAGTTGATGACTACGGTTTTAACCATTTAAAAAAAAATCAAAACCAGAGTCATTAACTATGTTTTTATGATGTAGATACTTACATGACGAAAACACACTAAATAGAGAATTATTTTGCCACCAAATCTAGTTTATGGATTATTTTTTTAAAAAAAGACTTTTTTTTATATATCAAAATTCATTTAATCAAGGGAGTGTTTATGTTTGTTAAAAAGTTCAAATAATTGTAAATTTGTCTCCAATGAAGGAAATGCAAAAGTGTGATTTAAATTCACATTTGAGTAAAAAGTCAAAATTGTTTTCACTTTTAGTAATCAAAACTAAACTTAATTTTAAAAAAAAAAATCTATACTTAAACATTTGAATTCTATTTAACTTTAGTATCTAACTGACCACATATGAGTGGATAGTGTCGTAATTAATTATATTCGTTTGTTTGTTCTTTTGTACTACAAGGAATAATAATATAACCTAGAGATGGTAGTTGATGTCAACGGCTGTTTGTCATTTAACATCTCTCTATATGCGTCACTTATCCTATAATATCTTATCCCTTTATCTAATATAAAGGCCATTTACTTTACACATTTGTCACATGTATTATAATATTTTTGTAGGTTGGATCCACATAATTGGGAATCTTGTTGTTCTCCACTAGGAATTGTTTGGAAGAATACCCTTCTCTAGGTATTCCACGCTATATGGAATTCAATCAATCTCAAAATGCGCTAGAGAACCCACTCAACATTCTTTTGTAAATAACACACATTTCCATGGAATATATCGGACAGTTAGGTTTGATATGGAAGTTCTCAATCAACAAAGTTGGTGTTTTGATAAAATTTATTTATTATTTAAGTTGATTTTAAGTTTATAAAGAATTTTCTATATGAAAACACAGTGAGAGACAAAGGGTTGATCTTTAAATAGGAAAAAAAAAAAAAAAAAAACCTTGTTCTTTGGAAGATCTATCTCGTGTGTCTAGTACTGCATGGTTCCATCCTGCAAGAAATCCAAATCATTCTCTTGAAGCCCATCATTTCCATCATAGCCCTTGAAAAGACCTGACCCAATAAAGAAATTCCAATTCCTTGGTGCTTTCCATACAATCAAATAGAAAGCCCCATACAATCAAATAGAAAGCCCCAAGGGCACCCTATTCTAGGAACCCAAATTATGTCATTGAATAAATCTCCATCTATTTGTTGTGGGTTGAGGGCTTATTCTTAAGTTGTTAATTTTAAATTTATCTATTTATTTATTTACTTTAAGTATTAAGGTTATTTAATAAAATTAATTTTAAGTTATTAAATTGACATACTTATCATTATTACTTGTAATTAATGTTTATTATTAAAAATTTAACTAATATTTATTTTAATAAAAAAAAATAATGAATGTGAAGTCATACTTGTTAAATATATTTTCACTAATTGTGGGCAAATAAGACAATAAATAAATAAAAATGGGATGAAGAATAAGTTTATTATTTTGACTTAATACTTAAAGTCATTTTTAACTTTAAGTTGTGATATTAAGTTATTTTACCAAATGTATTTAATTTATTTAATAATTTAAATTAAATTATTAAGTCACTTTAAGTTGATTTACCAAACACCTACTAAGATAGCAAATCAACTTAACAACTTAATTTATATAATTAAATAGATAAAATAATTAATACATTCTTAACCTCAAATCTTTTTTGTCATATTTACGCACATCTAATAATCGTATATTTTACCATTATAGCTCCATATCTATGATTTATTTTTATAATAAATATTTCATAGTTATTTATGTATTTACATTATTTTAAATATCCGTATGTTTAAAAAATAAATTTATTAAAAATTTTAATGAAAATAAATATTAGTTAAAATCAACAAGAATGAATATTAATTAAAATTAATTAGCATAAATGTGTCCATTTGATAATTTAAAATAAAATCTAAGTTAATTTTATGTCACAACCTTAATTCTTAAAATGAAAAACATAAAATAAGTAATAAATTTTAAATCAACAACTTAAAAACAATATAATTTAAAGTTAGTTTAAATATTTAGTTTTTACCCATCATCCTGGAAAAATGTGTTTGACAAAATTTAATATTTGATGATTTAAATTAACTTTTCAATTAAATCATTCTTAATTCGTTGACTTAAAACTCATCACTTAATTTTTATTTTAAATATTAAAATTATTTAGTAAAATTAACTTGAAATTTATTTTAAATCATTAAATTTTCATATTTATCCTTATTTTAACTAATATTTTTATTTTCATTAATATCAATTTTAAATAATAAATTTATTTATTAAACATCTATATTTGAATTATTATACATTAATAAGAAAATTATAAAAATATGAGTTATGAACGTAAAATCAATATATAAAATATATTTTCACTGAACATGGAAAATGTAACAATAGAGATGTGAAATTAAAAATAAGTTATCTATTTTACCAAATATATTTAATTTATTTAATTATTTAAATTAAATTGGTATTTGAATATATGGATAATGTTCCTTTGTGGGATGGGTGAGACTTGTTTTTAAAATTTAAGCTACACTTGATTTTGGGACTAGATGATGAATATTTTTCCAAGGAGAATGTCGTCCAAAAGAGCATTTATACTCAACATTGATTTGACTTTTCAATCACTACTAAATTTGCCCAACCATGTAGATAGAAATCATTTTTTTTATACCTTTATCAGTTTAATTTAAATTTTTTATCTTAAAATATTAAAAATTAATCAAAATATATTAAAAAAATTAATAAAAATAAATTTAATAAGTTTAAAATAAAATAATTTGACAAGATAAATTATAAATATAACTTTCAATTATTTTAGTAATTTGAATAGACTACAAGTAAAAAATTATCAAATAAAATTTTCAATGAAACTTTTAAAATCAAATTTCAAATAAAATATTTTACATAAAATCTTATTTAAGGATTTTGAATAATTTATTTTTCATTCAGAATGCAATAAAAAATGTTTCAATGAAATTTCTTGTAGTTTTCAATTATTATTTTTTTAAGTGAACAAAAATATATTAAAAGAGTGTAAGATAACTTTAGTAGAAAATTGGATAAATATGTTGGGATTTTATTTCTCCTAAATCTTCGGTAATAAATCGAAGATGTGATTGGAATGTGGTCCGCATCATTCCATCAATTTAGGAACGAGGATTCATGCTCCAAACCACGTTTGCATCACTACCCCATGTTCTGTGCACGTTCCAGGTAGACTCAGTGATGGAGAGAGTCTTTTAAAACGAGGCAAAACACTAACGGGAGGGTACCCTAAGCTTGCAATCTCTTTTCAGTTTTTCAAAACACCATTTAAGTGGAGATTGTGAAGATTTAGAAGCACCTGAAACCCGAAATTAGCAAAACCCATTTTAACCTATAGAATGGCAATGGCGGGAGGTATGTTTTTCGATCAGTTTATAATTCCGTTTATGATCTAATTGCTATTTAATCTTTATTTTTTATAGCATGTTTAGATATAAAGATTATAGTTGGTATCAGAGCCTTGTATACCTTTGCCTTATTCATTTTACAATCTACATTTTTTAATCAAGTGAATTTTGGTATTTTGGAGGTTTTGGTTTTAGAAGTTTTTGATGAAAAATATTGTTAGAAATCATTAGGATATGAGATTTCTAACATTTTGGTGTTTTAAATCCTCAATTTGGTGTCTTGAATGTCTCGGGTTTCATTTCGGGTTGTAGATGGGTCAAACAGACCTGGTTGAAGGTAGGGGACTACTACAAGGGGTTATCGTTTTGACTGTCAATAACAGTTAAATAAGTAAACAAGTGATCAGAAAATGGGCAATAGCCCAGTTGGTCACAACCTTGTCTACCTTCATTGATTGCACAGGTTCGAGTCCTCCTAGCAGCAACCTATAAATCCCTTTTATTTTTAAAGGGGTTGACAGTCAATAACAAGTAATCAGAAAAGGGGCAGTAGCCTAGCTGGTTATAGCCTTCTTCTCCTCCTGGCACCTTTTATTTCCGTGTCCCTGCATATGGATTTAGTGAATGTAATAAATAAAAAAAAAATCATAAAATTTAATGTTTTTTAAAATATGTTAATTTATGGATATTTTATGTGATAGATTATTTATTTTTGCTAGTTGAATGCATATTTTTATTTTTAATGGTTTATTGTGCATACAACATTAAATTAAAATAATTTGCACATTAAATTTATTCTTAAAGGCTTTTATGGTTTTGATTTTTGATATTAATGTGCTTATAATTTATACAATTTCAGAAATTTTGCACATTGATAGTGAATTTTGTGTAAAAATTGCTTATGGTTTCATGCAATTTATATAAGTTTTCTTGTGAATTAATTAAATGTCAAGTGATCTATATAATTTTAATTAATTAAGGAGTAGCCACAACATCTTTAATTATGCAAAATTATATATTAATTGTTTTAGGATCACATATAGGAAAATGACATTATGGGTAATTAATTATATTTGATATAATAAAATTTTATCCCACAGGAATTTTTATTATATTTGTATAATTAATTAGGGTGGAATATCAAATTATATTTCTTAATTACCCACAGGAATTAGGAAATAAAACACAATTTGATAGTTTTATCATAAGGTTTTACATGAATCTAATTGAATTAGAACTTTAGCCCACAGACAAGTTTTATGTTACTAGATTCATAATTTTAACATGAGTTACATTGGTAAAACATGATATTTGTTTATTAGTCTCAAATTTGAATTATAAGCATGTATGTTTAATTTTTGTGCAGTCATGCAACCTGCGAATTTCTCTAATATAAAATGTGACATTCCCGAATTGAAAGGTGATAACTATAAGGTTTGGAAGGAGAGAATTCTCCTTCATTTGGGATGCATGGAAATTGATTATGCTATCAGGAAAGACAAACCAACCATTATTGACACCAGCACTACAGCAGAAAATGCTCTTTCTAAACAATGGGAGCGATCAAATCGCCTTAGTCTGATGTTCATAAAGACCAAAATCTCTGATGGTATTCGTGGTTCTGTGGATCAGCATGACAATGTCAAGGCATTACTGAAGGCTATTGATGAACAATTTGTGACTTCAGATAAAGCACTTGCCAGCACCCTAATAATGAAGTTTTCATCTTTAAGGCTCACCAATGTGAGTGGTGTGCAAGAGCACATAATGCAAATGAGGGATATTGCGGCACAATTGAAAATACTTAAGGTTGAAATGTTTGACTCCTTCCTTGTGCACTTCATTTTAAACACTCTTCCACAACAATATGGACCCTTCAAAATCTCCTACAACACACACAAAGATAAGTGGTCAATTAATGAGCTTTTGACCATGTGTGTTCAAGAGGAGGGAAGGTTGAAAATGGAATTGGGTGAGAATGCGTTAATGACAATGGAAGGAAAGGATCAGAATCAAGCCAAAAAGAAAGGGAAAGGTAAAATACCATCCCAAGGTGGAATCAAGAAGGTCAATAAGTGCTTCTTCTACAAGAAGAAGGGGCACATGAAAAAGGGTTGCACCAAATTCCAGAAATGGCTTGAGAAAAAGGGTAAACCAATCTCATTTGTTTGTTATGAATCTAATATGGTTGATGTTATTTATAACACATGGTGGATTGATTCTGGTTCTACAATCCATGTTTCGAATACCTTGCTGGGTATGCGAAACCTAAGGAAGCCCATGCCAAGTAAGCAATGCATTTATTCAGGAAACAAGATGCGTTCACATGTGGAGGCTGTTGGAACATGCAGTTTATTTTTAAGTAGTGGTTTTATTTTAAATTTAGAAAAGATATTTTATATTCCAAGTTTCTCTAGGAATTTGATTTCAGTTTCAAGAATTGTACCTTTGGGTTATTCCTTTAGTTTTTATGAGACATCTTTCAGTTTGTTTTATAAATTTAATCTTGTTGGAAATGGTACATTGTCTAATGGTCTTTTCTCTATCAATTTGAAAAATGATACCACTAATAATACTATGCATGTTCACATTGGTGCAAAACGATGTGTTATGAATGAAGATTCCTTTATGTTGTGGCATCGGAGATTGGGACATATCTCCATACAGAGAATTAAGAGATTAGTAAATGATGGAGTACTTAGTACTTTAGATTTTACTAATTTTCACACTTGTGTGGACTGCATTAAGGGAAAGCAGACCAACAAGTCTAAGAAGGGTGCCAAGAGGAGCACAAACATATTAGAGATCATGCATTCAGATATTTGTTGTCCAGACATGGACGCGTATGGTCCGAAATACTTCATCTCTTTCATAGACGATTACTCATGATACATGTATATCTACTTGCTTCATAACAAGAATGAAGCATTGGGTGTCTTTAAAGTTTTTAAGGCTGAAGTAGAAAAACAATGCGGAAAGCAAATAAAGATTGTGAGAATGGATAGAGGTGGAGAATATTATGGTAGATACACCGAGGATGGACAAGCACCTGGTCCCTTTGCAAAGTTTCTTCAAGAGCATGAGATAGTTACTCAATACACCATGCCTGGTTCCCCAGATCAGAACGGTGTGGCTGAAAGAAGAAACCGAACGTTAATGGACATGGTTAGGAGTATGCGTAGCAACTCCAAGCTTCCTGAATCCTTGTGGACTGAAGCTCTTAAAATGGTAGTGTATATATTGAACCGAGTTCCAACAAAGGCTGTCCCCAAGACGCCATTTGAATTATGGAAAGGTTGGAAACCGAGTTTGCGACATATACACGTTTGGGGATGCCTGTCTGAAGTAAGAGTTTACAACCCACAAGAGAAGAAACTAGACCCAAGGACCATTAGTGCGTATTTCATTGGATATGCCGAAAGGTCTAAAAAGTATAGATTTTACTGTCCATCTCACAGCACTAGAATTGTGGAGTCAAGAAATGCTAAGTTTCTTGAGAATGACTTGATTAGTGGGAGCGATCGATTTCAGGACATTGTTTCTAAAAAAGATCATATAGATGCTCAATCATCCACTTCAAGTGATAGATTGATTGTCATTCAAAATGCCCCTCAAGTTCAAATGGGTGATAGACAACCAATCATTGAAGCTCCACAAATTGCTAATGACAATCCAGTAGATCAAGTTGTTCAAGATTCGCCAGAAATTGTTGAACAACCCATTGAGCAACGTGATCCTCAGGAAAATGTTGATTCAATATTAAGAAGATCTACAAGAGTGAGAAAACCAGTAATACCTAGTGATTATGTTGTGTATCTGCAAGAATTGGACTATGACATTGGAGCCGAAAATGATCCTGAAATGTTTTTACAAGCCATAAGTTGCAAAGAGTCTAATGTATGGTATAATGCTATGAAAGATGAGATGAATTCTATGGCATCTAATGGAGTCTGGAATCTTGTTGGTATAATGCTATGAAAGATGAGATGAATTCTATGGCATCTAATGGAGTCTGGAATCTTGTTGAGTTGCCTGATGGTGCAAAAGCCATTGGATGTAAATGGGTCTTCAAGACAAAGAAAGATTCATTGGGCAACATTGAAAGATATAAAGCGAGACTCGTTGCTAAAGGATTCACTCAAAATGAAGGAATTGACTACAAGGATACTTTTTCTCCTGTATCTAAGAAAGATTCTCTTCATGTCATTATGACATTAGTTGCACATTTTGACTTAGAGTTGCAACAAATGGCTATAAAAACGACATTTCTCAATGGAAATCTAGAGGAAGAGGTTTACATGAAACAACCAAAAGGATTTTCCTCTAGTGGTGGTGAGCATTTGGTATGCAAGCTTAAGAAATCCATATATGGATTGAAACAAGCATCCCATCAGTGGTATTTGAAGTTTCATGATGTTATCTCTTCATTTGGTTTTGTGGAGAACATTATGGATCAATGTATATATCAGAAAGTTAGTGGGAGTAAGATATGTTTCCTTGTTCTATATGTGGATGACATTTTACTTGCAACCAATAATAAGGGTTTGCTACATGAGGTGAAACAGTTTCTATCTAAAAACTTTGATATGAAGGATATGGGTGATGCGACTTATGTCATTGGCATTAAGATATAGAGAGACAAATTTTAAGGCCTTTTAGGTTTGTCTCAAGAGACCTATATCAACAAGGTTTTAGAAAGATTTTGGATGAAAGATTGTTCACCAAGTATAGCTCCCATTGTGAAGGGCGATAAGTTCAATTTGGACCAATGCCCGAAGAATGATCTTGAGCGGGAACAAATGAAGAACATTCCTTATGCTTCTGCTGTTGGAAGCTTGATGTATGTTCAGGTCTGCACAAGACCTGACATTGCATTTACTGTTGGGATGTTAGGGAGATATCAGAGTAATCCAGGTATGGACAACTAGAAAGCTGCAAAGAAGGTGATGAGATATCTTCAAGGGACCAAAGACTACATGCTTATGTATAGACAAACTGATTATTTTGAAGTAATTGGCTACTCTGATTCGGACTACGCTGGCTGCATTGATTCGCGAAAATCAACTTCAGGATATGTCTTTATGCTAGCCGGTGGAGCTGTTTCTTAGAGAAGTGCAAAGCAAACTTTGATTGCAACTTCCACTATGGAGGCTGAGTTCGTGTCTTGTTTTGAGGCTTCCTCGCATGGTGTATGGTTAAAGAGTTTCATTTCTGGGCTTAGAGTTGTGGATTCAATTTCTAGGCCATTGAAGATATATTGTGACAATTCAGCTGCAGTTTTTATGGCTAAGAACAAAAAAAGTAGCAGTCGAAACAAGCACATCGACATCAAGTATTTAGCCCTAAGAGAACGTGTTAAAGAGAAAACAGTGGTTATTGAACATGTTAGCACTGAATTGATGATTGCTGATCCTTTGACTAAAGGCATGCCACCGTTGAAATTTAAGGATCATGTAGATAGATTGGGATGTGGTTCCTTTGTGTGATTTTCGTTGTAAGAATGAATGTTATTTTCAATGAAACTCTATTTGTGATGTTTTCTCATATTTGATTTTCTTTGTGTACACCTTTATTCATTTATTGAGAAATATCATTAATGTTTGGACCTAGAATAAACATAAGGTTTATTCATTAAGCCATATGGGCTAGTGTTTAAGAAACATGATGCATTGTGATACATGGAAGATAATACTCGATATTAGAGGACCTATCGCCATGATTCATGTGTTTTGTTTCTTGCTATGATGAATGATGGAATATATGGACCAAGTGGGAGAATGTTGGGATTTTATTTCTCCTACATCTTCAATAATAAACCGAAGACGTCATTGGAATGTGGTCCACATCAATCCATCAAGTTAGGCACGAGGATTCATGCTCCAAACCACGTTCGCATCACTACCCTATGTTTTGTGCACGTTCTAGGTAGACTCAGTGATGGAGAGAGTCTTTTAAAACGACACAGAACACTAACAGGAGGGTACCCTAAGCCTACAATCTCTTTTCAGTTTTTCAAAACACCATCTAAGTGGAGATTGTGAAGGTTTAGAAGCACCTGAAACCCGAAATTAGAAAAACTCATTTTAACCTGTAGAATGGCAATGGCGGGAGGTATGTTTTCCAATCAGTTTATAATTCCGTTTATGATCTAATTGCTATTTAATCTTTATTTTTTATAGCATGTTTAGATATAAAGATTACAAAATATAGATTGATTAAATTAATTTATCCATTTTCATGTTCAATATATTTACTTAAAACTTTATTCTTATAAAAAAATATTATAAAATAAAATGGTTAATAATAAAAACACTAAGAGCCAAAGACTGAAGTTGGAGTGAGTGCCAAATCCTCTTTCTTGATGAGAATCATCCCTCTAGAGACACCATGAGTGGTTGTGGCCCATTGATATTTCGAGTTTATAATACATGGGCCTTGACGCACCACAATTGGCCTATTGAGAATGGGAAGCCTCCATGTTAAGCTCTCGATGTGGACATTGCATGGACAACCGAACGATGTGCCCCTCCAATTTCACCCTTTTTTGCCACTTCATATTTCTTCCTACCAAATTTAAGCAGAAAAAAATAGTGCATGTGCGCGGAGGCTGCCTTACATCTCACCACACATTAGCAATCACTAAGGAATGTGCTCATCATGGTATCACACGCATGGGTTATATAAATGGGCATATTTTCATGGGACTTTTCATCTTTAAGATCAAGTAGAACAAAAAACAATGTGGTAGCTAAAATGTTAATGTAACATCATCAAATAGATATAAACAAAAGGGCTTGGGAAACAATATGTGAAATGGAGTGACATAAATTGAAACTTAAAAGCACCACTCCAACGTCCAAAGGAGGGCTTAAGTACTCGATGCATGAACTAAAGTTTTTAAAAATTTTATTTTTATGTAAAACAATTAAACATCAAGTTGATTCTAGTGTCCTATAAAGTGTTTCCTCCATGCTTAAATATGCCTATAACATATTTTGTTGTATCAATAGAAGTTTTAATACAACAACGTTAGTTCAAGAATATAAAGATACAATAATAATATATGATACATAAGGTTTTAATGTGGTTTAGCCAATCGTGCCTACATCCACGGATGAGAGTTAAAAAAGTTATAAACGTTTTCTAGAATCAGTATCAAATGCGCTTTAATATTACAATAATAAATCAACTTATGAAATATTTTATTCAATATTCTTTAAGAAAATAAATCTTTATTAATTAGGAATTTGGTACACATTTCAACATAAGATCAATAATTTTTCACTGATAGAAAGATATTTTCCTGATATTTCAAATCATGTGCTGATAAATCCATCAATTTTGCCTGTTGATTTTTTTCCAAAATTCTTTCTTTGGTCCTATTCTCAGCCCACATTACATACTTCGCGCCCAGCCCAGCGCACTTCATGGTCTATAAATTATATATATAAATATAAATATCTCATATATATATATATATATATATTATGAATTATAGGTCTATAAATTAATATATATTTTTTGTATATAGATATCATAAATTAATTATAATTAAATTATTATAAATAAATAAATTTTAATTATCACGTCTTTTGTATAATAACGAAATAAAGATAAATATAATTAATCAATAAAATTATGAACATTTTAATAAAAAATGTTTATACATGTATCAATATTTCTTCTATATCATTGAATACATTCAAATTAGATAGGTACATATAAAATATATTTTTGAACATTATGAGTGAATATCACAAAGTGTATCATACATATATCAACTTTTCTCATAAAACAATCTTAATATATCTATTATTATTTTGTACATGTTGTAAAATTATAATGTGAAAGAAGAAGAAGACAAGAAAGAGAAATTAGAACGTAAGAAGAGAGTAAAATCAATTTTCATTAGAGGTATCTCCCTTTTATAGAGAGTCACAAAGATATATACATCAATATGGATGATCATCCACAAGTTCCCATAATCCGATAAATTCTCATATTTTTAACACTCCCCCTTGGATGATCATAAGAATATGCCTCATTAAAACCTTATTAGGAAAAACCCCATGGGAAAAAATCCTTAGTGAAGGAAAAAGAGTACAATATTCTTTTGAATTATTATAACTGCCTCGTTAAAAACCTTGCCAGTAAAACCCATTAGGACAAAACCTGGACGAAGGAAAAAAGAGTGTAGCATATCCACATTATCATTCTCCCCCTCATGTAAACATGATTATGATTTCTTCAACATTTCAAATGGTAGATCTCTCAATCTTCGTATTCCAAAGTCATACCTTAACTTTTTCAATGTGGTCGAAGGTAACGCCTTTGTGAATAGATCTGCTAGATTATTGCATGATCGAATCTGTTGAACATCGATCTCACCTTTCTTTTGGAGCTCATGAGCATAGAAGAATTTACGGGAAATAAGCTTAGTTCTGTCACCTTTTATGAATCCTCCTTTAATTTGTGCAATACAAACAACATTATCTTCAAGTAACTTGGTTGCATTGCCTCTGATGGAAGGTAGTTCACATGTTTCTTGAATATATTGGATCATTGACCTTAGTCATAGACATTCACGACTTGCTTCATGAGTTGCTAGTATTTCTGAATGATTTGATGATGTGACCAGCATTGTTTGTTTGATAGATCTCCATGAGATAGCAGTACCATTGTAATTAAACACATACCATGTTTGTGATTTACCTTTATATGAATCTAAAAGATATTCTGCATCTGCATATCCAAGCAATTGTTGTTTTGATTCCCTTAAGTAAAATAAACTCATATTAGTAGTTCCGCAAAGATAACGCAATATATGTTTGATACCATTCCAATGTCTTCGAGTTGGAGCGGAACTATATCTTGCTAATAAATTGACAGAAAAAGCAATGTTTGAACGTATACAATTGGCAAGATATATAAGTGCACCAATAGCACTAAGATATGGTACTTCAAGACCAAGTAAATCTTCATCATTTTTCACAATGACAAAATGGGTCATTTTCCACATCAAGTGATTGAACAACCATTGAAAAATTTAAAGGATGCACTTTATCCATATAAAAACGCTTCAAAACTTACTTAATATATGTTGATTGATGTATTAAAACTTCATTTGGAAAATCCTCGATTTATAGGCCGAGACAAAATTTTGTTTTTCCATGATCTTTCATCTCAAATTCCTTCTTAAAGTCATTTGTTGTTCTTGTGAGCTCTTCAGGAGTTCCTACAAGATTTAAGTCATCAACATCCATTGCAATAATTGCAAATTCGATTTTTGATTTCTTAATGAAGATGCATGGACATATAGGGTTATTCATATACCCTTCTTTTAGCAAGTATTCGCTAAGGCGATTGTACCACATGCATCCAGATTGCTTGTATCCATACAAGGATTGTTGTAACTTGATTAAGTACATGCTACGAGGCTTTGTACTATTTGCCTCAGGCAATTTAAATCCTTTTGGGATTTTCATGTATATATCATTATCCATGGATCCATATAAATATGTTGTAATAACATTCATGAGACGCATATCTAGTCCTTTTGGGACTGCCAAACTAATTAAGAAATGATATGTGATTGCGTCCATGACGGGAGAGAATGTTTCCTCGTAGTCAATACCAGGTTTCTACGAGAAACCTTGTACTACTAATCACACTTTATATCTTATGATCTCATTATTCTCATTGCGTTTTTCATACAAATACCCATTTGTACCCAACAGGTTTTTCATCTTTAGGTGTTTGGGCTACAAGTCCAAAAAATTCTCATTTTGTTAATGAGTTTAACCTTGCCTGTATAACTTCTTTCCATTTTAGCCAGTTATTTCTATGTCGGTATTATTCCACATTTCATGGTTTAAGATCTTCATCATTTCTTATGGAGGCCACTTGGGAAGTGAAAATAATATTATTTTCATCCCATTTTTCTCTCGTGTATACATAACTTATTGAGATCTCACAATTTTCAGGTACATATGCCTCTTTAGGGGCTTTTTGTTCAATATGTGCCTCTTCAGGGGCTTCTTGTTCAATATGTGCCTCTTCAAGGCCTTCTACATTATTTGTGCCTCTTCTAGGGCTATAGATTTTATCAATTTTAAACTAATCAGTTATTTTTTATGGCCACTTTTAGAGTGTTAAGTTTTTCTTGGGTACTCTTCTTCTGGAGAGTTACATCATTTGAGCCGATAGGTCTACCATGCTTCAGGCGTATCTTAGATTAATTTGTTAAATGTCCTACAGTGACATCAATCCGTGCTGGAGTATTTGCAACTGAGATATATGACTTTGTCACTTTCTTTGTATCAATGAATGCATCTTGTAATTGATTTGCAAGATTTTGAAAATGAGTGATCCTTTGAACTTCTAGTTCACATTAATTTGTATGGGGATCAAGATGAGTCAAAGTCAATGCATTCCAAATAATTTCACGCCGTTCTTCTGGAATTGGCTCTTCTCCCCCTAACGGTGAGATGATTGTCTCATTAAAATGATAATTTGCACAACAAGTCATTCTACCTTTTAAGTGTATAGGTAGACTAGTCACTAAATAAAACTTCTGGTTTTTATAATGTACATCCATATGATCTTTTATCCCGGGGGACCAAGTTGGTTTTACAAGATTCTTCTGGATCTATCATCGTATAAAGTGTTATTCACATGGAATCAAATACTATTAGTGACATAGTATAAGCTCTTCTAGAGCCTTTAATCAGATTTCTATCACCTGATATAGTATTAACATTATTTGTCATCAATGTGGTGCAATGAATGAGACAAAAGTTTCATCAAAGTAACAAGTCATAAAATACATTATTATAAAGACCTCGTCTTTATAGAGTTGAATAAATATTATCATAGAGAAAAAGTTAAAATCAATGGAAAAATATTAGTCATCGATGATGACATAATAAGTTGTGTAAAAGCAATGAGAGCATAGATAACACAATAAAACAAATATGAAAAGATAATTTAAAGTTATATATTTCGTAAGTATCTCATACATTTGCTTTTGTAAGTGTGGAGCAATTTATACATGAAATAACTAGGAAATATTTCAATAATCAAACTAATTGTAGTGATGGATCAAGGTATGAGAGAGATCCACGTATCTTCAAGTATAAATAAAGAAAATAATTTAAATGATAAATAATAAAATGTGAAATAAATTATAAAATATGAACAATAAACATTGTGTTCAAAGATGATAACAAAATAAACCTATTTGCAAAGAACTAAATAAAAACATAACGTTTAATCATAACAAACATTTCCATCACCAATTAGATGGTCAATTTTCCCATTAGGATTCTCAAAGAAATCCGAAACATCTAAATGGGTTAGATCCACTTGGCCATCACTATCAATGAAGTTTATTTCAACTTCCTTTCCTTTTATTGATGTTTGGTAAAGGTCCACCAAATGTTTGGGCGTACGACAGGTACGCGACCAATGCCCCTTCATACCACATCTATAACACTTATTCTCATGGTTCTTAGGAGGTTTATCTTGTAAACACTTCTCATTTTCTTGTTTCACCTTAGTATTATTCCACTTCTGGTGCTGCAATGAGGCTTTCCTTTTCTTAGAATTTGATGAATTATTACTATAAGAACCATGGTATCAAGGATTTCTTCCATAACCACAACCACGTTCTCGTCATCATCCACGAGTTTGGGATAATATTGCATTCACTTCAAGAAATGATTCAAATCTAGTTGGATGAGACTAGTGATTTCTCATCAAAAGTTCATTTTTTGTTAAACCTTCATGGAGATGATGATGAAGGAAAATTAGTGTTTTTGCACGATCCTACAGGTATGCTTGATTTCCTTCTTTGATCATAGCTCCAAGATTTATTAACAATTTTGTTTTGTATAACTTCTGGTTATATAAGAGAATTAGAAATTGTATGCATAACTTCTGGCTATGAAACAATTGTAAATAAAAATTGTTTTCCATAATTCCTATTGTGAAAAATAAGTGAGTATGAAATAAAAATAAAAAACCAATATTTTTCATAACTTTGAGTTATGATTATTTTGTCAAAACAAGAAAATATGCAAATTTATACATAGCTTTAGGCTATGAACTATTTATGTATAACTTCTAGTTACACAATATAATTAAAAGAAATTAAAGAAATTAAAAGTTAATATCTTTCATAGCTTCAGGTCATGATGATTTTGTCAGAACAAGAAAATATTTAAATTTGTACATAACTTTAGGCTATGAACTATTTTTTTATATAAATTTGTATATAGCTTCAGGCTATGAACTATTCATTGGGTAGATTTGTCCATAGCTTCATGCTATGAACTTTCATTATGTAGATTTGTACATAGCTTTAAGCCATGAACATTTATTTATTTATTTTATAGCTTCTGACCATAATATTGTTTGGTATAACTTCTAGTTATACTGTATAATTAAAAATAAATAATTAAGGATCATATACATAACTTCTGGTCATGTATTTGTAATTTTATAATTTTCCCTATAACTTTTGGTTATAAGGATTGCACATATTTTTTATAACTTCTGGTTATGAATTTACCTTATAATTTATAATTTACCCCATAACTTCTGGTTATAGGGATTATACATATTTATGTATTCAAATAAAATATATGAAAATAGAGATCAAAAGGTAATAAAATAGAAAATCATGATATAAGTTTATCACATACCTTTTTGTGAGAAAGAAGAGAGAAAGTCTTTCTATTTCTCTGAAGGGAAGAACATTTTTCTATTTCTCTACAAAGAAGAATACCTTTCTTATTTCTTTGAATAGAGAAAAATCTTTATATCTCTTTTGTAGAGACTATTTGTGCTGATAACGTGTTGTAAAATTATAAAATGAAAGAAGAAGAAGACAAGAAAGAGAGATTAGAACGTAGGAAGAGAATAGAATCAATTTTCATTAGAGGTATCTCTCTTTTATAGAGAGTCATAAAGAGATATACATTTATATGGATGATCATCCACAAGTTCCCATAGTCCGATAAATTCTCATATTTTATAATAGTATATCATTTTTTAAAGGTTTTTTTTGTAATATTTCTATGAGTTTTAATCATTTTTTGTCTCATTGATATTTTATATCAAAATTTTTATCGATATTTCCTAATATATCCCAATATACTTGTAAAATCAAATAACCAACATCCGTAAAAACCAAAATCTTCATCCTTGCTCCTATCTAGCTAGCTACTTGGGATTAAGCTTCCAAAATGGTCAAAGAAGGTTGTAATGATAATCCAAATCAGTAATAGCGAGATTCATGTTCTCCTTGAGAATATGAACAATGAGGCCTCATCCCCCGCCACCTAGCTTGTCATAAGAAAGAATTTAGGGGAAAGATGATGTATTATGTTGATTGGACAAGCCATGATAAAGTAGCTCGTTTGCTTGAGATTCCATTGCGAATGGGAGATTTCACTCCCAAGGAAAAAAAAAAAAAGCTAAAGAATATAAATTCGGGTTTATAACTACTTTCAAAAACAATTTAAAAAAACTGCTTTTTAAAATAGTTTTTGAAAACTTTATATGATGTTTTGTAGAAGAAATATTTATTTGGGAATCTTAAATATTTTAAACTTATTTTCTATGTTTTAAAAATAAATTTTATACGTAGTGCTTTATTTTTAATCATTCTTCATATTTGTATATTTTATTTTCTATTTTTAAGATCAGAAAACATAACAAAAAACAATTTTTTTTTTTGGGTTATTAAAAGTGTTTTCTTAATTTTTTTTAATTTTAGATAATAGAAAATTATTTTTGAAAATAGTTACTAAATAAAACCTAAGTTTCTCAAATGTGATTTAAATGTGAAAAATATGAAAAAAAAATATTAAATATAATTAAAATGAGTTAAAAAATTCATATATTTTTTAATTTATTTAATGTTTACACATAAAAGGAAAAATAATTGAAATAAATTTAAAATAGTATATAAAAATAATTTATTGATTTTAACTAATTTTTTTTCATTTACTTTTTTATTTTCTTTTCTCTCACATTTTCCTCACATTATTTGAGGACCGAAAGTAGCTTTAATGTTTTCATATAAATTTTTTAAAAAATAGGTATTTTCTACATGTTATATGATAAAATAATAATTTTTTTTGAAGAAACATCTACTAAGCTAGTAATCGCAATTTCAAAATCAATTTGAAATTATTTTTAAGAGCTTGTTGATGTAGGTAAAAAGGATTTATTTACAATGTTAGGTCAATTTTGTAAATGGCAAGTAGAAAGTTATTTTTGAGCTCCAAAACATATATGGACATTAGGGGCTAGAACCTTAGCCGTGTTATGCGAAATAGTGGCACTTTGCCACTAGAGCAAGTTTTCCTTTTATAATAACCATAAATAATATATGTATATGTGAACTCCCATTTTTCACGTGTATCCTTGCTCGATGACAAGACTTATTTTTTCTATTGTGAAAATTTGATTATGTGAAGAAAATGGAGTTACTACTTATTTTTGTTCATTTTTAAAGGAAAAACAAAATAAGAAATAAAATTTTAAATGACTTATTTTTAAAGGAAAAACAAAGTCTGGGAAAACTAAGTATGGATTTGAGGATCAAGTTATTTATCAGGAAAATATCATAAGGTAGCTCTCCTTTAAACCCAAACTAGTCTCTACTAAAATAATGAGGGGAACTATGACAATCAATTAATGAATCATATATATCATAAAAGAATAATACAAATGTATATCAAGGCAAATATAAAAGTAAATTACAAAAATATAAAGAATCGATGCATGAGAAATTGACAAATTAGTTTATTAGAAAAAAAAGTTTATTATTTCAAATATCACAATGCAATTTCAAGAAATTTCCAAACAATATATTTACATTAACAAAAATTTCAAATTATTGATTTCATGTTATTTATTTACAAGGTTTTAATTTGTTCACAAAATATTTTATTTTTATTCACATTCAAATTTATCTTCAAATGAATAAACTTTCTCATGTTTCTATTAAAAGAATTTATTGAAAGTAAATTTACTAAATAAAAAGTGCAATTTAATTTTATTTACCAGAAATGATTTTTATTTACCTTGTTAAAAAGAGGAGTGAATCTTTAAAAATTTATTTGAAAAAAGGTATTTCAATTTGATTTTTATTTAAGAAAAGTAATTTTTCCAAAATTAAAAAATAGGCATTCACAAATTTATTTCCCAAAGAAAGGAATTCTTGTTGATTTTCAAAGGGAATGATCCTCTTAATTGAAAACAAAATTTATATGATTTTAAAAGATATCAAATCAATTATTATTTTGAAAAAGTGATTTTACAAGGAAAATTGTTGTCACTCATTTCTTAATGAAAAGGTTAAATTCAAAATAAAATGAGAGAGTTTTATTTAATTTCATTAAAAAGACAAAATGAATTTAATTTTATTTTAAGAAAGTTTTTCAATATTATTAAAAAGAGTCCCAAACTTTATTATATAATCTATGAAGAAAATCAAATTTGTTAGAAGGGGTTATTATTATTTTTAGCAAAAAATAAATAAAAAAATTAAGGGAAAAAATGCAAAGGGATTTATTACCTCAACATTTAAAAGAATTTTTATAATTTTATCTTAAAAAACATGCTTTCAATTTTTATTTAAATACAGGCTTTTTCAAAATTTTTATTTCAAATACCTCAGATTCTTTTTAAGACAAAAAAAAAAAAAAAAAAAAAATTGATAGTTTATTATCGAAAAGGCATTTTGGTCAATTTATTAAAAGCCATAGTAAGTAAATGAAATCCAAGAAGCCAAACCCACAATATGAATAACAAATGCAAAAATCAATTGAATATTTGAAGCTCGATTCTAATCAAGCCCAAAATTAAAATTCCATGCCCAAGCCTAAAGACCAAATGAATGCATTAATTAAGCTCAAAATAATAGATCCAAATGTTGAAGGCTTAAATAAGAAATATCAATATTAATTTGCACTTTTAAGCCAACAACTTGGGTAATGAGAAAGCTTTTGACACACCTTAGATCCAAAATTCTACATTGGATTTGGAAACTAAATCTTTTGCCAAAGATAAAGTTTTTCCTATGATTAGTTATTAGAGATGTCCTCCCTACTTGTAAGTTTCTAATTGTTAGAAGGATGAAGATTACAAACATGTGTCATTTTTGAAATAAAAAATAGTGAAAATATTGACCATATTTTTAAATATTGTCCTTTCGTCCAAGAAATTTGGGATCACATTAAGTATAATTGTCCTACATCTCTCTTGTATGAAGGTGACTTCCTATCTTGACTTGAAATGGTGTATAAAAATTATAAAATTAACCATAAAAATTTCAATTATCCGATGGAAAATTTTACTATTATCTTGTGAAATGTATGGATTCATAGAAATTAGATACCTTTTAGGAAGATCCAAATAAACCCCTTTGTCGTTATTGAGAAAACTACCTTAAACTTTCAAAATCTTTAAGATTATATGATTGACTCCTATCTTCAAAATGGAGAACACAACGTCCTTCGAATTGTTAAAAAAAATGGGTTCATTGGATTCTTGCAATTAATGGAATATTTAAATTAAATTTTGATAGTTTAAGGATAGAGAATAGAAGTGCATCAGGATAGGTTACTAAAGACTCTAATGGAACTTGTAGACATAAAAAAAAATAAAAAATAGTGGATTAAATTACCACTAATTTGGTCTTCAAAATGAATAATAATAATAATAATAATAGATATCCTCTTATGGATAAGTTTTCTTAATCTCCAACTATAAAAAAGATAATAATAATAATAAGAAAGTTATTATTATTATTATTATTATTATCTTGTTGGTAAAACCTCCCCGAAAGAAGAAAAATTGTTAAAATCAAGGAACTAAATCCCTTGAATTAAGCAACTAAAATTCGGGAATTTGAAATTCAAATTCCCTATCTTCACCTATAAATAAAGGCATCTTCTTTCAAAAAGGGAGGAAAAATTGAGAAATAAAAAAAATCCAGAAAGAAAAATCCTAAGGAGAAAATCTAAAGACAACTTCATATGAGAAAATGGGCTTCACAATAAAAGAAAAAGCTTCATCAAATTTCTCTACAAGTTCGGTAAACGGCAGAACTGCTACATGCGTTCTTCGCCATTTAAGGAGTTCATTCTGGAATAAGCCACTTGTGGCCCTCGATTGATCTTCAAAATCAAGAAAACATCATCGTCATCTTCCAAAGTATGCTAAAGGCAAAAGAATTAGAGGAAAAATATTCCTTTGGAAAGAATATTATTTTTGAGATTGTACCCACAATATTTTTAATTTCAATAAATATTTTGTTTGCATTATTTTCCTACTTGTTTTGCTAATTTTGTAGGACCATCTACTAAATTTGTGCATACAAATTTCTGGCATGCCCAGTGGGACATCTTTACCTCTTATCTCTTTTGTTAGAAGATTTATCACTACTACGTCAATGGCACCCAAAAGAACTCAAGTTGTGCATGTTAGCAAGGGTGATGACAAGATCGTCATTCACAATCGACACACAATGCCACTATAGGCCCCATGACTCATAGCAAAGCAAAATCAACATCTTCACTCTCAACAAAACAAACAAGTGAGTCTGCTTGTTTACAAAAACTGGTAAGAATGTGTGATGAACACTAACCACTCATCACCTTGGTCTCTCTAAGGGCAAAGAGCCATAGTCCTCATAGCATGGGAAAACTCCCTTAAACACTACAGGACTTTGGGGATAAATCTCCTTACTCTATTACTAATGCTAACCCCAGTACTGGCTCACACTCCAGATCACCAACTAGAATGTCAAAAGAGAAAAACTACTCCAATTGTTCTGACTCTTTTACTTCTTCATTCTCAACGACCATGTTGGTAATGGCAACCGACACTACATCTGTGGAGGAACAATTAGCCGAAATGGCTCACGCCATCACCAAACTCACCAAGACAGTCGAGGAGAAGGATATGTAGATAGCCTCCCTCATAAATAAGGTTGGGGCACAAGTACAAAACACAGGTGAGTCAAGTCAAGGACTTAACCACCTTCCGAATTTTGCATTTCATCTCGATGAGGCACCACATGGGTATAGAACAATGCAAGTTGAGAGATAAACGACGGAATCTGCCTCAGTGGCGTCATTATTTGTCCAACAACTTCAAGACATGATAACTAACACCATTAGAGCGCAGTACAGTGGACCCTCACAGAGTACACTCATGTATTTTAAACCTTACACTAAGAGGATTGATAACCTACGTATGCCTCCAAAATTTCAATCATTTGATGGGAAAAGAAATCCAATACAACATGTTGCCCATTTCGTTGAAACTTGTAACAATGCAGGTACAGATGGTGATTTATTAGTTAAACAATTTGTTTAACTCCAAGGGAATGCTTTCAATTGGTACATAGACCTTGCACTTGAGTGTATCGATAGTTAGGACCAAATGGAATGTGAATTCCTCAACCATTTCTATAGCACCTGACGAACTATAAGCATGATGGAACTTACTAACACTAAGCAATGGAAAGAAAAGTCGGTTGTAGACTATATCAACCATTGGTGTTCCTTAAGCCTTGACTACAAAGATAAATTATCTAAGGTATCAACCATGGAGATGTGCACACAAGGAATGCATTGGGGTCTCCTATACATTCTCCAAGGGATACGACCCCATACCTTTGAAGAATTAGCTACTTGAACACATGACATGGAGCTCAGCATAGCCAACATTGGTTCTAAGAAGGACCTTACCATTGATCAACAAAGATAGAGACATGATGGGAAAATGAGTGACAAGACCTTAAAGAAACCTATCCAAAAGTCAATGATGATAAATATGGCTCCCGTCAAAATCTCAGCAAAAGATAAAAAGAAGGAAGTAAAAGAGGTTAGACCAACTCGAGAAAATGAGACACGTCGGTTCACCTTGAAGGAATTTGAGGAGAAGAAGTATCATTTTCCTGACTCTGATGTGCCTAACATGTTGGAAGACTTGCTCTAGAAAAAAGTTATTAAGTTACCTGAGTACAAATGTCCAGAAGAAATTGGTCATGTTAATGATCCAAACTATTGTCATTACCATCAAATTGTAAATCATTTTGTGGAGAAATGTTTCATTTTAAAAGATCTCATAATGAAACTTGCAATGCAAGGAAGAATTCATTTAGATTTGGATGAAATAGTAGAGTCAAATCATGCTACAGTCACATTTGGGTCATTTGATCCTGTTCCATTACATGTTCCACTTAAGAAACTGGGGGCATGTGCCAATACTATTCAATGTGAGTCATCGAAACCAAAGCAAACACAAGTGTCATGTCAGGATAGCCTTCTTCGCCTTTGCTCTGATAATAAATCAATGTCAAATGACGAAGAAGGTTGGACATTGGTGACACAAAGAAGACCTTACAAGAAGCAAGTATCACATTCATACCTTAACCTTCCTAAGAGGGGACGACATGAGTGGAATACTCGTCAACATCTAAAAAAGAAAGAAAACAAGCGATTATACAAATAGACGACCTTTTGATCCACAAACTCATCATCCCTATCACCCTAGGGGAATGCTTCCTTTTAGGGTTCTTTGATAAAAGGGTGACAATATCAACTCATATAGTCTTTTGCAATGAGACTTCGAAAAAAGAAGGGTTAAGTGAAGATGAGAAAAACATTCTTGGTGTTGAGTCAAGAAAAACTAAGGAAAAAGAGAGGGTTGTAGCAAGCCAACAACACCTACCCTCACTGTTTAGTATCCACGAAATGCTACAACTTCCTAATGAGATGCAAAATGCGTTGATTCCAGTACTTAAGAATCCAACACTTTATGCCACCAAGATAAAAAGGAAAAAAGACTTGAGGATGAAAGCCATAATTGTGCCAAATGTTGTGCAACCATCACCTTTACTGATGAAGACCTTTAGTTGGGGTCAAAACCACATAATCGACCCTTGTTCATATCGGGTACATACGGGAACAAAATATCACTCGCATCTTAATTGATGAAGGGTCTGTAGTAAATATCATGCCTAAAGCAATAATGAAACGACTCGGGATTGCTACAAAAGAACTAACTCGAAGTCGCCTAATGATTCAAGGCTTTAATCAAGGGGGACAATGAGCTATTGGTATGATTCGCCTAGACCTCGTTACAGGTGAGTTGAGTTCGAAAACATTATTTCATGTAGTCGATGCAAAAACATCTTACAACGTATTACTCGGGTGACCATGGCTTCATGAGAATGGGGTAATTCCTTTGACACTACACTAGTGTTTCAAATTCTATAGAGGAGGGGTAAAGAAAGTAGAGGTGGATACTAAGCCATTTACAAAAGTCGAGTCCTATTTTGCTTATGCTAAATTTTACACAAAAAATGATGTTATACAGGAAGTCCTTCTTGTGATCATTCCCTCCACTAGGAAGGTTAAACTTAAGGAAAAAGTTGAGTAGTGTAAGTCGACATTGGCAGGGGAAATCTCATAACCAATGATGACTCGAATCGAAGAAAAAGATAAATCCTAAAAAAAACGACACTGGACTTGACAAGTGTCACTACTTCTCCTGTTTTTAGGTAGATCCCAAGATCTCGATGAAGTGAGGGTCAACCACCTTTCATAGAAGACAAAAGCGAAGTACAACCTCGAAGATTGGAAAATGGGGACCTTCAAATCTTGAAAGAAGATGTGACCATTCATTTTCCAAACTTACAACATATTTCTAGGGACGAGACACAAAAATCCGTCAAATCCTCAAGAGATCAAACAAAACAAGAATTCTTCCTTGGTAAAAGAATAAATGAGGAGTTCAACTCTAAGGCTTACAAATTATTAGCCAAGACAGGGTATGACTTCACTTCATCATCACAATTAGGAGAACTTAGCCTTGAGACTATATGTGAAAAGATGCATGGCCTTAACGAAACTCAAAAGAAGTTGAAACAACAAGGGTATGCAATCAAACCTTCTAGGGCAAGTTTAGGGTTTGCACCTCTCGAGCCTATCAAAATTTCAACTAAGACTAAGAAACCTAAGGCAAGTACACAACATATCACTATAGAAGATATGGAGGAGAGTAGTGGGTCAAATTCTCCTCCTTGAATTTCAGTATTTGATCGGATTGAAACTTCAATTACACGAGCTTTAGTGTTCACTAGGTTGGGTGATTTTAACCAAGTAGAACGTAATTCAGCACATATTCCACAAAGGTCAATACAACAAAGGATTGAGACTTTACCCCGAAAGTCATGGCGATGAAATCCTAATAAGAAGCAGTGTATTGAACTAAAGGATGATGCAAAGACAAGAAGTTTAATCCCATCAAGGATGAAACACCATTCAAATTAGGAAATTTGTACTAATGGTTCGCTAAAATTAAAACGACATACCATTGTCATCACCAAACAATAAGACAAGGGATACCTTAAAGATGTTGAAGAAAGTTCAACACACACTAGCTACCATGTTACAGTAGAAGTTTACTCTAATTTAGAATTTTCAGAAGACGAACTAGGGGAAGTTCCTCAACTATTTGAGGACGGGGGACAAGCCACTGTAGATGAGTTAAAAGAGCTCAATTTAGGTACAAATAAGGACATAAGGCCAATCTATGTAAGTATGCTTTTAAGTCATTTTGAAGAGAAAAGTTATTTTGAGTTGTTACTCGATTATAAAGATGTTTTTGCATGGTCGTACAAAGAAATGTCAGGTCTTGATCCAAAAGTTGCAGTACATTAACTCATGGTGAAGCATGGTGTCTGACCGATTAAGCAAGCTCAAAGACGATTTCAACCGGAACTTGTTTCACAAATAGAAACAGAAATTGACAAATTGATTGAAGTTGGTTTCATTAGGGAGGTAAAGTACCCGACATGGATTGCGAACATAGTTCCAGTTAAGAAAAAGAAGGGGCAGATCCATGTTTGTGTGGATTTTAGAGATTTAAACAATGTTTGCCCAAAAGATGACTTCCCATTACCAATCATCGAGCTTATGGTTGATGCAACTACTGGTCATGAAGCTTTATCCTTCATGGATGGATCATCGAGGTATAATCAAATATGAATGGCACCAAGGGATGAAGAGCTTACTGCATTTCGTAATTCAAAAGGCATTTACTTTTCCAAAGTGATTCTTTTTGGACTAAAGAATGCAGGCGCAACGTATCAACATGCCATGCAGAAAATCTTTGATGACATGCTCCATAAGAATGTCGAGTACTATTTTGATGACCTGGTGGTAAAGTCTAGGAAGAGAGAAGACCACCTGCGAGATCTCCGTATGGTGTTTGATAGGTTAAGAAGGTACCAACTCAAAATGAACCCACTCAAATGTGCTTTTGGTGTTACTTATGGTAAGTTTTTAGGGTTTATTGTTCGAAATTGTGGCATTAAAGTGGATCAATCTAAGATCGCAACCATTCAAGATATGCCAAAGCCAAGGAATCTTCAAGAACTTAGAATTCTTCAAGGACATCTTGCTTTTATTCGACGATTTATTTCAAACCTTACAAGACAATGTCAACCCTTGAACCGACTTATGAAGAAAGATGTCCCATTTGTTTGGGACGAAGCTTGTCATAATGCTTTTGAGAGCATAAAAAAATATTTGGCTAATCCACCAATCTTAGGTACTCCTATGGCAGGGAAGCCATTGATAATCTACATCGCCGCACAAGAATGCTCCCTTAGGAGCATTACTTGCATAAGAAAATGAGGAGAACAAAGAAAGGGCCATGTATTACTTAAGTCGAACTCTAATTGGACTAGAACTAAATTACTCCCCAATAGAGAAAACTTGTCTTTCTTTAATCTTCACAACAAAAAAGCTAAGAGATTACATACAGGTATACACGATACACTTAATAGCACACGTTGATCCCACTAAGTATGTGCTATCAAAGCCAGTTCTTTCAAGACGATTAGCAAGATAGGGGTTGTTACTCATTGAGTATGAAATAATCTACATCCCTCAAAAGGTAATCAAAGGACAAACAATTGTAGATTTTTTGGCAGATCATCTTATCCCTATAGCATGGGAAATTTCAAACAACTTCCCTAATGAGGAGATCTTTTATGTTGACATTTTTCCTTCGTGGATGATGTTCTTCGATGGGTCAGCACGCTATGATGGAATAGGTGCAGGTGTTGTATTTGTCTCACCGCAAAGACAAATACTACCATATTCATTTGTTCTTAGTGAGAGATGCTCCAACAACGTCACTAAATACCAAACCTTAATTATCGGGTAACAAATGGCGATTGAAATGAAAATCACAAGCTTAGAGATATGGGGGATTCTAAGTTGGTAATCAATCAACTTTTAGCCTTTGTATAAGGTTAAAAGTGATAACTTAGTTCCTTATTTCCAATATGCTACCCAACTGATGGAAAAGTTCGAGTGAATCTCTTTAGTTCATATTCCACAAAAAGAAAACCAAATGGTAGATGCTCTAGCTAATCTAGCTACAAGTTTGACACTGCTTAAGGACAAAATTGTATATGTCCCTCTTTGCCATAAGTGGGTACTGCTACCATTGCCAATATTACAATAAGAAGAAGTAAATGCTACATTAGTATTCATTATTGACAACAAAAATTGGCGACAACCATTAATTGACTACTTAGAGCATGAGAAGTTACCTGATGAACTAAGAGATCGAACATAAATACGATGTCAAGCTCCACGCTTCATTTACTACAAAGAAAAATTTTATCAATGCTCATTTGATTGAGTACTTCTTTGATAGCAAGGAGGAGAAGAAGCAAATCAAGTAATTGAAGAAGCTTATTCTAGGATCTGTGGGGCTTACCAATTAAGGCCAAAACTTCATTTTCGAATCAAAATGATGGGATACTATTGGCCAACTATGATTAAGGATTGTATGGAATATGCAAAGAAATGTCAATCATGCCAATTCCACTCAAATTTTAGACACCAAACCCCTAATCCATTCCATCCTACAATTGCATCATGGCCATTTGATGCATGGGGACTTGACGTGCTTGGACCCATTACTTCTAAATCCTCTGTTGGGCATGCTTACATATTGGTAACAATGGATTATTTTTCTAAATGGGCGAAAGTTGTGCCACTTAAAGAAGTGAAGAAGAAAAAATATAGTGAGCTTAATTCGAAGTAATATTATCTATCGATATGGGGTACCACGATACATAATCACTAACAATGGGAAACCCTTCTATAAAAAATTGATGAGAAATCTCTATGAGAGGTTCGGTTTCAAACAACACAATTCATCAATGTACAATGCATTGAATGATCTTGCAGAATCATTCAACAAGACCCTTTACAACTTATTGAAGAAAATTGTTGATAAGTCAAAGAGGTATTGGCATGAACGAGTCGGAGAAGCACTTTAGGCATATCGAACAACATATCGAACGCCTACACAAGCAACCCTTTATTCCCTCATTTATGGTGTAGAAGTTGTATTGCCCCTTAAGCACCAGATCCCTTCATTAAGGATTGTTATACATGAAGGACTAACTGATTAAGATAATGCCAAGTTACGTCTTCAAGAATTAGAAGCACTAGACAAAAAGCGACTCGAAGCCCATCAATGCTTAGAGTGTTATCAAGCATGCCTTTCAAGAGCTTTTAACAAAAAGGTTCGCATTCGATCTTTTCAATTTGGTGATCTAGTTCTTGCCATTCGTAGACCCATCATTACCACACATAAGACTGGGAGCAAATTTACATCAAAATAGGATGAACCTTATGTGGTACAAGAAGTTTACACCAATGGTACTTATAAGATTGTCGCTGAGATGGATTAAGAATTGACCCTATCAATGGCAAATTCTTAAAGTGTTACTATGCTTGAGTCACACTACGCCTCTGACTCGCATGAGCATAAATTGCATATGGCACACCTAAAAAAAAAAGGTCCACTAAGTTGAAAACCTGAAAAAAAAAAAATGACTTAGGCAAAGTTAGGACATATGCTGGAAAAATTAAATCTTTATTTTAGTCTTGACAAAAGTTAGAGCATAAAAAAAATAAAATAAAAAAACTACGTTTGACTTGATCCCCTTTCTTTGAAGGATACGTAGGCAACTCAGGAAAACCACTTGTGTTCAGTCACTACCAAAAAAAAAGTTTCATTTTTATTAATAAATAAATATGACTAACAAATGCTAGACTTTATTACATATTAATAAAAATAAAAAATAAAAAAAATGAATTAAGGAAAATAATGAGAGCTAAAACTAAGTAAAAAAGTACAACGGTCATATCCACACCAAGCATGCAAGCTCGTCACATTGAGTCCATAAGGCTTCTTGAAGAGTCTCTAAAGTCTTGACATCGACATCAGTAAGCACGGGGTCAAGCGAGAAACATCATTCTGTTTATTAGCTATAATCTCATCGATCTCCAAGATTGAGTTATGAAGGTGCTCTTTTTGTATACCTAGTTGCTCCAATTCCTTCTTAAGTGCTTCCTGTTTAGCATCGAGAGTAGCTAAGTCAACCTTTAATGATTGACGATGGTTCGCCTATACACCCTCAGAGTTTAGAGCATCCATAATCTGAGACGCAACAATAGCTAAATGTTCGCTTTGTACTTCCGGGGATATCTTCATAGAATGGGTGCGTCGCACTACATCAAGGTGATCTGCACTTTCCATGTACTTCTCAATCTAAGACTTTAATGGTGAAGGGTCCACTCTAATCTTCGTGATAGCATTGAAAAGCTCATTAATTTTTCCTCCCAATAATGGGAGACACTCATTGGAAGTTTTGATAATCATCTCCTTAATGTGTTCTCCTATCATAAGTGTTGCTTGGTGTTGGGCATTAAGGATGATTTGTTCAACGTCAAATGTGTGAATGGAAGTAGAATGAGCAACCACAATAGTACATGGAGATTGTTGTTTAGCAATTAAACTTGTAACTACTAAAAGTGTCAATACATCATATGTTGTATCTTCAATTATGGTCTTTTAACCTTGAGATTCAATCAGAACATCACTTAAGATTTTAGTAATACCTTCATCACCCAAATGAGAATGAGGCAAAGGTAAGGGGACGATAGAGTGATTATCTCGTTATATAGTCAAGGTAAAGGGCGTTGACTCCCTAGTAGCAACAACACTTTTGAACTGATCCTTAGGAGATGACTCATCCCTTTCATCAAAAAATTGGTTGTCACCCACCACCTTAGACAAATATTTATTTTTGTTAGTATCAATGCAAAATAAAAATAAAAATTACCTCTTCACCATCAAGTTCCATCGGTTGAGTAGAAGTTGGAATGTCAACAAAGAAGACATCTGCATTAAGAGGATGAGAGTTAGTCTGATCAAAGTACACAGGGTTGGGTTTAATCTTTTGGCATTTGAAGTGACATTCACTTGTATCTTCAGAGTCATCGTCTAATACATAAAGACTTTGTGCATTGTTATGTTGCTTAAAAGTCTTGTGACAATGAGTACTACCACCATTGAAAATAGTTTCCTCATGCTCTGTGTGTGTGGAGGTATTAGTATGATGTCCATCCATTGAGCGCTTAGAAGCTCTTGAGTCATCAAATAAATCATCAAAATCCTTCTCAACATTGTCTCTAACATTCCCCTTAGTAGAAACACTTGAATCAACCTTGCACGTTCTACTCTTTAACAATTTTAAGGGTATTTGCCGAAAAGAATCAAGAGGGGGTTCCATGCAAGCAGCGATAAGAATTTTCTTATCAGGTTTACGCACTCTAATCCACATATTCACATAAGCCTTGGTGACTGAAAACTCTTCAAGACTATGATAATCTAGTATAATAACTTTGGAGTAGGTACCAAGCCTAGTGCATGACTCCCAATGTTGATACACCGCCTCTGAAGTTATAATGCGAAAAATCTCTGGAAAAACCGATGAGGATAATAATAGATTTATTATCAAGTGCACACACTCCTTGTGGCACAATGCCAATTGGTCCAACTTTACACCTTTACAAGACATTATCAAAGCTTGAGCTTGCAAATCATCAAAACGCTTAGTAGAAAACTCGTCGGCGTATAAGTCATCTGTGGGGGATGGTTCTAAGAAAGAGAAATGAAATGGGTATCGAAATATTCACCTAACCATCTATAAATATAATGAATAGGGAAATATATGCATTAGTCCCAAGCTTCGAAGAACAAGCGATTTCATTTAAGCCATGGTAAATGCTTGCTAACACTGGAACAACAAGGCTAAATGTCTCACCTTGAGTCATTCTACTAGCTACCTTGAAGACTCTAAGACGAATCAAATTGACACTCCCCCAAGGAAGAACAAACTTACATAACCAACATGCCAAGAAAGCGGCCAAGTAAATCTCCTTAACATCTGCCTCGGCTATGTCAAGGTTGTAAAAAACTTTCATCTCTGACTGGGTATGAGATTTAATAGGATCGATTTCCCCGAAGAGGTTATGAGTCTTCTTATACCTCTACGCCTTATTCCTTATACTTTTCTTTGGAGGTTTTGCATACTTCATGGAGCCTTTGTACCAAAATGACACCTAAGAGGCTAACTTGATTGAAAATTCACTTTCGTCTCAGAGCAAATTCAATGATATGCAAGGAATAGGTTTCGACAACTTGGTGGGAGTGAGGACTTTGTTCCCTCATTAGAGAACTCTTCCGCGCTCGGTACCATCTCATCATGAAAAGATCCAGTGATGGGTAGTCTAGTAATACAATACAAGTCCCAAAGAGAGATGGAAACCTCTCCAATGGAAGTATGCAAGGTGTTAGTGGTAGGACACCAATGTTCGCAAAAGGCCCTAATCACAAAGGCATGACGATCATAGCTAAATAAGGATGCAAAAATAGATTCATAAAGCTTACATCCTTTAAAAAAATGGTCCATGTCGACCCAATACCTCCTCTACCCATTCCCAATATCCTTCAATAAAGAAGAATTCCCCAAGTAATTTGAATGAGCTTCCCCATTTGGCTTCTTCGTCATGAACATGAGAACCCTACATTCCAAATTCATCATGAACTTTAGTAGTAGTTGGGTGAGAGGAATTCAGTAATAGAACATCATAAACAAGTTTCACCTTATTAAGTTTTGAATTGCTGATATTTATAAGCTTGCAAGATGTAACTCGAGACCAAGAAGAAATGTGTAATGGGTCCTTTGTCACTGGCATTAACAAAGATTGAAGGTTAGTAAGTGACTTATGCATTGACAAGGTAGTCTCTTCCTCAAAATCTTCACTATCATTCTCAAGAATGATTACAATCTTCTCCTTGTAACATTTGAAGAATGCTATCCTACAAAAAAAAAAAAAAAAAGACGAAAAGAGAGATGAATAAAATATGGGTCTAAGTTTTTAGATACCACTATGCATTTAAGTAAGGCCAATTCGCATGAGTGAAGACCTTAGCACTTTTGTATTAAGTGCTGAAAATACAGCTATAGACCCTCCACTTTGTCCTCTTAGCACATGTAATGCTAGTTTCTACCTTGTGTTTCCATTTTACCTTTTGATCGTTCCTTGGTAACCCATTGATACACATATAACTTCTTTTTCTAATTAGTTAATTTAGATACATATTCATTTTAACTTGAATTTTGGTAAGGTAATTTTTATTTTATTTTATTTATTATTATTATTATTATTCTTATATTATTATTATTATTATTATTATTATTATTATTATTTTGATAAATTAATTTTTTGAAATGTTTCAATATATTTTTTTTAATGAATAAATTTTTGGTAAGTTATTATTATTATTATTATTATTATTGTTATTATTTATTTATTTATTTACTTTATCTTTTTATTTATTTTATTTTAATTTCATTTATTTTTTTAAATGTTTATTTTATTTTATTTTATTTACTTAGGCAAAAAAATAAAATAAAAAATAAAAGAAAATGGAGTGGCACGGAAAAAGAGAGTAGACTAGGGGATTGGAAAAGAAGACTTTTTTTAGAAAGAGAAAATGGTGAGGGAAGGAGATGATGGGTCTCTCGACATTCACATGTCATCAAAAGTACTTGAAAAAATTGAAAAGAGAATTCAGTCTCAAGAGCTGGAGGGACGTTTGGATATTTTCTTCTTCTTTTGCCAATTTCCCATCAAAATTAAAATGATAATACCTACCTTTCACTTTGAGTTTCCTTCTTGGAACCGACTTTTTTTTTTTTACATTTGACCTACAGTGAAACCCACATAATAATTTCTCACCTCTCAGCAGTGGACCCTGGCATTCTCTGCTGTATTTTCCATCTCAGCTCTCAGCAACCTGCTGGCCTTCTCAAGTTTGGTAACTGATTTGTTGTCTTTATAGTGGTTGTTGAATGGTCTGGAATTGAGCTTTGGTTTGGTTGGTTTTCCATTGGTTATGATTGGATTTGATTTTGGCCATTTTGGGGTTGGTTCTAACTGGGTTTTGTGTGTGATGGTTGGGGTTGGCAACGCCCAAAAGCAGTAGTAATCATTCAAATTTGGAACATTCTTATGTGTTGTTTTTTATTCTATAATTTGCCTTTTTGGGTCTTTGGGGCTTTTCATTTTGGAGGCATTGTGATTGATCATAATTGAAGGCATTGGTGCTGCATAGTGAAGATAATCAGTTTGTTTGTACTATATCTGAAATCATGGTTCTTGGGTTGAGGACGAAGAATTTCAAAGGTGTTTTGGTTAAGGTGTATTTTATAGTTCATGTTCAAGAGATTAAACCTTAGCCACCCTCATAGTCCCTCAAATCAGTTCAATCTGTGGTTTTTCAATGGGAAAAGAAAAGGGTTTTGAAAAAAACAGAGGAGAAGAAAGAAAATGAGAGAAAATGAGAGAAAATAGTACTATGTCAAATTTTTCATCGTTCAATTCAACGGCTGCTGGAGAGTGACAGAATTTTGCGAACTCCACACAACTGTTGACTGACTCATTGCTACCTTTTCTTTTTTTTTGTTTTTGTTTTTTGGTTCATTGAAAACCATCGATATATTGAAAAGATACTATGTCAAGTGGGCTGCTTCTTAGAGGTGGGAAACATGGAGACCCATCAAAGGTTTGGGATAAAAATGGGGTTTCAGAAAATGGGTATTTGAGAATTTTGTGTCCTGGGGTGTTTTTATTTTTTTTCAAATTATCATTGTGTTTTTTATTGGTGGGTTTCGGGGGGAGGGGGAAGAAAGGATGTTGAGTTCTAAGGAATTTTGGACAAATAAGACTTTGGTGGGTCTTGGATTGGGGCAGCTTCTGTCTCTTCTGAACACTTCCATCGACTTTGCTTCTTCTGAACTTGCAAGAAGAGGAATTAGCGCCCCAACTTCTCAGTCTTTTCTCAATCATGTTCTCTTGGCAATTGTCTATGGAACCACTATGATTCTCCAAAAGAAAGCTTTCAAGGCAAAATGGTATTATTACATAGTTCTTGCATAGGTGGATGTGGAGACCAATTTTCTTGTGGTAAAAGCGTACCATTACACTTCTGTAACAAGCATCATGCTGCTGGAATTGTTTTACAATCCCATGTGCCATAATTTTTACTTGGTTTTTCTTGAAGACAAAGTACAGATTTAAAAAAATTAACTGGTGCAGCGATCTGTATTGCTGGTCTTGTTATTGTTTTCTTTCAGATGTTCATGCAAGTGACAAAGCAGGAGGGAGCAGCCCTTTAAAAGGAGATTTGTTTGTGATTGTCGGATCTATTCTCTATGCTACCAGCAATGTTAGTGAGATTTTGTGAAAGGCATCCACACGTTTTGATGAATTTGGAGGGCAACCATACCATGCAAAAAAAATGACAACAAGCTGCCACTTTTAGGATGTCTCGGGATTTTCTTTTAGAACATGCAACATATAAAGCATCAGATTGGAAGGATTAAGAGCATTCTAATAGCAACCCCTCTTACATGGTGGAAGGTAAGTTCTCTTTTTTAAATTCTTGTTTTAGTTTAGTTTAATTTATTCTATTAGTTTAGGTTAATTTATGATTTTTCATCATTAATTTAATCGATCCTTGGTGTTATAGTTCATGCTTTGATTTGGTTTGATCCCATTCTTTTAGTTTGATTATTTCTTATATTTTTGGTAAATTGGCTTTTAGGTGAAGCAATTTTTATTTTGAAATTTGTCTTGATTTATCTTAATTCGTTTTAGTCAGTTTAAATTTTTTATTATAGTGCACTGTACTTCTGCTTCTGTAAATTAGAATTTGACAACTTAGAAACCTTTTAAATTTTTCTAACTATTTTATGACATTCTAGACTCCTTGAACTTGACTTTAGAATCTTTCTTCGGTTAAATATGGTTTTCCAATTAGGAGATATAAATCAATTTTTCAGAAGGTTCAGTTTTCACTATGTTTTTGACACTCAGTTTTGTTTTGCAAAATTAAATTATTAAATGATCTCTTTAATTTCTTTGAACATTTTTTTAAAATCTAGACTCCTTATATTTAATTTTTTATATATAAAATATTAATAAATAATTTCTAAAATAAAATATATAATTTTTTATTCTTACACCCATTGCATGAGTGCTTTTCTAGAGCTGAGATATGTTTATTTATTTTTAAATATGTTATGAATGTGTTATCTTCTAAGATTATTTTTAATATGAAATAAACACATTAAGATAGTTGTGTGAATGTTTGTATGATTTTATGACATCTATAAATTAATTGTAAAAATCAATTGTTGAATACCTTTAAAAGATGCTCTGTTCTGGACCTATTATCATCATCATGAAATCTGGTACTCAATGAGGGTTGGTTAATTAATTTGGTCACTTAGATGATAAACTAGACATATAGTAGATGTTCTCTAAAATTTTTCTTGATAAAACTTAACTTCTAGGTATTTGTTTTAGATTTATTTTGTATAGTCTTCTATTCTAATCATTTGCTGACTTTTTTTTTTTTTTTTTTTTGTGAAATAACCCCTTTGTGAATAAATTTGTTATTGATTGCAATATAATCGATTAATTTGGCCTATTGGATGCTTATCTAGACATGTTAAAGATGTTACCTAATTTTTATTTCGGTGAGATAACCTTTCTTGATATTTATTTGGAGTTTATTTTGTGAACCGATATTCTACCATTTTAATAATATTTCCTTGGCTTTTGATAATTTAGTCACTTTTGATCATACTTGTGAACTTTCCTTGACTTGAGACTTGCTAAGTGTACATATATAGGTTTAGTTTTTTTTTTTCTTTAATCTTATCATTATTATTGGTGAATTAACCTCATTTTTATAGAATCACTGACGCTTGCTACATAGGTACGCTCTCTATTTTCCCATTCTAAGTGTATATATATAGGTTTAGTTATTTTTTATTTATTATTCTTTAATCTTATCATTATTATTAGTAAATTAACCTCATTTTTATAGAATCACTGACGCTATCTACACAGGTATGCTCTCTATCTTCCCATTTTAAAGTTTCATGAATATGCATGTCATTAAGAACTATATCCTCGTTTGATATTGACTTTGGGTGCCTTGATGTTCATTTGATTTCCTTTAATAAAATACATGTTGAGTAATATAATACTTGAACTAACTTTGGTGTTTTATGATATCATTTAAGTTATAGATCTAGGTATGCATATTATCCTTTCTTTATGATAGTGGTTTGAATCCTTGTTTGGCATGTTAGAATTAGTAGAGTTTTTTAGATCACCTTAACTTATCTAGGTATTCATAATCAATTGATTAATTGCTATATTTCCCTCAACTAAGCTAGTAGAGACCTTGTTAGGCCTTAGAGGGGTGCTACCTCTTTGGAGGTACCTTCCTAATAGGTAACCTGATCCCCGGACCCAGACTCGGTTTTTTGCAGACAACTTTTCGAAAAAAAAAAATCAGGAGTCTTTTTAGGGGTTTTGTTCTTACTTGTTTTCCCCTTTAAAAATAAATAAAAGTAAGTGGTAACTCCAACTTTTTATAAAAAAATAGTTTTTCACTTTAATAAAAAACAAGTCTCACCAATCGAGTGAAAATGCATCATGAAATAATACGGGTCCACAAATTGGAGACTCTGTTGGGGATCGAACCCAGAATCTCTGGTTACATAGAAGATCAAGCTTAAACACTAGTTGAGAAAACTATGGCGTTTGATTAGGCGTTTAATGGATACCCTCTCTTTGTGTTTTTCTATGCTTGAGTGATCATAGCACATTGAGGATTTTAATGTGGCATTTTTTCTATGTTTGATTGCTATATCCATTTGCGACATTTACATCGAGATGATATTAATTGATTCTCTTGCTTGTCTTAGCATATTGATTCTACTCTTGCCATAATTATCCTGCTCACTTTGACATGTATGCTCATATTGTTATATATCTTGTTTGTCTTAGTATTGATTCTCTTGCTTGTAATATTATCTTGATCATTTTTTAGTATGTTATCCTTGTTACTATTCATCTTGATTGTCATATTCTCGTTTAGCTTGTGTGTGGACATGGATAATATATTTGTGCCCTGCTTGACTGTTTGTTGCATGACTGCTCTTCTCCTATGTGTTTGCATGTTGCTTGTTTGTGTGGGTCGCACATCTATCCCCTTACCTCTAACCCTCTGGTTTCGATCATTTCCTTCATTTCGACTCTTACTTTTGCAAGTGTGAGGCCTTGTGTGAGTTTGTTTCTCTGACCGAGCTAGTGGTTAGGAGTAGGGTCTAGTGACAAGCTATATCAATGTATGGGAGCATTCTGGAGGAGGCCAAAACATTAATGTTGATTGGAGTCCGATCTTTGAAGACCTGTATAGCCTAGAGTTAGGTTTCATGGATATTTATGTGAACAGTGTTTTTCTTTTTCTGCTTCAGCTTTATATGATTTTCAGATGCACCCACACCACTCACTATGCACTTTAGTTGACTACTGAGTGTTGAGAGTTGTGAGAGCTTTCACCATAGGAAATCCCCTGGGATGTCGAGGTAGTGCATGTGTGGAGGTGATGACCACCTTGCATGGAAGCGCCTCATCTCTTCGGAGGCATGCAGAGGGTTATGTACCGTTGGAGGGTATGATCATTTCTGCTAGGGATCCTTTAAAGTCAACCCTTCTCCTTTTAGAGCCACCTTGACCTTGTAGGTTGAGGCTTAGATCTTCCCATTAGGATTCCCTTCCTACACATGGGTGCATTTGTGGGCCTTCAGAGCTGGGTTAGTAGTAATAGGTTTAGTTATCTTCGTAATAGTCTCTTATATATTTGCTCAGAATTTGATATCAGTTTGAATACTTCCAAGTTACCTTCCTGCATAGTTGATAGACATTCTTTGTAGAGTTTTCGTTACATTGTATCTTATCTAGTATTTCCACTAATTTAGGAGTATTGATACATTTGATCTGGGCTCAGCTTCTTGGATCAAAGTTAGAGGTAGATTGATCAGAGTGTCAGACCAGTCAGATCAAACAAATATGAATTCGCATGTGGTTACAGTTGATCAATTCGCTACTGCTATGACTTCGATCCAGGAGGCCATAACTAGTCTTGGTTAGAGGATGGATAGGCAGCAGACCTAACAGGTTCAAGTTCAGGAGAGTGTGCAGTATGATCCCACTATTCCACCACCTTTCCCACCTAGTCAAATAGCTCCATAGGATACTAAGATACCATCACCTTCCCCACTTGGTCAGACAATTCCACAACCTACACCCTTTACTTTATAGAGTCAGACTAAAGTTGCCTCCCCGCCTATCATGGTGGTTGCTTGGAGGATGCCCATGCACGCATGGATAGGCTTGAGTAGAGGATGAGACAGTTGAGAGTATCAGATGGAAGGATGGTATGGGATGATTTTGATGGACTACCAGTGGCCAATCTACCGGCCAAGTTCAGGATGCCAGAGATCAAGCGATACACGGGGATTAGATGCCCCCGCATTCATTTGAGACTATATAACACTATGATGAGGGCCCATGGTTTGGATGAGACTCAGATGATTATGTTATTCCCCATGTCCTTGAGTGGGACGACCCAGTGTTGGTTTGCTTCTTTGGATGTGTCACATCATCATACATGGGATGATTTAGTCCAAGAGTTCCTACGACAGTTTGCATTTAACACTATCATAGATGTCTCACGGAGAGAGTTGGAAGCCTTGAGGTAGAGGCCCCATGAGATAGTCACATCATTCATTTCCCGTTGGAGAGAGAAGATTGCCCAAATCATTGATAGACCATCTAAGATGGATAAGATCAGCCTGATTATAAGGAGCTTTCAGCCTTGATTTGCTAGGAATTCCAGAGTTTATTACCCATCATCACCCCATGTGCAGTATAGGACACTTGTTCCTTCTAGATTTATGTCTCCCACATATCTACACCCATCTTCACAACCAGTTTATGCTACTCAGACCACACAGAGGCCACCCATTCATTATCCCCCAACCTAGGACTCCACCTGCACAGAGATAGATGTGGTAGTTTTCCCAGTTGGGAATGCCTTTGAGTCGAGCTTTCCAGAAGCTCGTAGAGGGAGGATTGTTGACTACATTAGCACTGAGACCACCACCTCAGCCTATGCCACCTCAGTTCTGGATGGACCTTCACTATGCTTACCATTAGGGTCTAGGACATGACACTGATCATTGCTCTGCTCTAAGACATGCTATTCAGGACTTGATAGATCAAGTTTTGGTTACTTTAGGGCAACCAAGTGTGACCACAAACCTTTTACCTGCTCACACCACACATTCAGTGTCTTTGCCTACTGGTGGTATCCATCACATGGATTTTGTTCAAGATGACGTCATACACATGCTGAGTTGGGATGATGGATTGCTTGAGATGATTGTTCCAGACGATGGCTATGAGATTGTAGAAGTTACATCAAATTTTTCGATCTCTCCACCATTCAGTTTGATCCTAAATAGAGCATCATTATAGTTGATTCCTTCTACGCCATCAGACGCAGGGCATGGGGACACGTTTGCTTCGTTTATTTAATGGCCTGAGGATGTTGATGTACATGTTATGACTCGTAGTGGGAGGATAGCTCAAGTTGTACCTCTAGTTACTAGACCATTTGATGGTACAGACTCTTGCGATGAAGTCAAGAGGGAGGATGATGAGATATTGAGACAGTCGCAGAGCACTCAGGCTCGGATATCCATTTAGAGTTTGTTGGCCACTTCTAGTACCCATAGAGATGCACTTATTCTAGCCTTGAGTCAGATCGTGTTGAGACCTCTACTACTCTAAAGAGATTGATTCATATGATGACAGCAAATAGGGCCACCTGCATTGTGTTTTCTACTGATGATTTACCACCAAAGGATTCTGACCATACTCGTCCTCTCTATATTTCAGTTGTTTGTTCAAGTCACAGAGTCACATCCATCCTATTGGACAATGGCTCTGCCTTGAATGTTTGGCCATTAGCCACTGTTGTATCCCTCGACTTTGTACCCTCAAATTTTGGTCCCTCTACATAGACAGTGAAAGCTTATGACAACACTCAGAGGGAGGTCATTGGCACCTTGACTATAGATTTGTTGATCGAACTGACCATATTCTCTATATTGTTCTAGGTTTTGAGGATTCTCGTATCCTTTAACCTGATTTTGGACCAACCTTGGATTCACCAGGCTGAAGCTATTCCATCTTCCATTCATCAGAAGGTGAAGTTTATCCATGATGGGTAGGTTATCATGGTATAGTCTACTAGAGACATGATTTCATCCTCTGAGCCAGTATTGTAGATCAGTCATAGTGATGATGATATTTTTATGACAGGATTCATATTTGATGAGGTACAGACCATTGAGATTTTGCAGAGATTTCGTGGCTATGTCATTTGACCAGCATAGTAGTACCCATTGTTCTTGACATGATGAGAGGCATGTCCTTTCTACCTGGTTTTGGGTTAGGACGATGCCAACATGGATCTAGTGAGTTTGTGACTACAATTGATTGCTCCACATGCCATTTGACTATCCTATTCGCCCATACAGGATGAGCTTAGCAAAGTATTTCGTGAGGGCACCAGAGGGCATTGCATGGTTAATGGATATAGATGGAAATCGATTCTCAGAGCCGACCAATGTAGATCAGCTGAAGAAGTATTATGTTTGAGACCATGGTCACAAGATGAGTGGCCATCATTTCGGTTAGCCGCATACCTTATTATCCCCTTTTGATATATAGACTGTTGCTAGCCCATTGAGCCCCGCATGCACATCATAGTCTTTCTTTCTTATTACCTTGCTTACACTTCTACATCGGGATAGGAGGCCTTTAGTGTATGCATGCTTCATTTAGGAGTTTCATGAGTCTTGGGCCTATGGGCGCATCTTTCTCTCATTATTTTTCTTACCATCACACTATTGCATTCCATCATATTTCATTGGTTGTGTTCTTCATCTTCTTTTTTTGTTTCATTTGCTATTTGTTTTGCTTCATCTTTTCTCCACCCTAAGTGGTGACACTTCTCAGTTTATTACATGGAGTATAGTCACATCATTTCCATTATCTATTCCACAAGCACTGATTCAGAGATCCTTAGTTTGAGAAGGTCATCTCATTAGAGAGAGTTTATGTTACTTCAGCACTTGAGAGTGTGTCTATCCATTATTGATATCATCTTTAGGGCTTATTTTGTTCATATTCAGGGTATGTGCATTTGTATATATGCAAAAAAAAAAAAAAAATGAAAAGAAAAAAAAAAGCACATGTGTGTATGTACATAGTATTCTCCATCATTGAGCGTGTATATTGATATCTGACGGTCATTTTATCGAGTATGTTTGTTGGTGAAAGTTTGTATGTGAGCTTTCTAAGATCATTTTTTTTTATTTGTATTCACTTCGTCACATCTTTTCTTTGAAAGTGAGATGAGTGACCTTCTCCTAGGGTCTCTAGGTCATTGTCCTTTCCATCATTACATTCATTGTTGATGTGATTTCACTCCATGTTTGATTTGAGTTGATCATCACTTTTTCGTATATTCATTGTTTTGTTATCATCTCGTCATTGCTTTCGATTTATCCCTTTCACTTCATCCTCTTGTTCTTTTCTTACACTGACTTATTCTAAGTTTGATATTTCCCTTGCATCATTCTTATACTTCTCATTATTAGTTTGATTTGCTTTATTGTCTCATTATTGATATTTTATTCACATTGGGCACCCTCAGGTCCGTGGCTCACGAGCTCTTTTATACATGTTGCATTTTATACACGAGGGCATGAGTTTTTTATCATTGGGTATTTGGGCCTAGTTTTCCTTCATTTCTATTACCCTATCACCCTAACCTATGTTACATCCCATGTCTTACGACCACCCTAAGGCCATAAGATCAGATGCCGTCTTTGACAGTTCCTACTTGTACATGTGTTTGAGATTTGGTTGATATTTAGATGCCATCATGCTTCTTCTTCTGGGAAATGCTTCTGTGATGTTTGAACCCTATTCAGTTATGGATATGGATGATTGGGATTGCGTATTTGATGATGGATGATCTGATGTTGTCTGATTTTTTCGATCTACCATACATCTGATGCCATACTGGGGCATATTTCTCTTTCGGTTAAGATTTATAGATCTTCATGGATTTGCATGATCATTTCTACTCACAAGATACACACTGAGACGATGACCTGTTTGTTATCTTATCATGATCCCCTAGTGGAGCCTCTTTTAGGCCATTCAGTTAGGCCCACACTTTTTGATATTTATATGTCTTCATGCTTCTTCTAAGAGACATTTTTGGATATGTGGATCTGATTCAGCTGTGGACATGGATGACTAGGATTACACACTTGGTGATGGATGATTTGGTGCCATCTGATTTTTCAACATACCACATATCTGATGCCATATTATGGCATATTTTCGTTTTGGTTGAGATTTGTAGATTTCCATTGATTTACATTATCATCCCTATTTATGAGGTACATGTCGAGTTGATGATCTATTTTTACGATGATTCCCAAGTGGACCCTTTCTTGAGTCATTAATCAGGCTCATACTTTTTAATATTATCGTGATTCTTTGATGGACTTATCTCAGCGCATAGACTCTCAAATCATCATTTCAATGGAGTACATGTCAGATCTCTTATACATTCCCGTTGAGTTATTCTCAAGTCATCAGGATGGACCAAATGTACTAGTTGCTATACTGGGGCATATTTTCCTCAGTTACCCATATGGCAGGATGCATTAGTTGCTATATTGGGACACATTTCCCATTTTCTGATTATAGAGATGATCGTCTTCTCACAGAGCTGTTACCGTTTTCTTTATTCAGCTGAGAGATATTTATTCGTATTACTAGTCACAGTATTGATGATTTATGTCGAGATGAGCCTTTAGAGGAGCCTGACCTTTGGGTTTTGATTGTCTCATTACCTTTGACTCTTTAATAGATCGTTATGTTGAGGCAGTGACAGTTACCCCAGTGGACCATTTTCCTTAAGACCCATCAGTTGATTGTTCCTTTGAGATGGCGACATATTCCTCCAGCAAGGTATCTTGAGTTAGAGGCATCTAGATTATTATGACACTTTGTTAGGCCTCGTGATTTAGTCAAATGGATTGTGAGACTTTATTTTATAGTTGATTTGACCATTCCGACTCGTTAGCGGAGCATCTTTTGAGACTCATGGAGTCTCTTTTAGACCCTTTCAGTGGATCGAGATTTGTAATGACATGCCACACTGAGGCATTTTTTCCCTCATCATTTCCATAGGCATTCAAAGCCACCATTTGCATAGGAGTTCAGAGCCACCATTTCCATAGGAGTTCAAAGCCATCACTCTCATAGGTGTTTAGAGCCACCATTTTCATAGGTGTTCAGAGCCATCATTTTCATAAGTGTTCAAAGCCACCATTTGCATAGGCGTTGAGAGCCATCATTTTCTCATTCTTGGCATTCAGAGTCATAGATTCATAGTATTCGAAAATGTTAGTTTTTGCTCTTTATTCTCATCGTTTCATCATATTCGTCATGTTTGTCAGTTCATTGCTTGGATTTCCTATAAACCTCGTATTTAGGGTATTTCTTCCCTTGTATTTGGTTTATCTTGGAGTTTATTGCATCATGTGTTAAGACAAAAATTTTGGTATTTCTTAGTTCTTCGGTATAATTCATTTTGTTCAACTCATTACTTGTGTTTCCACTCATGATCTTTATCGAAGAGGGGTATATTTGTAGACCCTCCATTTTGTTCTCTTAGCACATGTAATGCTAGTTTCTACCCTGTGTTTCCCTTTTACCTTATGATCGTTCCTTGGTAACCCATTGATACTCATACAACTTATTTTTCTAAGCCATCTTCAAGGACCCTTTTGTAAAAGGGCTCATCAGGACCCTTACTATGAACTTGGCTACTCTTCACACCTAGTTTAGGTCACATAGATGCACCCTAACTCATTCAGACACACCTAGCCCATTTGGACACACTTAAATCCACTTAGGCACACCTAGGCATCTTTTACGCAAACTCACTTAGTCACACTTCCAATCATTCCAATCCACTTAGTTACGCTTTAACTTAGTCCACTTGGTTGCATTGTAGGTGCACTTCAAATTAGTTAATTTAGACACATATTCATTTTAACTTGAATTTTGGTAAGGTAATTTTTATTTTATTTCATTTATTTATTTATTATTACTATTATTAATATTTTGGTAAATTAATTTTTTGAAATGTTTCAATATAATTTTTTTAATGAATAAATTTTTGGTAAGTTATTGTTATTATTATTATTGTTATTGTTATTATTGTTATTATTTATTTATTTATTTACTTTATGTTTTTTTATTTTATTCATTTTATTTTAATTTCATTTCTTTTTTTTAAATGTTTATTTTATTTTATTTACATAGGCAAAAATTTTAAAAATAATAATAAAAGAAAATGGTGAGGTCATTGATGGGTCTCTTGGCATTCACATCTCATCAAAAGTCCTTGGAAAAGTTAAAAAGAGAATTCAGTCCCGGAGGCTGGAGGGACGTTCGGATATTTTTCTCTTCTTTTGCCAATTTCCTATTAGAATTAGAATGATAATACCTACCTTTCACATTGAGTTTCCTTCTTGGAACCGACTTTTTTTTTTCACATTTGACCTACAATGAAACCCTCATAATAATTTCTCACCTCTTAGTAGTGGACCCTAGCATTTTCTACTACATTTGCCCTCTCAGCTCTCAGCAACCTGTTAGCTTTCTCAAGTTTGGTAACTAATTTTGTTGTTTTTATAGTTGTTGTTGAATGGTTTGGAATTGAGCTTTGGTTTGGTTTGTTTATTAGATTTGATTTTGGCTCTTTAGGGGCTAGTTTTATTTGGGTTTTGTGTGTGATGGCTAGGGTTGGCCACGCCCAAAAGCAGCACTAATTATTCAATTTGGAACATTCTTATGTGTTGTTTCTGATTCTATAATATGTTTTTTGGGTCTTTGGGGCTTTTGATTTTGGAGACATTATGATTGATCATAATTGAAGGCATTGGTGCTGCACAGTGAAGATAATCAGTGTGTTTGTACTATATCTGAAATCATGGTTCTTAAGGTAAGGACAAAGAATTGTAAAGATGTTTTGGTTAAGGTTGATTATATAGTTCATGTTTAGGAGATTAAACCTTAGCCACCCTCATAGTCCCTCAGATCAGTTCAATCTGTGGTTTTTCAATGGGAAAAGAGAAGGGTTTTGAAAAAAATAGAGGAGGAGAAAGAAAAAAAAAAAAATAGGAGTTCTTTGACAGAGCTAAAAGTAAATGGACAAATAGGTTCTTTCGGATCTCTAGCCAATAGCAAACGATGTCGAGTAGCTAGCTCACAGTGTCCGATTTGTGGTATAAAGAGAGAGAGAGAGAGAGATAGATGATAGGATGAAGACAAAGACAAGAGAAAAAAGTAAGGTGACGCTTTACCTTAGCATTTTTTTTATTTAATAAGGATTTTGCCTTTGAAAGAAGAAGGTCTTAGGCATTCTGTCGAATCAGCAGTTAGGGGAATGGGATTGCTGTTTTCGGCTTTGCAATTCAAATTTGCTCTTAGAAAGGTAACTATCATCACAGATAAGGTGATAAAAGGGAATGATTTTTCATCGTTCAATTCAAAGACTGTTGGAGAGTGATAGAATTTTGGGAACTCCACACAACTGTTGACTGACTCATTGCTATCTTTTCTTTTTTACGTTTTTGTTTTTTGGTTCATTGAAAACCATCATCGATATATTGAAAAGATACTTTGTCAAGTGGGCTGCTTCTTATGAGTGGGAAACATGGAGACCCATCAAAGGTTTGGGATAAAAATGGGGTTTTAACAAACGGGTATTTGAGAATTTTGTGTCGTGGGGTGTTTTAATTTTTTTGAATTATCATTTTGTTTTTGATAGGTGGGTTTTGGGAGGGAAAGAAAGGACATTAAGTTCTAAGGAATTTTGGACAAATAAGACTTTGATGGGTCTTGGATTGGGGCAGCTTCTGTCTCTTCTAAGCACTTCCACCGGCTTTGCTTCTTCTAAACTCACAAGAAAAGAAATCAATGCCCTAACTTCTTAGTCTTTTCTAAACTATGTTCTGTTGGCAATTGTCTATGGAACCACTCTGATTCTAAAAAAGAAAGCTTTCAAGGAAAAATGGTATTATTACATAGTTCTTGCATAGATGGATGTGGAGACCAATTTTCTTGTGGTAAAAGCGTACCATTACACTTCTATAACAAGCGTCATGTTGCTCTATCTATGATCATGATTAAAAAAAATACAGCATTATCTTTCTAGAAGGGAAGGGAAAGTCTATTGGTTGGAATTTTAAGGTTGAGAGGTCGAGAGGCCTTGGAATGGTCCTGACAAGAGGCTTAAAGGAAACCAGAGTTCCAGAGGTTCCGTTGAGGGTGAAGGGGGGCTCGAAGGTTTTGTGGAGAGAGAAAGGGGTGGAGATAAAGTCCTATGCAGATGCTATTAAGTTGAGCTCAGGAAGAGTAGGCGATTTCGTTTGGTTAGAGGTGGAGGAAAGAAAAGTGCGAGGAAGGTTAGATCATATGAGACAGTGTCTGGTGGGCTGGTGAGGTATTAATTCAGCTCCTTTACCTAAGTTGGAATATGTAAGGAGTTGGACGTATCAACATTGGGCTTTAAATGTGAATATGAGGGTTGCTATGTTAGGCAGAGGACTTTTGTTGTTTGATTTTGAGTTGCCAAGTGAGGCTGAGTGTGTTCTAACTAAAGGCAAAAAAAGTATTAAGGAGAATTTTTTTTATTTAGGATAGATGGAACCCAGAGGTGAGGTGCTTTTGCAAGGACTCCTTTGCTAATGAGGCTTGGGTAAAGGTGGTCAGGCTCCCACTTCATTTATGGAGTCATGAGGTATTTAAAAGAATCGATGATGGGTGTGGGCTTTGTTGTAGTGGATGAAGATATTGTTTCTTTGTCTGAGTTGTAGTGGGCTTGGATCCTGGTGAAGCGTTCGGAAATGGATTTACCCAACTTTGCTCATATTTTTGTGGGGTTAGGGTGTTATTCCTTTCATCTATGGTGGGAGTCTCCACCTTGTTTCTCGTAGGTGGTACCAGCGGGAAGAATTTGCAGGAAGGGCGATTCAAGGGTAGGAAAAGAAAATGGCGGAATTTCATGTGCCGCTTGCTATGGGAGTCAAAGGAAAAGGTGGAGCAGTTGAATTTGCAGTTGGGGGTACAGGACGTGTCGTCTGTTAGAGTCAACCCACCTACCCTTCTTGTTGAGGTCTCTATCGTAAAGACTGAAGTGAGGGGTAGGGTAAGTACTTCTTCTGGACTTGGAAAAGGGGGTAGGAAGTCTTCCTTAAACAGTCCAAGCGTTTTGGTTTAGGGTCAGGTGGCCTTTGCTGTGGGCTTACTAGATTGGGCCTTAGAGAGGCCTAGAGACAAGTAAAGGAGCTATAGGTGTGCTTGGGTCGGGTCTTTAAGCCCATCGCTCTATTGGTTTGAAAGACTACAACGATGGGGAGATGGGTGTGGGTTTTGGGCCCGAAGTTGTTAACACAATAGGATGAGGGGTTTTATTTATGGAAAAGCCTTTAGTCCCTTTTTCTAGGGTACAAATTGAATTTTCGATTAGCAAGGTGAAAGGCACAAGCGGAGACGACGATCCTCTTATCGGGATGACGAGGGTTGCAATGCCATTGGAGGCCCTTGAAGTGGTGGAAAGAGTGTCGATGACTGAAGAAGCGTTGTTTGAATAAGCTTCCAAGTACATTGAAACTCTTTCGTTCTCTGTGGAGGATTGGGAGTTCTCTTCTTTTACTCCTTCTAGGTTCGGTTGGCTTGTGTTGAAGGGGGAGAGGGAGGGGGGGGGGGGGGGGGTCTTTCAGTGGATTGGCCTTTGTGGATAACGAAGAGGAGCAGATCCCGTTGAGTATTATTTTAGCTGATGACAGCATTGGGAAGATGACCTTTAAGGGGGAGAAGACTATGGCTGGAGAAGGAGTGGGGGGTGAGGTTGAGGAGTTGCTATAGGATCTAGAGGGGAAAGGCCATCGATGGGGCAACAGTTGTCTAGCGATGTTCAACAAGTTTCTGGGTTTTTCTACGGAAGGGTTTGAATGTGAAATTTTGAATTTGCCTCTAAGGACCAAGAGAAGAAGAGAGTAAAGTAATAAGAAGGGAACCACAGGGTCTACTAAGTTTGATCGAGAACTGAAAAAATTAGAGTGGTCCATTAATTATAATGGCGCGAAATAGGAGAACTCTTTGGTTAGAGAAGCTGGAGCCAGACTCTCGACCATTAGATGAAATTAAAGATTTTATATTGGAATGTTAGAGGGGCTAATGATAGAAATAAAAATAAGATAATCAAAGCCCTGATCAGGTCACAAAGAGTAGATTTTGTGTGTTTGCAGGAGACTAAAATTCAAGACATGACCTAGGGGGTAGTGCATAGTCTTGGAATGGGAAAATTTTTAGGTTGGGGTGCAGTGAGTGCAAGAGGGGCAGTTGGTGGGGTGATAGTTATTTGGGATAATAGAGTTTTGGTGTGAGTAGGTATGGAGGTGGGTCTCTTCTCAATTTTGTGTCGTTTTAAAAGTTGCGAGGATGGCTTATTGTGGATCTTTACGGGGGTTTACGGACCTACCTTGAAAAGATATAAAGAATTGTTTTGGGATGAGTTAAGTGCCATTCGAGGGTTGTGGACTGATCCTTGGTGTATTGGAAGGGACTTTAATGTGATCAGATTTTCCAGCGAGAGTAGTAGAGAAGGAAGAATGTTTGGGTCCATGAGAAGGTTTTCAGAGGTGATTGATGAGTTGGCTTTAAGAGATTTGCCTCTTCAGGGGGGGGCTTTACGTGGAGTGGAGAGCTGAATGGTCAATCCAGGTCAAGATTGGATTGCTTTCTAGTTTCGAAGGATTGGGAGAATCATTTTAGCGAGGTGACATAGTGTACTCTCCCAAGGCTGGTGTTTGATCATTTCCCAATTCTATTAGATGGGATGGAGTAAGGAGAGGTTCAATTCCTTTTCATTTTGAGAATATATGGTTGGAGGAGGAGGAGTTAAAAGAGATGCTAAAGGGTTGGTGGCAAGGTTTCAACTTTAGTGGGTTCTATAGCTTTATCTTGATAGAAAAATTAAAGGCTTTAAAAAATAATTTGAAGATTTGGAACAATGAAGTGTTTGGAAAAGTGGGGGTGAACAAGAGGCTGGCTCTGGACATAGTGTCTTTTTGGGATGATTAGGAGCAACTAAGAGTTTTAAACGAGCAAGAGTTAGATGCTAGAAAGGAGGCAAGTGAGGATTTCAAAAAGTGGGCGCTTATGAAGGAAATTTTGTGGAGACAAAATTCAAGAGAAATGTGGTTCAAGGAAGGCAATAAGAACACGAGATTCTTTCATAGGATGTAAAATTCTAACAGAATGAAGAATTGTTTGAAAAAGATTAAAATTAATGGCATCTGGTTGTCAAAAGATCAAGAAATTCAAAGGGGTGTGGTTAAGGCCTATCAAAATTTGTTAGTGGACCTTGGTGGTTGGCACCCTAGTATGAATAGTTTGGAGTTTGAAAGAATTGGGGTTGAGGAGGCAGCCAGGTTAGAGGAGATGCTCTCTATAGAAGAGGCGTACTTGGCCCTTTCAGAGCCGAATGGAAAGAAGGTGCCTAGTCCGAACGGGATTCCCCTCGCTTCTTGGCAATTCTGCTGGGATTTTGTTAAAGATGAGTTAATGGCTTTTTTCAAAGACTTTTTTTAGAAAGGAAAATTCGTTAGAAGCTTGAACACCAAGTTCCTAGTTTTAGTCCCAAAAAAAGGTGGAGTAGATGATTTGAGTGATTTTAGACCCATAAGTTTGGTGGGAGGATTGTACAAACTGCTTGCATAGGTCCTAGCTAATAAGCTAAAGAATGTAATGGGAAAAGTGGTGTCATCTACCCAAAATGCCTTTGTTTTGAAGGAAGACAAATCCTCGATGTTGCGTTAATTGCTAATGAGGCCATAAACTCTTTGTTGAAAAGGAATGAAAATGGCGTGTTGTGTAAATTGGACTTAGAGAAGGCTTACAATCATATTAATTGGAATTTTCTGCTAATAGTGATGTAAAAAAATGGGTTTTGAGGATAAATGGGCTAGCTAGATTAGTTGGTGTATATCCACTACTACGTTTTTAGTTTTGATTAATGGCTCGCCAAAGGGTTTTTTTCAAAGCACTAGAGGGTTAAGGCAATGGGACCCCATTTCTCCTTACTTATTTGTGATAGAGATGGAGGCCTTAAGTTGTCTCATTAATAGAGCAGTAAGGGGGGGTTTCCTAATAGGTTGCAAGATAAGGGGAAATGGTGGTAATGGGCTCCAAATTTCTCACCTGTTGTTCGCTGATGATACTTTTGTGAGGCTTCCCAAGAGCAAATGGTTTTTTTAAGTTGGTTGTTAATGTGGTTTGAAGCCATTTCAGGGTTGAGTATCAATTTGGATAAGAGTGAAATTTTGCTGGTGGGAAGAATAGAGAATGTAGAGTTGTTGGCCTTAGAGCTTGGTTGTAAAGTGGGAGCTCTTCCTTCCACTTATTTAGGGCTCGCTTTGGGTGCTCCGCACAAATCGGTGGTGGTTTGGGATGGTGTGGAAGAGATGATGCGGAAGATACTAGCCTTGTGGAAGAGGCAATACATTTCTAAGGGAGAGAGAATTACTCTAATTCAGAGCACTCTGGTTAACATGCCAATCTATCTCATGTCCTTGATGCGTATGCCAAGAGTTGTTAAATTGAGACTAGAGAAAATCCAAAGGGACTTTCTTTGGGGTGGGGGAGCTTTGGAGAAGAGGCCCCGTCTTGTAAAGTGGGTAATTGTTTGTTCAGATAAAAAGAAGGGTGGATTGGGGGTTAGAAATCTTTCTATCCTCAATAAGACCTTTTTATGCAAGTGGAGTTGGCGTTATGCAGTTGATAGGGAGTCCTTATGGAAGCTTGTAATTAGTAGGAAGTTTGGGGAAGAAGGTGAAAGGTGGAGGGTGGAGTACCCGTGAAGTTAAGGAAGGCTATAGGGTGGGGTTTTGGAAGGAAATTAGAAAGGAAGGTTCCTTGTTGCTTAACAATATTACTTTCTCTGTGAGGGATGACAAAAGGGTGAAATTTTAGAAGAACATTTGGTGTAGGAATAATACCCTTCGTGAGGCTTTTCCCTCTTTGTTTGCCTTAGCAGATTCTAAAGATGTGTGGATAGCGGATTGTTGGGATTCTTTGGTGGTAGAGGGGGGATGGAATCCCCGTTTCTCTAGATCTTTCAATGATTGGGAGGTGGGGGTGGTGGAGAGGCTCCTTTCGACCCTTCAAGGAAAGAGACTAGTTGTTGGTTTGGAGAACATGGTGGTGTGGAAAGAGACGAAGAATGAGATTTTTTTTCTTTTAAATCCCTTTATAATACTCTTGATCCTAGCTGTGCAGTCCCGTTTTCGTGGAGCATCATTTGGAGCCCTTATGTTCCTACTAAAGTGGGTTTTTTTTTGCTTGGGAAGCTTCATGGGGGAAGGTCCTAACCCTAGATCAACTCAAGAGGAGGGGGTGGAACTTAGCTAACAGATGCTTCCTGTGTTATGCTAAAGAAGAGACGATAAATCACATTCTTGTTCATTGCTCCAAGGTGAGGGTTTTATGGGAACTCATATTTACTTTGTTTGGTGTTAATTGGGTCCTTCCGCTTACAGCTAGAGACACTCTTTTAGGTTGGCTTGCTTCCTTTGTGGACAAGAAGCGTAGAAAGGCTTGGCTAGCAGCTCCTCTCTTTTTATTTTGGATGATTTGGAAAAAAAGAAATAGGATAGTTTTTATAATGAGGATTTATCGATTCAAAGAATGAAAAATTCGTTTGTTTGTAATATTTGGTCTTGGGCTAAGTCTTGTTTAGATGTAGGACCCTTATCTTTAATTAACTTTGTTGATTGGTTGGGTTCTTGTTGAGGGCTGGTGAGTGTTTGCATTTTTTGTTCTTGCCTTTTGGTGACTCATGTATACTCCCTGTATGCTTCGGGTTGCCTCTTAAGCGCCATTTTTCTAATATATTTTCTGTGTGTTTATCTATAAAAAATAATAATAATATTTCCTTGGATTTTGATAATTTAGTCACTTTTGATCATACTTGTGAACTTTCCTTGACTTGAGACATGCTAAGTGTATATATATAGGTTTAGTTATTTTATTTATTTATTATTCTTTAATCCTATCATTATTATTGGTGAATTAACCTCATTTTTATAAAATCACTTACGCTTGCTACACAGGTACATTCTCTATCTTCCCATTCTAAGTGTATATATATAGGTTTAGTTATTTTTTTATTTATTATTCTTTAATCTCGTCATTATTATAGGTGAATTAACCTCGTTTTTATAGAATCACTGACGCTTTCTACACAGGTACGCTCGCTATCTTCCCATTTTAAAGTTACATGAATATGTATGTCATTAAGAACTATATTCTCGTTTGATATTGACATTAGGTGCCTTGATGTTCATTTGATTTCCTTTGATAAAATGCATGTTGAGTAATATAATACTTGAACTAACTTTGGTGTTTTATGATAGCATTTAAGTTATAGATCTAGGTATGCATATTATCATTTCTTTATGATAGTGGTTTGAATCCTTGTTTGGCATGTTAGAATTAGTAGAGTTTTTAATATCACCTTAACTTATTTAGGTATTCATAATCAACTGATTAATTGTCATATTTCCCTCAACTAAGCTAGTAGAGACCTTGTTAGGGCTTAGAGGGGTGCTACCTCTTTGGAGGTACCTTCCTGATAGGTAACCTAATCCCCGGACCTAGACTCAGGTTTTTCGCAAATAGCTTTTCCAAAAAAAAATAATCAGGAGTCTTTTTAGGGGTTTTGTTCTTATTGGTTTTTCCTCTTTAAAAATAAATTAGTTTTTATAAAAAAAAAAAATCAAAATTTCACTTTAATCAAAAGCGAGTCTTGCCAATCGAGTGAAAACGCATCATGAAATAATGTGGGGTCCACAACAACACTGTATAACATTAGGGTCATAACTTGTTTACATAGATACCAAGTATCATTCTGGTTTTAATTAAATGTTAAAACTTGAACATCACTATGCATTCAAGTCAAGCCAATTTGCATAGGTAAACACTTTAGCACATATGTGACGAAAATACAATATCGCTTCGCGTCAAGGCTACGACTTGATTACATGAGGGTCAAATTTTAAATATTCATTTTTTAATGGATATTTAAGTTTGTTAAAAATTCTCTCTCAAGTATTAAGGTAATTTAAAATAAATAAATAAATTAAATTACTTGAAATCAAATTCATCTCTACGAATAATGAAGGTTGACACGTGTTCGAAAAAAGTGAGTCTTTTTCTTCCTTGACAAAAAAACAAAAAAATAAAAACAAAAAAAAATTGAATAAAGAGATCACATGTCAATATATATATATATATATAATCCTCATACAGTCATACTTACACCAATATATAGATATATAGTTGAGTGAAGACGTCTCCAGCAACCAACATTGAGGCTCTATCCCCATTGACTTCAACATACACCCACCAAGCTCCAATATATATATATATATATATATATATATATATATATATATATATTTAAAAAAACACACTTACAAGTTTGAAGAAATAATAATAGATATCCTCTTATGGATAAGTTTCCCTAATCTCCAACTATAAAAAAGATAATAAGAAAAATAAGAAAATTATTATTATTATTATTATTATTATCTTGTTGATAAAACCTCCCACGAGAAAAAAAATTGTTAAAATCAAGGAACTAAATCCCTTGAATTAAGCAACTAAAATTTGGGAATTTGAAATTCAAATTCTCTATCTTCACCTATGAATAGAGGTGTCTTTTTTCAAGAATGGAGGAGAAATTGAGAAATCAGAAAAATCCATAAAGGAAAATCCTAAGGAGAAAATCTAAAGGCAACTTTGTACGGGAAAAGGGGCTTCATAACAAAAGAACTTCATTAAATTTCTCTACAAGTTCGGTAAATGCCAGAACTGCTACACGGGTTCTTCACCATTTAACAAGTTCATTTGGGAATAAGCCACTTGTGGCCCTCGATTGATCTTCGAAATCAAGAAAACATCATCGTCATCTTCCAAAGTATGATCAAGGCAAAAGAATCAGAGGAAAAATATTCATTTGGAAAAAAATATTATTTTTGAGATTGTACCCACAATATTTTTAATTTCAATAAATATTTTGTTTGCATTATTTTCCTATTTGTTTTGCTAATTTTGTAGGACCATTTATGAAATTTGTACATACAGAACTATAAAAATGGTTGTAAATAGGCATATAGACAATACTTCAATAATTATTACGAACTATATGACTTTAAAAAACAACACATTAGCAGCCAAGAACAATGGGTTCTTAAATCTAGAGATTGAAAGTTTTTCTTTCAAATTTAATTCTAAAATTCTGATTTCCTTCAAATTTAATTTCCAAAATTCAAATTCTTCTATTTAATTTCTCAAAATTTCACTTCTTTCAAATTCAATATCCAAAAAAATGGTTTTAATTCTTCATATTCTGATATCAAATTCTTCAATTTAATTTCCAAAATTTCATTTCTTTCAAATTTAATTGCCAAAATTTCACTTCTTTCAAATTCAATATCCAAAATCAAATTTCTTGTAAATTTAATATCCAAAATTCTAATTCTTAAATTTAATTTTCAAAACTTCGATTTTCAAGTAATCTTCGAGACTCCAATTTTTCAAATAAATTTCAAAAATCCAATTTTATCTCGAATAATTTTAATTCCACTCTGGTTTTCAAACAAGCTTCTGCTCCTCTTGATTTTAATAAGCATGAATGAATTTTTTGTAATTCCAGAATAATGGAATTTATGATATTAATTCATGCAAAATAAATTGGGTTTTGGTGGGGGCCTAACATATGTGATTTTATGATCGATTGATTGATTGATCGATTTGATTTCTATTCATGATTGATTTACTTTGTTCCATGATATGCACACAATCATCCTATGTTTGTTCACTAACCTTTGCTTCCCATGAAATAAATCAGTTCATCACTTAGGTACGTTCTTTGCCTCTCATATTCATTCGGGTGTTTTGTTTTAATTTTCATTCGGTATCCACTGATTTATTTATCAATCCCCATACTTGCTTCATTTTATTATAAGAGACCCATTTTTAGGGACTTAGAGGGGTGCTACAGTCTTTACTGTACTTTCCCGATAAGTAACCTACCCCCGAACCCGATCTGGTTTTTTTACAGACCACCTTTTCCAAAATAAGGAGTCACACTTAGGGTTTTCTTTCTTATTTTGTTTACCCTTTAAAAAAAAAAATAAATAAGGGGCGACTCCAAGTCATTTTCTAACAAATAAATTATTTTCTCATAAAAATCGAGCTCGCCATCGAGTGAAAGCGCATGAGCCGAAATGCGGGGTCCATAAAATGGCAACTCCACTGGGGATCTTTTAGACGGTCAAGCTTGAACTTAGGATGAAGTAAACGTGGTGATTGATAGGTCGATCAGTGGGTACCTGTCTCGTGATTGCACATTGAGAGTTCTTGATATCATTGGATGCATGATTGGATATTGTACTCATTTAGGACATTGATATGCTGATTATGATGATCAATTATCTTGATTGGGGTTTCCGATGCTGCAATTCTTTTTGGGCATCACTGCTATATCTATTAGGGACATTGATATGCTAGTTGTGTTGATCGATTATCTTGCATTGTTTAGCATAGTGACCCTAATTTCGCCATGTTTGTTCTGATCACTTCACATGTATAGACTCACCATTGTATATCATTTGATTTGACATGATAGATTATCTCGGTTATATATTATCTTGATTATCATTGAGCATGTTATCATTTACCAGATATTCTTCTAGATTAGTTTGTGTGTAGATTTGGATGGTATATACCTGTTTTGCATGACTGTCTATTGCATGACTTCTCTCATTCCATGTGATTGCATGAGTTTCTTGTCTATGTGGGACACACGCTTATCTCCTTATTTCCAAGTCCCTAGTCTCGGTCGACATTGTTTTCCTTGGTCTCGTATTTGATACAAGACTTGTTGCTTTGTTTGCTCTTTGACCGAACTAGTGATTAGGAGTAGGATCTAGCGATGGGTTATATCTATGTTTGGGAGCATTCTGGAGGTGGTCGACATATTGATGTTGATTGGAGTCCGAACTTTGAAGACTTGTATAGCCCAGAGCTAGATTTTAGGATATTTGTGTGGCTAGTGTGTTTTCTTTTAGTTTCATTGAATTTTCGAATGCGCCCACACCACTCACTGTGTACCTTAGATCATCGATGAGTGATCAGAGTTGTGAGATACGCCAGCCATTAGGGGAGCTTTCACCATAGGAAACCCCCTAGGATGTCGAGGTAGTGCATGTGTGGAGGTGATGACCACCTTGCATGGAAGCGCCCCTTCTCTTCGAAGGCATGCAGTGGGTTGCGTATCGTCGGAGGGTACGATCGCTTCAGCTAGGGATCTTTTAAAGTCTACCCATCTCATTTTAGGGCCACCTTGACCTTGTAGGATGAGCTTAGATCATTTGATTAGGATTCCTTCCTCACACGTGGGTGCATCTGAGAGCCTTCAGAGCCGCTTTAGTCACCACCTAGGTTCGGTGTTTTCTCTTTTTAGGTTTCCATTTAAGAGTGCTCAGAGATTGGTATGAGTTTGAGTATCGGTTGGATCACTTTGTCATGTTGCCTTAGTTTGTTCTTTTCACTCGATGGGTTTGTCATGCTTTCTCCCTAGGGCTTTCATTTTTCTTTCTTGGCTCGACACACCCCTTCACTTTGTTGTCACTTATTGGATGCTTTGGGATATGTTCATTGATCATGATCATTTTTTTACACCGTACATCTATCATGGGCCCAATACCTCATTCTTTGTTTGATCATTGATTCAATTTTCAACTCGATGCTCATATTGTCATTACGGAAATGTGAAAGGCACATTTTCACTCTTACATTTTTTTCAAGAAAGTTGCCTTGATCACCTTATCATTTTTCTCTTACGGAGCTTGGGTTGAAGGTTGAATCAAGGATATATGGTTATAGATGGAGTATTGATCTCGTGATAGTGTGTTCTTTACACCTCTTTCATCTTGGATTATCGATAAGAATTCTCTAGACACATTTGTAGCCATCTCACAATGGGCACCTTTATGACTCTAGAGTTCTCATCATACATCTAGATTTCGAATTGCCACCTAAGGACCATGTGCTTGCATGTTGTACTATTGTCTTTTAAGGTCTTATCTTGTGTCCTTCATCCATTTCGTTTGCATTGCAGGAAGTCATTTTAGGAGTTGATTGAGTCTGGAGTTACATCCTTGGAGGAGAGTTGGAGGTCGATTGATTAGAGCAGATTCACATTAGAGTTCAGACAGTTCGATCGAGATGTCAAATGAGCTAGCTTCCACACTCGCTTCTATTCAGGGGTTCATGGCAGGGGTTAGTAGACGTTTGGATCAGATAGAGAGTTCTCGCCAAGATTATCATCCAGTTGGCATTAGCACTGATGATACAGTTCCCCATGTACCTCAGACGACGCAGGTTCTTCCACCTATGACTTCACATGGCGTTCCATTCCATTTATCAGATCATTGCGAGACTGCTCCACCACCTGCTGCCACAGTGTTACCTCCCATGATTCCTACTATTGATGATACTAGATTGACTGAGCAGGAGGCTAGGGTTGAGAGGCTTGAGGCTAGGATGAGACAGATCAGATTACAGGATGGAGATTTGACTTGGGATGATAGAGATTGTATACCAACGGCTAGCTTGCCCGCCAAGTTTCGCATGCCAGACATTGAGCGCTATAGTGGGATTGGTTGTCCCAAGATCCACTTGAGACTATACAACACAGTCATGAGAGCACACGGGATAGATGATGCATAGTTGGTGGCCCTTTTCCCTATGTCACTAAGTGGGATCGCTCAAATATGGTTTGCTTCAGTTGAGCCTTCGAGACTCCGCACCTGGGAGGATGTGGCTCATGAGTTTTTTACTCTGTTTGCTTTTAGTGCCGATATTGATGTATCTATATGAGAGTTGGAGGCCACCAAACAGAGGCCAGATGAGTCTATTTCTTCCTTTGTCAGTCGTTGGAGGACAAAGGTGACTGGTATGATAGACCGACCTAAAGAGCAGGATCAGATTGATATGGTTCTTCGGAACCTACAACCGAGGTTCGCTAGGTGCCATGTGGGCATTCCATTTTAGGATCTTAAGAGTCTGGTTCATGCAGCTTTCAGTGTTGAGAAAGCCATCATTCGAGGATTATGGACAGATGCTACTTCTTCCCCTGACATTAAGGGGAAGAAGTTGTTTGGATCATCTAGTAGACTAGGAGAGGTTGGCGCTATTAGTTATAAGCATCAGCGGCCCGCACATCACTCACCTTATAGGCCTCCTACAGTTATAACTCATTTCTCTCATCTGCAGTATCAGTATCAGCCGGTTTATGTTCAGGAGCCTTACATTGCTCAAACTAGCATGCAGCCACGACCACAACATTCGAGAGCCACTACTCACTCGCCACCTAGACCATATGCACAGAGGCCCGCGAGACAGTTTACTCCGTTGGGCATGACTTTGACTAGAGCTTTTGAGAAGCTCAAAGATGCTAGTTTGATTGTTCCTTTGGCACCACGCCTCTTGCCACATCCCATTCCTCCTCATTTCCGCTCACATGAGCATTGCTTATATCATCAGATTTAGGGACATGATACTAAGCGTTGTTTGGCGCTCCATCATGCAATACAAGACTTGATTGATTCAAGGTTGGTCAACTTGTCTAGGCTAAGTGTGACCACCAATCCCCTGCCTACGCATTCTACGCGTGCAGTTCCCCCTCCTCCTAGCCTTCAGTAGATCGATCTAGATGTTGATGATATTGATGGTCATATGGTATTTTGGGATATTCCGAGTTGAGGACTTGGTTCAGTTGACATGGGTACATCATGTTGCAGTGGTTTAGCTCAGAGCACCTTTCATTTTGATTTATGGTCGTCATCAGAGTCGTTCCCGTTCTGTCGGGTCCAGTCTTTAGTTCTCTTTTTATTTTCACTTGTGCATCATGATCACTTTGGTCTGACCTATTGTGGAGGATATTGAGTCTATTGACCTAGGATTAGGAGATCGACCTAGGAAGTTCGAGACTGTGACCCATTTCACCTTCTAATCAGAGCAGTACCGTATCTATGTCCATATCATGACTTTTCAGACTTGTTGACCTACCCATTTTGAGCTTGACATGACACCACCCTTTGGTACCACTGTATGACTTTACCATCCATTGTTCACTTTAGCATATTACAGTACCGTTGCCTTTCCTTTCCATCATTTCCTTGATCTGACCAGGTAGAGTCCGAGATGGTTTGACTTGAGGTGAGCTCTACACGATAATATATGGATCATGATGAAGGAGTGGTTTGACTACTTGACGATGTTGTTGAGGTAGAGGAGACGTCATGGAGCATCTAGATCTGAGTCATTGCACACAACTCAGGAGTTTTGGTATGATCAGAGAGACTAATTTTATGAGACGATGGTGAGTGGCTTATGACGATAGAGTAAGGTGATTGTTAGAGGATGTTGATGATTATCACAGAGCATCAGTGGGAGCTTTCACACGTTTTCAAATGAGTTGACATGTTTGTGTTTTATAGATGCCAGTCTTTAGTATTGGCCATGTGAGATCTTGAAAACACGATGTTCGAGGTAGTGGTCGAATGATGGGTGGCCATCCTTTCATGATCCCATTTACCCTATCACCCTCACATATAGAGTTACCCGTTGCTAGCCCATTGAGCCTCACACGAGCACCGTAACCTTTTCTTTCATCACCTCATTTACCTATTACACCGGGTTGGGGACCCTATAGTGCTTGCATGCTCTGATTGGATACATCATGAGTTCCAGACCTGACATACATATTCAGGCCTCATTCCTCACTCTTCATTGTGATGTTTTCCATTTGGACATCATTTCATCCCTATTTTATGATATCACATATCACCACTTGTGATATTAGTTCTCTGTCTTTTCTTTCATCATTGTTTACTCGACATTATCCTTGTTTCACCTTGAGTGGTGGTTTCTCACACGTCACTACATGGAGGATTGTCATGTTCTTCCCCCCGTTTGCCTTATGAGTAGTGGTTCAGAGATCTTATTTTGAGAGGTTGTCTTGTTAGTGAGGATTCATGTTACATCAGTACATGGGGGGATTTTATTCATTTGGCTATGTATTTCATGGGAGATCATTCATTATTGATCAGAGTATGCGCAAAAAAAATAATAATAAATAAAATAAAATAAAAATAAGATAGCGCATTGTTCATTTTATTATTCTCCATTAGGTATGTGTATGGACGTGCTAGTTTGCTTCATTGAGTTCATGTGTTAAAGAGAGTTCGTATGAGAGCTTTTTTCTGAGATTCATCTTGATGTATATTTTGGGTGAGAATATGAGTCGCCCATTCGATTTTTATGAGAGATACGAGTGACATTTTCTTTAGTATCTCTGGATCCTTGCTCTATCCATCATTCTATCTATTTTGGATGTGACTACTTTCCATGCTTTGATGCAGGTTGACCATCACTCACTTTTCTATCTCTTCGCTTTCTTCCATCTTTTTTTTATCCCTCCGTTTCACTCCACTTCATCTTATCTCATTTTTTTCTCATTCTGCTTGATGTTTGACTTGGGTTTGGTACACACACATCATACTTGTTTATTCAATGTGTCCATTCATTTATTGTCACTTTTAGTGTGGAGACCCTTAGGTCTGGGACTAATGATGTTTTCTACGCATTGCATCTCATGCATGAGGGGTATGGGGATTACATCATTGGGATCTTTGAGCCTAGTTTCCATTCATTTCATTCACCCTATTACCTTGGCCTACGTTACGTCCTACGTCTTAAGACCACCCTAAGGCCATGACTTCACATATTGTGTTTGACAGCTCACACGTGGGCAATACTCGAGCTTGGTTGGAGATCATTTCTTAGAGCATGATGGATGAGGAGCTATGATATGATTTACATTGGGGCATAGCCCTCTTATCAATGATGGATTTTCAGAGATGACGTTATCTACACTGGGGCACACCCCACTCATCGATGACATTTTCTTTCGGGATGATGCCTTGCACTGAGGCGTAGTCAATTCGCTTCTTTACTTGGATTATGATGGATTAGGAGTTGTTGGATGACCCTACACTGGAGCATAGCCATTTCAGAGAGCGCTTTTATTGGAGATGCAATCATTCCACTCGATACTCTGCGTTGAGACACACTCCACTCATTGATGGTTGATTTTTGAGATGACGATTTATTTTAAGGCATAGCCCTCTCATCGGTGATGGACTTTGATTTTTCATTAGAGCATAGTAACTTCAGATGGTTTATACTGAGGCATAGCGAGTTCATTCGTATTCGTAGAGCCCGGGGGTTTTGATTCATATGGATTATGTTGAGATGTTTCCGTTTTGGCACCAGGAGTAGAGATTGATCGATTTGTTGACCTGTACTAGGCATGATCTTCTTCAGCAGTTGTCGACTCAGATGCACTACTTTACACTAGGGCATAGACATGATGGAGAGTATTTTTCATTGGAGCATAGCCACCCTATTGGATCTCTTACACTGGGGCATATCCATCTTTTGGAGAGAGATCAGATTGGTTCTTTACATTGGAGCATTTGACGACTGATATAGAGATTATTGGTTTGTTTCATGTTGTCCTCATTTCATATTGGGACATAGCCACCTTGTTGGAGGTTTTGACATCGAGACTTGACTTTCTGTTTGTGATTGTTGCTTTCGATGGATTATGGAGTTATTGACACCTTGGGTCTAGTCTTCTCGGCATACTTGGATGATCTCGAATACTTACATACATTTCATTTCGTACTCAGACATTTCACCTTGGATACTCTCATGTCTTCTATCATACCTGAGCCTGATCATTACCTTCTTTTATCCTACACATCCCACCATGACACATGACCTCACCCCTCTCTCGATTAGGAGGAGGTGTAAATCAGTCCTCGATCACCTCGGTTGTGCTTTCATACATCTTTTGGACTTTAGGTTCAATATCTTCCATGATGGCAGGGCTTAACAGATTTTTGACTTATTAGTGACAATGTCTTCATTTTGATAGTTGGCATGTTGAGTGTTGATTTGCTTGCTCTTCTCATTTTGAGCACTGGTCATCATTGCTTTTATTCACCAATTAGTTTTGTTTTGTCAGTATGGTGTCACGATACATGGTCCTGTTTGGCATTACCTATCTGAAGTGAGACATTTTCATTACATGATGGATGAGCATATTTTAGGGAACAGTGGTTTGGAGACATTTGCATCTCTGTCTGTTCATCATCACATACTGGGGCATACCCCCTTCTCCGAGAGCATCGGGCCTTACATAGGTTTCATTCACATTTTCCTTTTAGTTGTTGACCCCTCTGAGTTTTCATATTGGGGCATACCCTACATCTGAGAGCATCGGGCCTTCCATAGACTTCATTCACTTTTCGATCTAGTTGTTGACCCCCATGAGTTGCATACTGGGGCATACCCTCCTTCCTTAGGATCATCGAACCTTTCACAGGCTTCATTATCTTTGGACTTAGTTGTCGATCCTCATGAGATATCATATTGGGGCATATCCCCTCCGACTGAGTCTGTTTGCATTGTTATCTTAGTTATCCTCTAGTTTTGGGCCACTTGGCCATCTCCTGGTCATGTTAGTTCAATTTCTGGGATCGCACCTATATCGATCAGCCATCTTCCTATCTGTTTGATTTTGAGTTTTTGAGTTGGGACCGCACCTATATCGATCGGTCATTTATCGTGTCAGTTTGAATTTTCGGGACCGCACCTATATCGATCGATCATCATCTTGTCTGTTTGAGTTTTTGGGACCGCACCTATATCGATCGGTCATCATCTTGTCAGTTTGAGTTTGCGTTTTAGGGTCGCACCCATATCGATCGGTCGTATTCCTATCAGTTTGTGTTCAATTTTTGAGACTGCACCTATATGGATCAGTCATTTTTTATGTAAGTTTGGGTTTTCGGGACCGCACCTATATCGATCAGTCATTCGTCATGTTAGTTTGAGTTGGGGTCGCATCTATATCGATCAGTCATCTTCCTATCAGTTTGATTTTGAGTTTTTGAGTTAGGTCGCACCTATATCGATTGGTCATTTTTCGTGTCAGTTTGCGTTTTGGGGTTGCACCCATATCGATCGACCATCTTCATATCAGTTTTAGTTTGAGTCGAGGCCGCACCTATATCGATCAGTCATTTCTTATGTCAGTTTGAGTTTCGAGACCGGACCTATATCGATTGGTCATTTTTCGTGTCAGTTTAAGTTTTCGGGGCCACACCTATATCGATCGGCCATCTTCCTATCAGTTTGTGTTCAGTTTGAGTTGGGACCGCACCTATATCGATTGGCCATTGTCGTGTCAGTTTGAGTTTTCGGGGCCGCACTTATATCGATCGACCATCTTCCTATCATTTTGTGTTTAGTTTGAGTTTTTGGGGCCGCACCTATATCGATCGGCCATCTTCCTATCATTTCCATACCAGTTTGAGTTGAGTTTTTTGGGACCGCACCCATATCGATTGGTCATTGTCATGTCAGTTTGAGTTTTCAAGGCCGCACCTCTATCGATCGGCCATATTCCTATCATTTCCATGTCAGTTTGAGTTTGCATTTTAGGGTCGCACCTATATCGATCGACCATCTTCCTATCATTTCCATGTCAGTTTGAGTTTGTGCTTTGGGGCTGCACCCATATCGATCGGCCATGTTCCTGTCAATTTGCATTCAGTTTGAATCAAAGTTGCACCTATATCAATCGACCATCTTCCTATCATTTCCATGTCAGTTTAAGTATGTGTTTTGGGGCCACACCTATATCGATCGACCATATTCTTGTCAGTTTGTGTTCAGTTTGAGTCGAGGTCGCACCCATATCGATTAGCCATATTCCTATCAGTTTGTGTTTAGTTTGAGTCGGGACCGCACCTATATCGATCGGTCGTTGTTTTGTTTGATTAAGTTGAGTCTTGTTCGATTTTGAGTCACCATCTTTCTTTAGTTTTGGCGTTCAGAGCCATCATACATATCCATTCAAGCACCTTGAGTCACCATCTTTCCGTGTTTTTGATGTTCAGAGTCATTTCTCTTCAATTGTACCATTCAGAGTCAAAGTTCTTAGTATTCATATCCACTGGCATTGCACATCTGACCTTCGTGGTTTTGCATTTGTCCTTATTTTCCTCACCTAGTTACCCTGTGCTTATCACCTATTCATCATTGTCCTTCCAGATTTTCTTTTCCATTGCACATGACATGGCCCTTGGGTTCACGACGCATATTTCAGTCATGTTGTTGGGCACCCTACACCTAGCATTCTCGTGTAGTTCACAAAGGGAGTCTCCTTTGAACACATTTTTTCCTGTACTTCAGTGAGGTTCGACCATTACTCATCTTTGATACGGTCTTTCGAGTCACTTTTGGAGACGTCTTAGAGAGAGCCTGGGTCTTCAGTGTGGTTTCAGAGCTTCATTCCACTCACTATTCACACTTTCTTTTCACTTCAGTGTTCATATTCCTTACACTCGTGAGCTCTTTCGAAGAGTGGCATATTTGTAGACCCCCATTTAGGGCTCCTCTTCCATGCATTTTTTTTTTTTTTACCAGGTGTCACAATCTTGGGAAACTGGCAACATTTTTGGAAGAGTGGGGGTCGGTTTCCGGAGGAGCCGAACATGCATGGACGTGGTGGTTGAGACGTGACTTGTTGTGGTGGTAGCAGGGGGGCAGAGGGATGATGGTTGGAACAGTGTTTTTTAGAGAGAAAAAAAGAAAAAGAAATGAGAGGAGATTGGGGGGCTTGAGGGAGGGAGAGATTCGGGAAAAGTAAGAAATTAGAGAAACAGAGAGAAAATAGGAAGAAGAGTATTAGCAGGGGAATTTTCAGTTTGTAAAGAGAGGAAAACAAGCTAAGAGAGTTTCTATTACAGGGAAAGAGGTTTTTTTCTAGACAGAAACCAGAGAGGTTTGAGTGTGTTAGAGGGGGTGCTTTCAGGTGGCCTACAAGAGATATTTTGGAGGGGATTCATTTTAGCTTGGAAGGTAAGAAAACGGGGATTTTTTTAGGGAGCTTTCATCTGTGGTTGGAGAGAACAATCACCGGAGGAGAGATGCATCACCATCAGAACAAAACACAGGTGAGTTATGATGGCCTTATTTTTATTTGAATAAAAAAATCAATAGCTTGGATGCATACTAATCATGGAAAGATGTTAGTGGAACACTTTGTTTAATTTAAAAAGAATAAACTGATGTGAGGGCGGATGACTGTGGGCCATGGGAATTCTTTGTTAATGGTCTTTGTTGAACTTTAAAAATCAGCTGAACGTTGAATGTTGCGGATGACTATGAGGGATGCCAATGGCTAGTGTTTGTTTGAGATTTAAAAATAAAATGAATACATGGTAGGCATGGAAGAGTGTTAATGCTTTATTTTAATTCTTAAAATCAGTGGAATGATGATGAGTGTCAGACATGGTGAATAGTTAATGGTATATATGTGATTCATACTAATTGTGAGTGGTGTTAATGGGTTGTGTTTATTTAATTAAAGAAATCAATGAGATTGGAGATTGTTGTTGAATTAAAAATTCAAGGTGGCCGATCATAGAAGTCAAATAAATTTTAGTTTTTGATGTTAATATGGAATCTTGAAATCAATGCAATCGGTCATGAGTATGTGAAATATTAGTGTTTATTTATGTGAATAAAAAATTCAATGTAAAATGGGATTGGTAATGTTAGTGATTGTTTATCTTAATAAAAAGTCAATGTGGATATGTTATGAGAGAGAACAGCATTTGCCATCATCAACCTCAACACAATTGCATCTTGGGCCCCATGTGTGCATGACCATGTAATACCACCATCACATTTCATCTTTTTTAATTCTTCATATTCTGATATCAAATTCTTCAATTTAATTTCCAAAATTCTGATATCTTTGAAATTTAATTTCCAAAATCAATTTCTTTTAAATTTAATTTTCGGAATTCTGATTTCCTTCAAATTTAATTTCAAATTCAAATTCTTCTATTTAATTTCCAAAATTTCACTTCTTTCAAATTTAATTTCCCAAATTCTGATTTCTTTCAAATTTAATTTCCAAAATCCAATTTCTTTTGAATTTAATTTCCAAAATTCCATTTCCTAAATTTAATTTTTAAAAACTCCAATTTCCTTCAAATTTAATTTCCAAATTTTTTTTTTTTCCAAATTCAATATCCAAAATCAAATTTGTTGTAAATTTAATATCAAAAATTCTAATTCTTAAATTTAATTTTCAAAACTCCGATTTTCAAGTAATCTTCGAGACTCCAATTTTTCAAAAATCCAATTTTCTCTCAAATAGTTTTAATTCCATTCTAGTTTTCAAACAGTCTTCTACTCCTCTTGATTTTAATAAGCATGAATGAATTTTTCATAATTTCAGAATAATGGAATATGTGATATTAATTCATGCAAAATAAATTGGGTTTTGGTGGGGGCCCGACATATGTGATTTTATGATTGATTGATTTATTGATCGATTTGATTGCTATTCATGATTGATTTACTCTGTTCCATGATATGCACACAATCATCCTATGTTTGTTCACTAACCTTTGCTTCCCATGAAATAAATCAGTTCATCACTCAGGTACGTTCTTTGCCTCTCATATTCATTCGGGTGTTTTGTTTTAATTTTCATTCGGTATCCATTGATTTATTTATCAATCCCCATACTTGCTTCATTTTATTAGTAGAGACCCATCTTTAGGGACTTAGAGGGGTGCTATGGTCTTTACCGTACCTTCCCGATAAGTAACCTGACCCCCGAACCTGATCCCGTTTTTTTACAGACCATCTTTTCCAAAATAAGGGGTCACACTTAGGGTTTTCTTTCTTATTTTGTTTACCCTTTAAAAATAAAACAAAAATAAGTGGCGACTCCAAATCATTTTCTAACAAATAAATTATTTTCCAATAAAAATCGAACTCGTCATCGAGTAGAAGCGCATGAGCCCAAATGCGGGGTCCACACATATTTATTGAAAAAGATTTGCAATTTAATTTATAAAATAATTCTAACCTAAATTAAAAATGATTTTGTTCACGGTTATTTACAAAAGTCTTTCAATCCTTTTTTTATTCACCAAAAGCAACTTCAATTTGAATTAGAAAATATTTAAAAGTTGTTTTAATTTCCTTTACCAAACTTTAAATTTTATTTTTTAAAAAAAATCTTTGCAATTTATTAAAAAAAAAAAAAAAAGTTACCCCGGTTTTATTCTAAAAAGCACATTTCAAATTTACTATATAAAGAAAAGTTCAAATTTATTACAAATTAATAACAAATCATAAAAAATTATTTATTATTTTTAAAAAAATTCTCAATTTGTTAAAAGAGAAATGCCATAAGAGATTTGTTTTTCCTTTTTTTAGTTTTATTCTAAATCTTTGTTTTCTTACTTTTATTCAAAATTCTCAATTTTTATTTTGGAAAATTTTATTTATACAAAAAAGTTTATGATATAATTTTTACAAAATTGTTTTCATTTATTAATATAAAAAAATACCTAATGAGTAAACAAACCTTTATTTAAAAAAACTAATTTTTATTCCAAAAAGAATTTTGGTTCATTAAAATAAAGAAATAAAATAATAAAAATATTTTTCTCATTATTAGATTATTCCACCAACTAAAATACGAATAAATAAACTACAATTCTAGCAAATAAAATGAAACAAAAATGAATGCATGAATAACAAATTAAACATATATGTATGCCATAAAAATCTAGCCACTAACAATCCATTTACATGCATATAGGAAGAAAATTAAAACAAATATACACAACAAAAAATATAGGATGATAAGGATTAATGAAACCTTTACAGTGCAACCAATAACAATAATGACCCTCAAAAGCTTTCAAAATGAAGCTCCAATATGCAAAAACTTTCAACCCTCCCACAAATATGCACAAAAAATACAAAGAAGATTTAGAAAAAGTCTTGAGAGTCATCCCCCCTCTTGTTTTCTACTCGAATCTTCCTTTTTAATCCCATAAATTTTAGTCCTTAGTCAGCCCAACTCATGCCCTGTCTTTAACTACTCCAAGTACTTCCATGTTTCCCATTCTCAGCACAATGCCAAAACACCCGTCCAAACACCACGAAGAACCCAATTAACAAAAATTAAAGAAATTCAAATAAGCCTAATAACAATATCCAATAATATGTAAGCCCAAATCACACAAATTTACAGCCCAAATCAACAAGCATGTAAGCCCAATATCTTCAAAGTTGTAAACACAATCCAAAGCCCAATAAAAAAAACCTAAGTCTCCAAACAAAGCACTGTAGAAATCAAAAGGAAGAAAGAAAGGATTACTTACCATTTTTTAGGCCTTCAAAATGAGAGTGAAAGGAATGAGTGTCCGAGGAGAGAAAAGAAAGAGAGAGAGAGGGGAGGGGGGAAGATGTGATCAGAAATGGGGACAACTGCTGACATTGGAGAAAACTGACAACTAGTAGTGGCGTCATCACTAGCAGCGACATCACTAGTGTTGAAATGGGTGGCCATCATTGGAATGAGGGAGAGAGAGGAAAAAAGACATAAAGGAAATAAAGGGGCGACTGAAGCAGGCAGCGACATCACTAGTGTTGAAATGGGCAGCCATCATTGGAATGAGGGAGAGAGAGGAAAAAATACATAAAGGAAACAAGGGGGTGGCCGAAGCAGGATGGTTATCGCTGATGTTGTGGGGCCACCAATAGTGGTGCTGTCAATAGTGAGTGGCCACGTCGTGGGTTTGAGGGGTACAAGGGATGAGTGGGAGTGAAATGGAAAGAAATTGGGAGAAAATAAAGGATTTGGGGGTAAGTGGGCTTTGAATGTGAATAAAATAAAATAAAAAAGGAAGAAGAGTAGGAAAGGAATAATAATAATAATAATAATAATAATAATAATAATAATACAATAACAATAAAAAATAAAAATAAAAATAAATTTGCTTGAAATATTAGGTTAAAAAAATAAATAAATGATACAAATTTGGGGTCTACACATACTTTTTCTTTAATAATTGTGGGACACTTGCCACTATCACGCCCCCGTCTCCTAAACTAGGGGACCTCATTCTTCACTTTTGAGCCACATCACTCCCCATTCGTTACCCTATACAACCAGTCCCTATATATATATATATATATATATATATATATATATATATATATATATTAAATTATGATTAATGTCTTTCAAATCTGGAATACATTTAGATCTTCTGTACGGTAAAAAAAGTTCTCATTGCAACTTCACAGATTATATGTAGGTTATATTTGGTTCTCAAAAATTACTAAAATTATGTTTGATTCTCATAAAGTTCTAAGGAAAGAAAAAAAATACTCAGAAAAATAATTTTCTCATGTTTGGTTTTGGTATGAAATATACAAAAGAAAATCAAATATAATTAAAATTATTAAAAAATTTATATATTTTTAAATTATTCAATCTTTATATAGAATAGTTGAATAAGTGAAAAAAGTTTAAAGTAATATATAAAAATAATTTAATAACTTCAAATTTATTTTTTACTTTCCTTTGCTTTTTCTTTCTTTTTATTTTTCCTCTCTATTTTCTTTACCAAGCATTTTCTTTCAAATTTTTCGAAAACCAAACATAGCCTAAAGAAAGAAAAAAATGTTAAGAAAATGATTTTCTCATGTTTGGTTGTCTTTTACAAAAAAAAAAAAAAATTAAATCAAATATAATTAAAATTATTGAGAAACTTACACATTTTCAAATTATTTAATATTTGTATCAATGAATTAAAACAAGTGAAATGAGTTTGAAGTAACAAATAAAAATAGTTCATGAACTTTAAATTTATTTTTTATTTCCTTCAACTTCTTTTTTCCTTCTACTTTTCTTTCATATTTTTTCTCTTGCATTTTTCCTTAAATTTTCTAGAAACCAAACATAGTCGGTGTATAACAAAAAGTAAATACATAATTAGGTATATTTTCCAAGCTTTATAGGTACATTGCAATAAAAGGCCATTTATTTTCTTTTAGGGGATATAGTGGCTCTAGATTGTTAGAAAAATTTTATTACTCGTTAATTCATCATCAACGAAACTAGGAATTGACAATAATGACCTATACTCAAACATGTACATATTGTTCGCTTTGAGCCCAAAGGGGTCATCACAGCTTTAAAACGAGTTTACAAGAATAAGAAGAGTCCATTACTTATGTAGCGCTAGGAATTTTTCCATTTATTTGATATGGGATATCACAAACACCACCTCTCCTTCCCCCCATGTAGATACAACGTCCTCATTGTCTCCTATAGGATCATGGGTCCAAACAAAAAAACACCCTCTACAAGGCCAAACAAACACCCACACCGGGGTTGAGGATCGACTCTAATACCATTTATAACAACCCGTACCCAAACATGTAGATATTGTTTGCATTTAGCCTAAAAGGACTCTCACAGCTTTAAAACGCGTCTACGGGGGTAAAAGGGGTCCATTACTTATATAGCATCAAGAATTTTCTCCCATATCCGATATGAGATATAAAAAAATGAAAATAATATAACACATTTCAAAATACAATTATAAACCCCAAATTTTGTCTCATACCCTTTCTCTTTTTGTTTATTTTATTTATTTATTTATTTACTATTTTTTTTTAAGACCCATTTGGTTATTGTTTTTGGGCCTATATGTTTTGGTTTTTTTGGCCTAACCTTTGAAGCCCATTATTCATACCCATTTAAGAAGACTAAATCTTGGCCCTTCATTTTCATCAAATTTTCACCTTCCATTTCAAACCCTAAACCTCATCATTTCTTCCTTTTTCTTTCTTTACCAGTCGTCCCACCTATTTTTTTCCTTTTGAATTTATCTTAATTCCATCATCGTATCTCTTCTTTTTACCTTCCCAAGCACATTTCCTTTTCCTTTATTTATTTATTTATTTATTTTTTCTTCTCTTTTCTTTTTCCTTTCTTCTTTCTTTCTTCCCATTTCCAACCCATTTCACCCATCATCTCCACCATCCATTTCTTGTCGTCCCACTCACAACCTCATTTCTTCATTTTCTTCCTCTTTTTCCTTTTCTTTTATCTTTTCATTTCTTTTTCTACCACTTTCATCACCGATTCCACTGCTACCAAGCCGTCGTCGACAATGTCGTCATTCACACCACCACTAGCCATCGCCCCCTCCATTCGTCGGCCACGACCCTTTCTTTCTCTTTCTATTGTTTTTATTTATTTATTTATTACCTTTTTATTTTTACTTTTAATTTCAGTTTGTATCTTATTATTCTTATTATTATTATTATTATTCATTTATTTATTTATTTTTATTTTGAGTTTTTTTTCTCCATTGTCGTCGTAGACGAGCCTCAATCTTCTCCACTTGATGCCAACTTGCACATGGGTTATTCAAAGGGAGGTAAGTTCTCTCCTCATTAATTCACAGAATAATAGTTTATGGGCCTTGGGTATTTGCTTTGGATCATTGGATTTGGGTTATTAGATTTCCTATTGGGCCTTTGATTTATTCATTTGGGCCTATTTTGGGTTGATTTTTGTTTTCTATTTATTGGTATTGGACCTTGGCTTGTTGAATTATTGTTTGGTTTCATTTGGGCCTAATTGCATTTGCTTTATTATTCCTTTGGGTCCCTTGTGTTCGGGTTGGTATCTTGACACCATGCTGAGAGAGCGGGAAGAGGCATAGTGTATTAGGAGCAGTTTGGGGTGGTTGAAGCAGGGCATGAGCAATGGCAAATTGGAGATGACAAAATTGGAGACTTCGTGTATATAGTCTCAATTTTCTTTTGTGAAGAGCGGAGGACAAGATCTTCCTCTTTGTGTGTACTTTTTTTTGTGAGTGTTTTGTGAGAGTTGAGAGTTGGGATATTATTTTAGCTTCATTTTGGAAGCTTTTGAGAGCCATTACTGTTATTGGGATTGCACTTCTAAGGTTATTTATTAATCCTTGTCCTTCTATATATTTGTTTTTAAATTTTTTCATATATACATGTAAATGGATTTGTTTAGATTTTTATCGTGCATATCCATTTAATTTGTTATTTATGGATTTCTTTTATTTGTTATTCGTATTTGATATGGTCGGTTAGCCTTTGTTCATTTTTTTATTTATTTATTTTTTGTTAATGAAAAATGTATGAAAAAAGTGTAATTTATTTGTGTTTTATCCCTTTGTTGGTAGAATAATCCTATAATGAGATAATGATTTTTTGTTTGAAAAGTATTTTAGTTTTCTTTGCACCAAAATTCATTTTGGAATAAAAAATTAATTCTTTTAAATAAATATTTGTTTACTAATCTAAAATCTTTGTTTGATAAAGTTTTTTTTTTTATATTAATAAATAAAAACCATTTGCTAAAATGATATCAAAAACTTTTTCTTGTATAAATAAAACTCTTCAAAATAAAAAAATAAAAAATTGAAAAACATTCTTTAATAAAAGTAAGGAAAAGGAAGTTTTTAGAATAAAACTGACAAAAAAAATTCTTTTAATAAAATGAAATTTCTCTTTTTAACAAATTGAAATATTCTTTTAATAAATTATTTTAAAAAAAATAAATCTTTTTTTATAATTGGTTATTACGTTTTTAATAAATTTGAATTTGTCAAAACCATTTTTAATAAATATGAGATAAGTCAAATTCCTTTTAGATTAACTTGTATTTTATTTATTTATTTATTTAAGGAAAAATAAAATTCTTTTTTTTTTCTCTTTCTTCCCAATTAAATTTGTAAAATATTTTCTTTTAATAAGTATTAAAGGAAAATTCTTTTGGATAAACTAATAAAAAAAATCTCTTTTGGATACCAAGATTATGTCTTTGTAAATAAAATTATGAAAAGGTTTTTGTTTTGAAGTGAAAGACAAATTAAATTTTATTCATAGATAAATTTATAAAAAAAAATCTTTTGTTTTTTTTTTAAATGTAGGGAAATTTTCTTTTCTTAATAAAGGTTAAACAAATTTTACCTTAAATAAAAATTGAAATAGATTTTTTTTTTTCTTTTCATAAATAAAATTGTAAACATTTTCTTTTAAATAAAATTGAATTGAAATTTTTTTAACACAAAATCTTAAAAATCTTTTTTGTTATGGTGAAAGTCAAATAAAATTCATCCATTTTTAAATAAAATTGTGAAAATATAAATTTCTCTTTTTAAACAAAATATAAAATTTTAAAGTTCATTTTTTTTAAATCAATAATCAAATTGTATTACTCTTATGAATAAAACTTGAAAAATCATTTTTAAATAAAATTAGATAAAATTTATTTTTATTTATTTATTTATTTACTTTTAGTCTTAATAAAATTGAATAATCCATTTTTTTTCAATAATTTAATTTTTTTAATAAAATCAAACAATAAATAATTTCTGATAGATAAGAAAAAAATGATTGAAACATTTTTGTAATTAATTTTGAAAAAAAAAAATGTGTTTCTATTATTATTATTTTTTTGTATTAATAAAATTGGATTGAATGTTAATTTTTTTAAAGTAAAAGTGTAAAAGTCTTGGTCTTTTTTTAATTGAAACATTTTTCGTTGATAAAGTTATAATTTATTTTTTAATAATTTATAAAAAGAAAAAACATTTTTCTTAAATAAGGATTAAACTTGAAATACTTTGTAAATAAAATTATAAAAATTCATTTTTTTTTTCTAACAAAGGTAAATAAAAATCTTTTTTTTAAATAAAATCAAATTATTTTTTTCTTTTATATATATTATTTTAAATAAATTTTTTTAACAGTATTAAGTGTAAATAACTTGAAAATTGAAACACAAGTTAAATTGAATCAAATCATTAATTGAAAATAAATTGAAACTTTTTTTTTTGTAAATAAATAAATTGAAATAATTAACGTGAAATTGTTTTTAATAAACCCCTTTGAAATTTCTTGAAAAAATATCTTTTTTTAATCAGTTCAATAAATCAATTTGCATAATCCTCTTGTCACTTATTTCGTGTATTCTTTTAATTAGGTTTCATCATTATTATTGTGTAGATTAATTTTCACCATGACTTGTATATACTTATTTGCGTGATTATTTTTATTACTATTCATAATTAATTAATTAATTGTCATAATTCCCTTAATTTGTTTAGTAGAGATTATGTATACAGGCTTAGAGGGGTGTTACAGTTGACCATCATATCTTCCCAATAAGTAACCTGATCCTCGAACTTAAACTCGATTTTTTCATAGACTTATTTTTCCTTTAGGAGTCACACTTCGAGTGGGGACACACGTGAAAAACATGGGTCCACAAAATGGCAACTTCGTTGGGGATCTTTAGAGTGTCAAACTTGAACTCAAGTTGAGGGAAATGTGGCGTTTGATTAATCGATTAGTGGATAACCCCTCATTGTGCCTTTATTGTATATTTGCATGTTTTAAGGCATATGAGTGTTGACATGTTGATTATTTGGTATATATATTGCATGTGCCTTATTATATATTGATTATTGTTATCATATGCGCTTGTATATATTTGCTTATATTTGTATGTATCTGTTTTGTATGACTGCATGTTGCATGATTACCCTTTTTCTTTATGATGCATGTTTGGTTATTATTGTTCATTGGCTATATTGACACGTTGATTACATAGATTGATTCTCTTACCTAATTTAGCATAGTGACTCTTCTTGTTGTATGATTATCTTGCTTTCCTGGACATGTATATTCTTATTTTTATATATCTCATTCATCTTGGCATGATTGAGTTTTTTTGTTGTATATTATCTTGTTTGTCTCAACATATTGTCCATTTTGCTATATACCTATCTTATTTATCCTATCTTTGCCTAGTTTGTGTGTAGATATGAGTGATATACCTGTTATTTGCATGATTGTTTAGTACATGACTGCTTTTATTCTGTGTGATGCATGTCTTGTTTGTCTATGTGAGACACACATCTATCCCCTTACCTTCAACTTCCTGGTCTCGGTTGATCTTGTTATCCTTGATCCCATATTTGATACGAGACTTGTTACTTTGTTTGCTCTTCAACCGAGCTAATGATTCAGAGTGGGGTTTAGTAATGGGCTATATCTATGTTTGGAAGCATTTTGGAGGAAGCCGACACATTAATGTTGATTGGAATCCAATATTTGAAGACCTGTATAGCCCAAAGCTAGGTTTCATGGATATTTGTGTGACCAAAGTGATTCATTTTATGCTTTAACTTCATAGGATTTTCGAATGCACCCGCACCACTCATTGTGCACTTTAGTTGACTATTAAGTGCTGAGAGTTGCAAGAGCTTTCACCATAGGAAACCCCCTAGGATGTCGAGGTAGTGCATGTGTGGAGGTGACAACCACTTTCCATGGAAGCATCCTATCTCTTCGGAGGTGTGTAGGAGATTGCGTATCGCTGGAGGGTATGATCGCTTCTGCAAGAGATCATTTAAAGTCCACTCATTTTTCTTTTTAGAGTCGCCTTGACCTTATAGGTTGAGCCCTAGATCTTTTTATTAGGATTTCCTTTCCTACACGTGGGTGCATCTGAGCGCCTTCAGGGCCGCTTTAGTCACAGCATGGATCCAATAGTTCTTATTTTGGTCTCCAGTAGAGAGTGCTTAGGGATTAATGTGAATTTGAGTATCAGTTAGACCACATCTTGTTGTATGGTGTTAGCTTTTTCTTGTTTCTTGTTAAGTCTAGCATGTTTTCCCCTAGGGCTTTAGACATGTTTCATTTCTTGAGTTGGTACATTCTTTTGGTTTATTGTCATTTTGTTTGATGTTTTAGGGTATGCTCATTGATCATGATCACCCTTCTACACTTATCATAGACCTGATATTTCATTCTTTGATTGATTCATTTGATTCCATTTTCAACCTGATGCTTATCATTTTCACTAAGAAAAGGTGAAAGACTCGTTTTCACATTCATACATTTTTTAAAGATCTGCTTTGATCATCTTATCATTTTTTCTTTATGGAGCTTGGGTTGAAAGTGAATTAAGGATATTTTGTTATAGATTGAGTATTGATCTCGTGATAGTGTTGTTCTTCGCACCTCATTCATTTTCTTCACACCTCATTCATCTTTTGGATCATTGATAGAACTGTTTTAGTCATATTTGTAGCCATCTCGCACTGGACACTCCTGTGACTCTAGAGTTTCTATCATATATCCAAATTTTGATTGTCACCATAGGACCGTGTATCACACCTTGTCATGTATTGAGTTGTGTTGTATCATGCATTGGTCATTGTTCTTTGCATCCTGTGTCGTTGCATGAGTCGTTTTGTTTTGTTCTTTTGTAGGAGTCTATGTGTAGTCTCAGTCTTGGTCCAGTGCCTTGAGTTGAGTTAGAGAAAGGTTGATCCATATCACAGAGCTGCTATAGACGAATTCACATTTGGTTTTGGTTGATTAGTTTACCACTTCTTTGGCTTCAATTCAGGAGGCATTGACTAGTTTGAGTTAGATAATGGATACTCAGCAGAGTAGGCATGTAGTGCCCGAGGACACACCATCTAATTTAGTGCCACCACCACCTCCACTTGTTTAAATTCCAACTACACAAACTTTACATACTATTTCACATGACCAGGTTGCTGTCATTCCACCCATTTTCACACCAGTTACCGTTATTGAGGATCCTCACTCTCGTATGGACAAACTTGAGCAGAGGATTAAACAAATGAGAGATCCTAATGAGACAATTTCTTGGGATGACACTGATGATAGTGGCCACTTTGCCAATTGGTTTTAAGATGCTTGAGATAAAGGGATATACGGGTGTTGGATGTTCTCGTATTCATCTCATACTTTACAACACCATTATGAGGGCTCTTAGTCTAGATAAGGCACAGTTGCTCACTTTGTTCCCATTGTCATTGAGTGGCACAACATGGAAATGGCATGCTTCATTAGAGTCATCTCGTCAAAGAACTTGGGAAGCGTTAGCATAGGAGTTTCTGAGACAGTATTCATTCAATAGTGATATAGGCGTTACACGTAGAGCATAGTTGTGAAAGGCGCGCCTAGGCTCGGGGCGGCGCGACGCCCCTTTACGAAGGCTCCGTTTAAGCATGTAAGGCGCGACGCAGTCACCTGACTCGCCTCTAGCCAGGTACGCCCTCCTTCTTCTTCTTCTTCAATCTGTCGGGTTACAAAGGATTGGGGCTGAGTCCTAATTTTTTTTTAATTTTTTTTTTGTGGGTCCAAAATAATATCGTTTTGGCCATTTTTAATTTTAAAAGGAACAGGTCAAAACGACGTCGTTTTGGAGTCTATTCCTTTTTAAAAAAAAAAAAGCCCAAAACGACATTGTTTTGGCCTATTCCTCCTTTCTAGCCCCATTTTTTTGGTATTTTTCAACCTGACACCACTCCTAATCGTGCCCTAGCCTTAGCCGTGCTGGAGAAGTGAAAAAGAAGAAGAAGAAGAAGAGGAAAAATAAGGGAAAAAAATAGAGGAAAAATAGTCACGTACCTTCTAGGACCTCGGTATTTTTCTCTTTTCTTCACTTTTCTGCATTTTTTTCCATTCTTATCTCATAACTCTCATTGGATTTAAAAAAATATATATAAATATTGTATTTTGACATGAAAATTTTACTAAATAAAAATAAATAAACAAAAAACACTCATATGCATATATTTTTTGTTAATGTGATATGCATTTTTTTTTCTTAATTTAATTATAATTATTTTATTTTAGTACAGATAATTTGTTTGCAAGATGGATAATGAGAGTGAAACTCAAGTGGACTCTAGTGCAAGTGGAAAAAGAGATCCCGGATGGAAATATGCTCATTTGGTTAATGAAAAAGATTTGAACACTATCATATACATTTTTTGTGATAAAGTAACCAAATGAGGCATATGTAGACACAAACAAGATCTTGTTGGTGGATATAGAAATGCTAAAAAGTGTAGAAAATGTTCGGAACATGTTAGAGAAGAAATTGAAGAGTATATGAGTTCCAAGAAAAATAAAAAAGAACAAATAAATATGGGGAGCGAAAATGTTAATGAAGATTTGTTTGGTTTAGAAGATGAAGATTTTGGTGAGGAGATTAATAGTAGAATGAATGTCACCAAAATTTCTAGTGGAGGTAGTAACCAAGGAGGAAGTAGTGGTAGGATGTTTTCTTCAAAAAACCCAAGACAAAAAGGTCATATGGATCAGTTTTTCACTTCTAATGCAGAGATGGTTGTTCAAAATCAAAGGCGTGGAAAGATGAATCAAACTACCATCAATGATGCCTACAAAAAGGAAGCAAGAGAAAGAGCTTGTATGCTTATCACAAGGTGGATGTATGAGGCTGCTATTCCATTTAATGTAGTCACATATCCGAGTTTCCAACCAATGATTGAGGCTATTGGCCAATGTGGTGTGGGTATGAAGGGACCAACTCTTCATGAGGTAAGAGTTACTAACCTTAAGAAATAATTGGCTCTCACAAAAGATTTGATGAAAGATCATATAGTAGAATGGGGGAAAAATGGATGTTTAATTATGTCGGATGGATGGACTGATAGGAAAGAAAGAACTTTGGTGAACTTTTTGGTTAATTGTTTAAAGGGAACCATGTTCATGCAATCCATTGATGCTTCTTCAATGATTAAGACGGGAGAAAAGATGTTTGAGTTACTTGACAAATTGGTAGAGTAAGTTGGTAAGGAGAATGTTATTCAAGTTATGACAGATAATCACTCAAGTTATATGATGGTGGGTAATAAATACTATTTCTTGAATTTTTATTTACTTTTAAATTTTGAATTATTTATCTTGAGAACTTATGTAAATTTATTATCTATAATGTCACCTAGGGAGGTTGTTAGAATTAAAGCGCCCGCATTTGTATTGGACACCATGTGTTGCACATTACCTTGACTTGATATTGGAAGATATTGGAAAGCTACCAAACATCAAGAGGACATTGGAGAGGGCTATATCACTAAATGGGTATATTTATAATTGCTCAGGGTTACTCAACATGATGAGGCGGTTTACTGGACAAAGGGAATTGCTTAGGCCTGCTAAGACTCAGTTTGCAACTGCTTTGATGCGACTCTTGGTAGCTTAACTTTAAAGGGCGTATCAACAAAATTTATACCTTAAATACTATTACTAAAGTAGCCAAGCTACTATAGCATAGTGGTTCTAGGATCGTTCACTGAGAAGGGTTTTTGCAAACACAAGTGATATTCAAATTATGAAAATCGGTGATTTTCTTATGGATGTTAGCTTTAAAAGAAGATGTAAATGTTTTAGACAGATTTAAACTAATTTAAGCTAACATTAAAGACTAAAATGAAAGGGTGTAAAACAAGTTTCTCAAAGATAGGATAGCTATGCTCTGGCTCTTATGCAAATTGGAAATCTCAGGATAGGCTCCTCGCGTTGGGGTTGCAACTATGGTGATGCTTGCTTCCCGAACCGGTATGGATTTAGCAAATCAAGTTTTAATCCTTTAAAATGGCAAAACAGATGGTAGTGAATTTCATCAATGGTTATTCACCTTAGACTTCCTTTGAATGGCTCGTAAGAGATAACTAATAGTCTAAAGCTAAAAGCTTACCAAATATTGGCAACTCAAAGTCATTCCAAGTGATAAACTCACCTTTCAATGGCCATTGAAATTGGTTCTAACGGATTAATGCAAAACTTGGAATTGAAAACCTCACCTTCCAATAGCTCGTAGGAGATAACTAATGGATAGAAATCCAAAAGCTTATCAAGTATTGGTCGTTGGAAGTTGTCCAAAGGAAATAAAAACCAAACTTTGCATTAATGAACCATTAATGAAAAACGACTACCTTACCTTCCAGGTGCGAGAAATTTCCATGGGATTGCATCCAAGCCATCACATAACATCCATACTTTGAGAAACTTAAAAGGTTTAGCCAATCATCCTCTGAGGAAAAGTCCTCAGAGGCTGTTTGGCTACTAAGAAAATAGAAATGGGGAAGAACCGGAGAAGAGAGAAAAACAGAGCTTTATATATTTCTAATTTAATGTACAGAGGATCGATCCCCCGAAATTCCTCTTTCTAAATATATTTTTGGAGGTGTTGTGCTCCTCTATATATAGCAAAATTACAAGATAAAGCCTTATGTCGATTGAATACAAGGTTACAAAAGGAATTTACACGAGAAAATATCAAGCTAAAAATATCTGGGAAGTCGGTGGTGCATGCGTGGAGAAACAGAGGAAATTTGGCAAGGAGAAAGATGAAGGGTCCAAATTTCGCAAGGTGAAAAGCCTCCTTGCGAAAATTTGGCATTTCGCAAGGTGCCTAAATCCACCTTGCGAAATTTTCGCAAGGTGAAATTCACCTTGCAAAATTTTCTCAAGGTTTGATGTAGTTGTCTTCTGAAGGCCATATCTTCCTCATTTCAGCTCCAAATCGTACACGGTTTGAAGAGTTGGATTCTTGACTTCCTGAGCTTTGAAATGGTATATAGCATGTAGAAAATGGACTTCGGGAAGTGCTCCAAAAGTGTGAAAGAAGACTGCAGCTGCTGTCCTCTATTTTCTTCACTCTGTTTTCCTCTTCTCCATTGTTCTTGTTTGTGCTCGTGTTTCCACTTGAAATTCAAGCCTGTAAACTTCCAAAATCCTTCCTTTAACTTGTCCAAGTAGCTCCTCCATCATTTGGCATGCTTGAATTGATTCATAAGCTGATAAAAACATGTAAACTTGCCACAAAATGGTTAAAACCAATTACTAAGGACCTTAATGAATTAATTGGGTTAAATGAATATGATTACTACTCAAAGGTGCTTAAAACCATTATAATTAGGTCTACAAAATAGCACTTTTTGGTAGTAATCATGCTTTCATCCCATTATCGCGATTGAGGGAGATGTTTAGAAGCTCAAATTGGTCAGATAGTAAATGAACAAAAGAGCAGAAGGGGAAAACTATAGTCAACATAGTTCTAATGCCTTCACTTTGGAACACTATTGTATTTTGCTTAAAGGTTTTGGGTCTCCTAGTTCGTGTGCTTCGTTTAGTTGATGGTGAAAAAAAAAACTCTTATGGGATACATTTATGAGGCCATGAATAGAGCTAAGGATACAATTGTGAGAAGTTTTAATGGAAATGAAGAGAAGTACAAATAAATCTTCAACATCATTGATAAGAGGTGGGAGATTCAGCTTCATCGGCCTTTGCATGCAGTAGGGTACTTTTGAACCTGAAATTCTTCTATGATAAACCAAAAATAGAGCATGATGCAAAGATTATGAGTGATTTGTATAAATGCATCTGAAGTCTAACAGGAGACCTTGCTAAGCAAGAAAAAGTTATGGCCGAAGTGAGTTTGTACACAAATGCCCAAGGACTATTAGGGAATGAGTTAGCTGTTAGGACAAGAAAGACTAGAGGACTAGGTTAGTTATTTATTTTTGTTTATCTAAATAATTATATTGTATTTTTGCTAAAATAGGTGAATTGTTTCACTAAATTGTTAATATCTATACTACAATTGAATGGTGGGCTACATATGGAGCTTCAGCTCCAAATTGTAAAGGTTTGCAATGAAAGTCCTCAACTTAACATGTAGTGCATCAGGTTGCGAATGGAATTGGAGCATCTTTGAAAATGTAAGTGACCAAAATAATTACAAGTAATATTCTAATAGAGTCTTGAATGTAACTTAAAAGTTAAAACTTTAAAATATATTTATGAGCTTATGAATTTTTGCAGATTCATAGGAAAAGGAGAAATAGTTTAGATCATCAATGCTTGAATGATTTGGTATACATTAAGTATAATTGAGCCTTGAAGAGAAGATACAATGAATGTAACATCATTGACCCAATTTCTTTGAAAGATATAGATGATAGCAATGAATGGTTGATAGGAAGAATGAAATATGAGGATTCTCATGGAGGTGCACAAGATGATTTTGTATTTGATGATGATAATTTGACATGAGGTGCTGTTGCTAGAGCTACTGGAGCTGAGGAGGCCAGGTTTGATACTAGAGCTAGAGCTAGAGCAAACTCAAGCATAATACCACCAATGAGGGAGATAGCTTCAAGTTTTAGAACTTTGCCTTCTCATTCACTAATAGATGAAGATGAAGATGGAGACATGGTTGATTCAACAAATGAAGAAGATGGGGAAGGCTACAAATGTGATGAAAATGATGATGATGATGATTTTGTTGATTTAAAGGAGGAGTGATGATTGCTTGTTGTGGACAAATTTGTTATTTAAGTGTTTTTTAATGATGTTTTTGAATTGTGGACAAATTTCATGTTTTGGACCTTTTGGTTTGGAAACTTTGGATTTGGATATGTATTAGGCTATTAACAATATGGATTTGGATTTGTTTTTATGCTTGGAGTTCTTTATTTTTATGTTTTTTGTTGATTAAATTGAAGTTTTGGATGATATTTGATGATTTATGTGTTTAGGACAAATAAATGATTGTTAAATTTGATTATATTATATAAAAATATATATGTAAATTAGGGTGCACCTCACTTCACTAAAGCCCGTGCCTTAGGTGCGCCTTACGCCTCAGGCTCTAGGACTACTTTACACCTTGGTGTGCCTTGAACCTTTCAAAACTATGAGAGCTCAATCAACAATGATATAGAATTAGCAGAGAAACCCCCCAAAAATCTACATCATTCTGAAGCAATGAACTAAGGTGCCCAGAAATCCACGTAGAACTCAAAATAATAATAATAATAATAATCAAAAGACCAGCCCCCAAATTTAATAGCTTTCATCAGAACACCAAACGTTTGCTTCAACCTAATTAGAAGTTCTCTTCCTACACCCAACTCAATAAGTGTTAAGAATTTGTTCAGAGGAGTTGAAGATTAGATAACCGAAAAATGACAAATCCACCAAATTGGGACTTCACTATTTGGATGAGTACATGTAATCCGAACAACTGCAACAGGCACCTACAACAATGCTGTCAATTGAGGCCATATTGGTATGTCATGATGATGATGAAATGGCTACGACAGTAGTGAGGGGATGGAGGTCATTGTGGTGGTGGTAGGGTTGGTCATTTGTTGGTCATAGTGGAACTGCTGGAAATTGCACGAAGACATGTGGCAACCCCATACACTGGAAATATGAAGCAGGATTTTGCCCATTGAAGCCCTTAAATTCAATTTCACTTTTTATTGTTTCCTAGTAAAGCAAAAGAAAGAAGTTTCAGGAGCCCAAAATCCCCTATTCACACCCAAAATCCTTCCTATCAAACACACCCAGAAGGAGAAGGGGCTTCAAAATAGTAACTATGCAAAATTGACCCATCTCTAAATGGGAGCAAATTTGCACAACCCCAAAAAAATAATACTAGGCAAGAAACAAAAAAGATAAATAAATTAAACACTGCAAAAAGGGAGTAGTATTTCCTTACCTGAGAATTAAAGCAACACAACTTGTCCATGAAAATCTAGTAGCCGCCACCACCACTACCACTAACCTCTAGTGCTTTCTTCACTTTCTCAACATCCAACCTAAAATCCAAATTCCATGAAAACCCACCTCATAAGTTGGCCAATCAAAACCATATCCCCAATCATACAACAAAAACACCCATCATAAATTTCTTACAACAAAGATACACACAAACATAACATGGGTATTTCCTAATTTCACTTACTTTTCATTATTATCTTCCTGTGAATTGAAACAAAAAAAATAAAATTCAAACAAATAGATTCTAGAAAATAAGAAGTTGCCCAGCTTTTGTAGCTGCTATTATTAACGATGATCAGATCTTGTGTGATTTGTTTGTTCAAATCAAATAAATAAAGGGAAAAAGCAGAAGAAATGGTAAAATAAGGAACACTAGATGACCACCTTAGGGAGAAAGTTGGTATGAGGTAGGAATCGCGAATTCTGTTTGTTTTTTTTACTTCACAATTCTTTGTGTGAGTCTACGCACTGACCATATTTTAAAATTATTTTCATATTATTTAATCAATAAACTGATAAATATTTGCATTAAATTTTGGGAAACTTGTGTTTTGATGGGCTAATTTGTGAAATATATGGTTTTTGGAACTCATGTTTATGAAATATGAAAAAACAGCTATTAATATGGAAATTTATATGTGTTTCATGCCCTTTGAGCTAGCTGCCTTTTTTGTGTTGAGTTTGCCTCTTCGGGTATCCAGGTCAACAGCATCTGCAAGACATGTCAGCATGGGCTGAAACTAAACCAGTTGAAAACTCCAAAATCAAAATTTGAGCTTCCCACAAAAACACCCTAGCCAACGATTCTTTCTTCCCTCTCTCTAATTTGATACCCATTCCTCTCCTATTTCTTCGCTCTGTCACCAAGGCGAAGTAGAGAATCCTATATATTTTTCAACAATTTCTCTCATTTCATTTTAGAAGTCTTTAATCCCAAACTCCAATCTACAGTTTTTTATCTTCAAGCCCTTCTCTTCTCAAAGTCCTAACCATTTGAACTCGATCGTCCCAATTTCCTCACCCCTCCGGATCGAAGACGGTGTAAACTCCAATCTACAATTTCCTATCTTCAACCACTTCTCATCTCCAAGTTCTAACCATTTCAACCCGATCATGCCAATTTTCTCACCCGTCCTAATTGAAGACAGTGTCAAAATATGCAAAATTTCACACATTTGAAAGTGTAAACCTTTTATCGAAAATCTCAATCTAAATTTTTGTTGCTTGTGGAAATTGTGAAGAACCAAATGGAGCGCTTCATCGAAACATCGTCTAGTTAAGAAGACAGGTTGAGAAGGGTACATTTTGATTGAAATTATGGTTTAGGATAGTGAACCTAAATGGAAATGAAAATTGTGATATATTGGCTTCATGAAGAAGAAATCTTGTCTTCATCTCATTGGATGGCATTTTTCTCTAACCCCCACATAAAATGTGAAGGTGATTAATTTGTATTTAGGGTTGTTTTGTTTTTATTATTATTTTTTTTTTGTTTCAAATGGAGCACAAGAGCGATTTTCGAGTGGTTGTTGTATTCCGAATTTTTTGTGCATTGGTGAGGCCATAGCTTGAGGCGCATGTGGATTTTGGAGCGCATGATTGAACATTCAATCTCAGTCTTTTTGTGGATTGGAGACTCATGAAATGAAAAAATGAAAGTGGTAATTTATTCTTTATTGTGAAAAGAATGTTGTGGAGATATATAAAAATTGGGTGGAATACTAGTGTATTTTTTTAGATTTTTAGACTGATGGTAATTATTGATAACTATAATTAGGCAAGATCATCTTTTGGCGAAAAACTTGATAATTCAATTATATTTGTTGAGAATAATAATAATAAGAAGAAGAAGAATTAAAATGCATAAATTATGTGGTGGTTAGTAGAAATTGTCGGTAGTGTTTATGAATTTGTAATATTTGTTGGATTTTGAGTGTACATTTTTCGTCAATGAAGACACAATTCTTTCATTGCATTATAGATTGGAGCATGGCATTATTATGTTGTTATTGGTTCCTCAATGTGTAACATATGTAATCATAACAAATTTAAGGTACTACCTTAACTACCCTAAGGTACTACCTTAATGCACCTCCGAGAAATGTTGCTCTTCTGTGACTTAATCCACAATTAGTTCATTGCATTACACATTATTGCATGGCATTGTTATGTGCTTATTGGTTACTCCATTAGTAGCTTATGTAATCATCACTGATTTAAGGTACTACCTTAATGCACTTTAGGTACTACCTTAATGTACCTTAGGTACTACCTTAATGCACCTTCGAGAAATGTTGCTCTTTTGTGACTTAAGCCACAATTAGTTCATTGCCTTACATATTGCAGCATGGCTTTGTTACGTGCTTATTGGTTACTCCATCAGTAGCTTATGTAATCATCACAAATTTAAGGTAATACCTTAATGCACTTTAGGTACTACCTTAATGACCTTGAGGTACTACCTTAACGTACCTCAGGTACTACCTTAATGCACCCTCGAGAAATGTTGCTCTTCTGTGACTTAAGCCACAATTAGTTCATTACCTTACATATTGTAGCATGGCTTTGTTATGTGCTTATTGGTTACTCCATCGATAGCTTATTTAATCATCACAAATTTAAGGTACGACTTTAATACACTTTAGGTACTACCTTAATGACCCCGAGGTATTACCTTAATGTACCTCAGGTACTACCATAATGCACGCACCTTTGAGAAATGTTGCTCTTTTGTGACTCAAGCCACAATTAGTTCATTGCATTACATATTACAGCATGGCTTTGTTATGTGTTTCTTGGTTACTCCATCAGTAGCTTATGTAATCATCACAAATTTAAGGTACTACCTTAATGCACTTCAAGTACTACCTTAATGACCCTGAGGTACTACCTTAATGTACCTTAGGTACTAATTTAATGCATCTTCGAGAAATGTTGCTCTTCTATGACTTAAGCCACAATTAGTTCATTGCATTACATATTGCAACATGGCTTTGTTATGTGCTTATTGGTTACTCCATCGGTAGCTTATGTAATCATAACAAATTTAAGGTAATACCTTAAAGATCTTGAGGTACTACCTTAATGACCTTGAGGTACTTCCTTAATGACCTTGAGGTACTACCTTAATGTACCTCAGGTACTACCTTAATGTACCTCAGGTACTACCTTAATGCACCTCCGAGAAATGTTGCTCTTTTGTGACTTAAGCCACAATAAGTTTTTGCATTACATATTGCAACATGGCTTTGTTATGTGCTTATTGGTTACTCTATCGGTAGCTTATGTAATCATCATAAATAAAAGATACTACCTTAATGCACTTCAAGTACAACCTTAATGACCTTGAGGTACTAGCTCAATGTACCTCAAGTACTACCTTAATTAACCTCCGAGAAATGTTGCTCTTCTGTGACTTAATCCACAATTAGTTCATTGCATTACACATTGCTCCATGGCATTGTTATGTGCTTATTGGTTACTCCATCGGTGGCTTATGTAATCATCACAAATTTAAGGTACTACCTTAATGCACTTCAGGTACTACCTTAATGTACCTCAGGTACTACCTTAATGCACCTTCGAGAAATGTTGCTCTTCTGTGACTTAAGCCACAATTAGTTCATTGTCTTACATATTGTAGCATGGCTTTGTTATGTGCTTATTGGTTACTCCATCGATAGCTTATGTAATCATCACAAATTTAAGGTATTACCTTAATGCACTTTAGGTACTACCTTAATAACCCTGAGATACTACCTTAATGTACCTCGGGTACTACCATAATGTATCTTTGAGAAATGTTGCTCTTTTGTGACTTAACCACAATTAGTTCATTGCATTACATATTGCAGCATGGCTTTGTTATGTGCTTCTTGGTTACTCCATCAGTAGCTTATGTAATCATCACAAATTTAAGGTACTACCTTGATGCACTTCAGGTACTACCTTAATGTACCACAGGTACTACCTTAATGCCTCTTCGAGAATGTTGCTCTTCTATGACTTAAGCCCCAATTAGTTCATTGCATTACATATTGCAACATGGCTTTGTTATGTGCTTATTGGTTACTCCATCGGTAGCTTATGTAATCATAACAAATTTAAGGTAATACCTTAAAGATCTTGAGGTACTACCTTAATGACCTTGAGGTACTTCCTTAATGACCTTGAGGTACTACCTTAATGTACCTCAGGTACTACCTTAATGTACCTCAGGTACTACCTTAATGCACCTCCGAGAAATGTTGCTCTTTTGTGACTTAAGCCACAATAAGTTTTTGCATTACATATTGCAACATGGCTTTGTTATGTGCTTATTGGTTACTCTATCGGTAGCTTATGTAATCATCATAAATAAAAGATACTACCTTAATGCACTTCAAGTACAACCTTAATGACCTTGAGGTACTAGCTCAATGTACCTCAAGTACTACCTTAATTAACCTCCGAGAAATGTTGCTCTTCTGTGACTTAATCCACAATTAGTTCATTGCATTACACATTGCTCCATGGCATTGTTATGTGCTTATTGGTTACTCCATCGGTGGCTTATGTAATCATCACAAATTTAAGGTACTACCTTAATGCACTTCAGTACTACCTTAATGTACCTCAGGTACTACCTTAATGCACCTTCGAGAAATGTTGCTCTTCTGTGACTTAAGCCACAATTAGTTCATTGTCTTACATATTGTAGCATGGCTTTGTTATGTGCTTATTGGTTACTCCATCGATAGCTTATGTAATCATCACAAATTTAAGGTATTACCTTAATGCACTTTAGGTACTACCTTAATAACCCTGAGATACTACCTTAATGTACCTCGGGTACTACCATAATGTATCTTTGAGAAATGTTGCTCTTTTGTGACTTAACCACAATTAGTTCATTGCATTACATATTGCAGCATGGCTTTGTTATGTGCTTCTTGGTTACTCCATCAGTAGCTTATGTAATCATCACAAATTTAAGGTACTACCTTGATGCACTTCAGGTACTACCTTAATGTACCACAGGTACTACCTTAATGCCTCTTCGAGAATGTTGCTCTTCTATGACTTAAGCCCCAATTAGTTCATTGCATTACATATTGCAACATGGCTTTGTTATGTGCTTATTGGTTACTCCATCGGTAGCTTATGTAATCCTAACAAACTTAAGGTACTACCTTAATGCACTTCAGGTACTACCTTAATGACTTTGAGGTACTACCTTAATGTACCTCAGGTACTACCTTAATGCACCTTGCTCTTCTGTGACTTAAGCCAGAATTAGTTCATTGCATTACACACTGTTGCATGACATTGTTATGTGATTATTAGTTACTCCATCGGTAGCTTATGTAATCATCACAAATTTAAGGTACTACCCTAATGCACTTCAGGTACTACCTTAATGACCCTGAGGTACTACCTTAATGCACTTTCGAGAAATGTTGCTCTTTTGTGACTTAATCCACAATTATTTCATTGCATTAAATATTGCAACATGGCTTTGTTATGTGCTTATTGGTTACTCTATCGGTAGATTATGTAATCATCACAAATATAAGGTACTACCTTAATGCATTTCAGGTATTACCTTAATGACCTTGAGGTACTACCTCAATGTACCTCAAGTACTACCTTAATGCACCTCTGAGAAATGTTGCTCTTCTATGACTTAATCCACAATTAGTTCATCGCATTACACATTGTTGCATGGCATTGTTATGTTCTTATTGGTTACTCCATCGGTAGCTTATGTAATCATCACAAATTTAAGGTACTACCTTAATGCACTTCAGGTACTACCTTAATGTACCTTAAGTACTACCTTAATACACCTTCGAGAAATGTTGCTCTTTTGTGACTTAAGCCACAATTAGTTCATTGCCTTACATATTGTAGCATGGCTTTGTTATGTGCTTATTGGTTACTCCATCAGTAGCTTATGTAATCATCACAAATTTAAGGTACTACCTTAACGCACTTGAGGTACTACCTTAGTGACCTTGAGGTAATATCTTAGTGTACCTCAAATACTACCTGAATGCACATCCGAGAAATGTTGCTCTTCTGTCAATATTTTGTTGTAACTATTTATTTAATGAAATGGTTGTTTTCTCATTTTGGTGTTTATCTAGATTTTGAAGGGTTCTGGTTGGATATGGAAGGTGATCATGTTAACCAAAATTTGATTAGTTTTCTAACACATTTATTTTTGTAACACAACCTGTAGATTGTTTGAAGTAAAAGATGAGCGACATGCAGAAGCATTTTGAAACCCTGTATAGCCCTTGCAAATGAGGATGCTCTTCCTTTAGAAGAGCGAGTGGCAACCCTACAAGATGAACATCAGGATTCTTATTTACCTGTTGATCTTAAGTTAGGGCCGGAGATGAGGATAAATTTTCTTAATGACTAGGAGCTCAGCCAAATATTAAGAACATGAGGAAAGATCATATCATAAAATAAATGTCTATCCACTGAATAGGGTTGAACCCTGATAGATCAGGATTTCAAGGCTATTAGAGAGGAATAAGGAAAGAGAACGAAAGGAATGGCATTTTGGCTAAATCCATGATTTGACTAGGGCTGAATCCAGTCTTTTTGGCTGGACATTCATGTCTATCGTGTTTGGCATTAGAAGAAATGTTTGCAAGTGAGATAATTGTCTATTAAACATAGCTGCAACTCTTTTCGGAAGACGATTGAGTCTCCCCTTCTTTTGTTTCGTTCTCAAGTCCCTGAATTTATGAAGTCTCATTTCTGTAGTGGACCAATTCATTAACATACCACCGAGCCATTTTTTATTAACATAATGACACCGAGCCTTTATTGCAACTCGTGTAGAGATCTTTTTTCCCTTCGGAAGATATAAGAGCGAAACAATCAACCTATTGATATTAGAAGACCCAAAAGATTCTTCCAATGTATCATTTCTAGGTCCAATGGAATTCATAGGTATAGGAAGAAGCCCTGTGAGTGCATAACCGTATGGATAAGCTCAAACTAACTCGTTAATTTGGGATGCACTTCGGGATCCTCCCTTCCTGAAAGGAAGAACGTGAAATTATTTTTTCTTTCCACAAGGACCAGAAGATTGGATCTAGTCGTAAGAAGTTGATTCAAATTCAGAAGAAGTTGGATAGTTGACATTTTGTGGGTAGTGCATTCTCATCATATCCGAGCAAGGTTGCCACATTAATATGTCACCATACAACCCATGTTGCACCCAATCTCTCATATCAAACTTTAATATTTGTCTTTATTTTTCGTGAGATGATTTCATTAGATTTTTATTAAATAAAAGAAAAAAAACTCGTGATACATGGAAGAGGGATTTCATCGACCTGCATAAGGCCATCTTAGCACATGACAATCTAAAAAAATCACCAGTTTCAATAGTCTTGAATGATTCCTTACGAATACCATCCCATGGCTTCACCATCACACATGAGACCTTAATATTTCACCATGGTTTGTAGCATTCAGCTTCTATAAATGATCGTTTTTTTTTTTTTATAGTTGGAGAGGCCACTGGCATGGAACATGAAAAAAATGGAAAGGATATCTAACAAATGCTTGACCTCCATTAGGATTTCCTCAATAAAACAAAACACTAACATAGTCCATGGAATTTGTATATCAGCAAATTGATTATAATATAGTCAACAAACCAAAGAAACCTCCAACCTACCTAGAACATTGATAGAAGATGCTATGTAAAAGCTTACACACCAACTAATTATGAAAGGAAACCCGACAAACAATTTACTAAAGTAGCATAGAAAGATAAAATGATGTTGTCGAAGCATAGAATGATCAAGGTAAAAACAATAATTGCCTGTCGTTGTTTGTTGTTTTCTTATGAAATTAGTACCATGGCCCAGAAAAAACCTCTTACTTTGGATCACAACTTACAAACGCAGATGTTGTTGAAGCAGTCACCAATGCACCATGGACCAACACTTTTCATCAACATCAGAAATTACCAAATATTGACTTTTCTCCATGTTCTTCCTCCATTTCCTATACAATATTTCACATTAATGAACAACCCTATTACAATGATGAATCTCCTCATTTGAAGAGGATTGAATAATTGATTTATCTGTGTCCTAATTTTGATTATATGGAAAAACAAGTTTGTTTGATACAATCTGAAAAAGGAGGATAACATATGACCCAGTCTGATATTAGTCCCTCCTGTAGGCTATAGCAGCAACATCACCAGACAGTCTTTCTTTTCCTAACATGTTACCCATTATTGTACATAAAGTCCTAACATTCAGCATCACCAAACTCCCACTGTTACAATGGTTAGTGGTATACTTAATAAGATACAACAAACATAGAACATAAACAATGGTTTTAGAATGGCAACAAAACCACATTGGCATACAACAGGATAACTATTCAGTCATTTATGGACGAACTACAATCAATCATTGCTTTAGAGGGTTAGTAGCATCAAATAGGAAAAAACTTATCATCAACCATGTAGTCACAATTGACAGGAGGCCATAATTTTATCTCTGACATTGTTCCGTTCATTGAGTGGTAATTGCACAACTAGCTAGAGTCTGTACATGTGCAGTTTGTCCTACATAAATGGGAAAAACTAATTTCATGTTGTGGGGGGAGGGGGGGGGGGGGGGGGGGGAACAGTACAAATTAGGGTGTAAACCAGCTCTAACCTCTACCACTGAAGTACTTAAGGTCGCCCCATTCTAAAATTCCATGAACTTAAGAGCAAGGATACCACAGTCGCACCTATAACACATGACATTTAGGCTTGTCATGTAGATGATTGAAATATGAGAAATATAATTGAACACAAAAGTCTTTTTGGGTTAGAATATATGAATATTTTGCCCATTAAGTTGTTGGACAAGGTCTGGTTGCACATGCACAAATTTTGAGACATCCAGGTCCATATGAATTCTATATGCATGTAGTGCTTTGTGGATTGCCACTGATAATCGTCTCGTTGATGCACTAATGTTGTGCCCTCGCCTCAGTGGAAAAGAAGAAAGAATTTCAACTCTCCTAACTGGAAAATTGACAATGTGTATATGCCAGTGATTGTTCTCACATACGGGGAGGAACATCTGCATCATCATTAAAGAGTTATTATTAGATAACAGTCATGCCTAATGCCATTGCATATATTACTAAGCAAATAAACTTTAACAACCGTTATTTACCATGTCACATGTCCTCAGATCACGACCTAATATGTTAGCATCCAGATACATGCGACATTTGTCCATGATGACCTAGCTGGTTACATTAGCTTTCAGGTTGCCGAGAACAACCTGTTCAAGGGTGGGGTTAATCAATACAAACATCAAGAAATACTATTCTATTTTGACACCATGTAAATTTAGGATATTAGAGGGTGCTCCGAGAGGACGAAGGATCAAAATAATGTGCGTGTGTTGGTGGTGCTTGTTGTCCATTCAACATGTGGGATATAATTGCTACAATCTGCAAAAGTTGTGGAAATGAACATATTTTACAACCTCCATCAACACTGTATTCATTCATATGACCTAGTAATTGCGAATTCAATTCAACTAAAGGATAAGTAACTTACCACCGAATTAACCCACTGCCCTACATTAAGTGATTGTAAGAATGCTTTTTAGAACAAATAAATGTACCTAGGATCACCAATTTTTTCCAAAGCATAATCTGCTACTACCATATCATCATGGGGGATTTTAGAGAATTGTTTAACACATTGGGCGACAACAGGCTTTTGCAAGTGGGAGGATGCTTCAAAATCCTCATACTAGTCTACTTAAATCTCCTCATAGATGAAAGTTTAAGTGCTTGGCTGCCACTTCCACCTAGCCCATCATATTCTCGCGCTTCTTCTACTATCACTTGTGGTGGAAGTGATGCCTCTGCTTCAGACTGTGGGGCCACTGCCTGAGAATGAGTAGCTACTAGTGATGCTTCCATTCCAATTGGCGAGTGGGGGGTTGGTGCGAGGCTATCTTGTGGTTGCATTTCGTCAGTTGAAGGCTGCCTAGCCAGTGTCCGCCACATTGGTTGATATTCAGTGTGGTGCTCTATGTTTGGGCAAGGGACTGAAGAATTTCCCTCTGATCCACTGCGGAGGGAACGTAATGCAGCAACATCCCACGCCAAAGAGGAAGCTGATCTTAGCATAATCTTCGATGTCTCAATGACACGGGCTTCAAGAACCTAATACATAGTGGAAAATTTTATATTCTTGTGTGCATTGTATAGAAGAACTTGTATATGTGGTTAGTAGGCATGGACTACCTCTGTAGCATCGTCAGAAGCTGAAGAAGTTAAAGGTACTGATGGTACATTCATGTGGGGTGTGCTTTATGGTTGCTCTTATGCCTGCGTCTTGCATCATTAGTTGAATGAGAGAAGCAACAAATTGGTGTTAACTTGAATAAACTAATATTGTAATTTAACTAGTACGAAAAGTTTTGTTGAGTTAGAGCATACATGCACATGTCCATAACCATTGAATGTTGATATTTCAGCTACTAATTGGCATTTTATTACATCATCACTCCATGCGGCAGCTAGCGGATTGGTGACTTCAACCTTGACTGATGGCATATAGAAGTATGGCATGTAAAACAACTGTCTAAAGGTAGTATATGAAACAAGAAGCATTAAAAGATCAAATTGTAGTAAGCATGACATTCAAATTAAAATGTAAACTAAGTTCAACCTAATTGCAAAATGGGTTGGAGCCTTGATTGTACTTGCAGGAACATGAGGCAGCCTCGGATGTAAGTAGGTTAATTTTGGTGATATTCCCTTATTCCATCTTCTAAGTATTGCAACACAAACTTAGCCCAATTCCTTTGGACACCAACATCACCATCCCAAATGGTGTCCTAAAGGTCACAGATTCCTTCAAGCTTTGAGTTAGGTGCCAATAGAGTGGCACATGAAAAAATTAAAAATGTTTTTAAGAATGCATCACAAACGGGCAAATTCTCAAGGTTTTGCTCCAGTACCCTGAGGGTGTATGTGCGATTGGACGGGCCTATTTTCTTAAGGATAACCACGTCTGCCCCGGAGCTAGGTATGCCCATGACTTTGCTAACATGTTCTTCAGTGACAGAGATAGCATTGTCGATTCCCATATTCAGTCTATGGTATGTAAAGTCATATTGAGAGATGAGCCACTCGCATAGCTCATACCTCAGTTCACGACAAGCAAAGGTAAGCAGGCCCCCAAAGCCCATCTCTTTAATGGCTTGCTATTTTTCTAGTGCTAGGCATGCAATGGTAGTGATGAATTTCTTCCTAGAACAACGGGATTTTGGAATCTTATCCTATAGTACAAATGAAAGATTGGTCAGTGACAAAAAAAAGCAATATATGGAAATTTCCAAGAAGAGTGAAATTGAATATTCAATCCATTGTTCAATGAAACTGTTTTCCCGGCCTATGAACATGTTGCCGGAACAAGCTCTTTCCTTTCCTGCACTCTATCGCCATGTGTATAATCAGATAAGCTTATGTTTGGATGGCAAAATCGAAAGCTCAAGTTTAGAAACCCTACAAAATGAAGACTTTTCTCGTAAAGTGTCGTATGGTAATGCATAAGCCATGAAGAAGTTCATTTACAAATAAATTGTTAGCATCCAGGAAAAATAAACATAGACTTGGGAAAAAATTGAACAATACACTAATCAATGGAAGCTACCAATAAGGAAATTAACCATTTTTCTTCTTAACAAACCAAATAGATTACTATTAAGGACAACAACACTAACTAGTAGTTGCACAACTAGCACATTAAAGTAAAACAATTTACAATTTAACTATTATATGGAATTTTCTAGGTAATCAATGGCCTTATGAACATTAAAGCGTATGAATATGATAGTTGTACAGGAGAGTAAAATTGAGACAGCTATGCCTTTGAAAAAGATGATTGTGATTTATGTGAGTGTGATTGGTTTAGTACAAGTTCAACAATTCTGAAACATCAAGAAGATAGGTAGGTTTTTTAAGGGCACAGAGAAAAGTTTTGACATGATATTACTGCTTGCGAAAACAGTGAAGTGTAGGGATTTGCTTAAGCTAATGAAATATGTAGGCATTTGTATTTGTAGATTTAATATGAAAATAAGTGAGCCAACACATAAATATAGTTTATGATGCTACCTTCGACATAAGGCTCCCATTCTGCCCAGTTTAAAAGGACCACATATAATAAACAAGTCATTGCCAACATATATGATAGTTATTGTCCAGCCTAAAATTGTGAAAAATTATGAGATTGAGTTTTTCCCCAATTTACAACACGCTCATGTTTAACTAGTTCAAAGTCAGTAAAAAATAATGAACAAACCAGAATTTTCAAAACTATGACAAGACTGACAAACAAGTGAACAAGGAACATCAAAAGTTTAGTGTCCTTCGTAGAATTTGGGCAAGTTACTAAAGACAAATACAGTAATCTTGGGAACAAAACGCTCAGTCTTTAGGACTGAACACTCCTACCAACTGAAAGTTACTTATCTACATAAGAAAACAAAATTTAAATTTTTTCACTACATAAATTTTATAAATGCAATGTAAATCAAATTTGTTTTGTCAACAACAAAAATAACTTTACATTCAGCTGTGGCCTAACCAGGATCTATATGCTGCACGAATTCCTATAGAACATAAAAAAAAATGGGATAATAACCACCATGTATGTAGTTAGACAAGATAAGCTGTGGTGGCGAGAGAAAGGGGAAATGATGGAAAACATAGTATAACAAAATACATGGATTCAATGGTATACATTTCAGGTTGTTGGGTTGGGGTACTATATATTACAGTAAAGCAATAGTCTTTATACATGGATATATATACTACAGTTTGCTTAAACTAGTTAAAGCAAGGTAATGGCAGCAAAAACATGCGATTGGAGTAAATGCCAATAAAACAAGATGTGTTGCAACCATAGTTCCATCATTGTGAAAGAAAATAATAATCAGAGGAATATAATTTAACTCAATGAACATAGCAAGAGAAAACAAAGGTACATAACATTGAAATAGTAATGCTCATTTGGTGAGAACCAGTTCACTTAATTTAGTTCAAATACAGTAATACAACATCTGCCTAATGCAATAAGGTGACAAATATGCATTTAGGGCAAAGGATTGCTACACATTTTTCTGTTGTGGCTAGACATATGACAACGAAAGTAATAAATCATTTGTTTATCTTGAAATTAGGACTCAATGAACTTCTTCCTTGGTCTTCCGAGAGGGCACTTTGTAGGTGGAGGCTTTGGAGAGAAGAACCCTCTCTAGTGATAGATCGAACCAAACCATCATCATCCACACTAGGCATGTCATGGGTCTCTATGCCGGAGAAAAAGCCCCCATATGTTAACTCTTGCATTGGGTATTTGTAGCAATCATCAACAAAATCAGTAACGTTTTGGCCAATGGAAATAATGACGGTTGCGGCATGTTCACAAGGGATTCCCAACATTTTCCAACCCCTACAAGTGCATGTACGGTTCATAATGTTTACATTCAACAAGGCTCTCCCGATACATACCCCAAATACTCCATTCATGAACGAAGTGACCGGATACACCTCACCCTTTGCAATATTTTGCAGCACCTTATCTTCAATTTTTGGGCCTATACACCCTTTCCAATTGTTGGACTCTTCTTTATGTTTCACAAGCATAGAACCTAACTTGGACATGTGATCTAATAAAAAGTTACAAATGGAGTGATGTCTTTCAATCCATAACCAAACATTAAATGACTTAGCAAGGTTGGTAGTCATTTTATCTCATCTTTGTTTTGGGAATTTCGACATGGCCCAATGATGCGGCACATTTTCTTCAACCCATTTGGCTAAAGCCTCGTTGTATTTTTTTAGTTCAAACATGGAAAGGTTATAATCATGTTCTAATCTTCCATATGCAATACTATCTAGGAATTGCAATGCTTTTTCTTTACCCTTATTCCCTCGTGTGTTATGCTTGGACAAGAAACTACTAAAATTCTCTTTCAGGTGATGGTAGCTATAGGCATGGTTTTCAAGGCCAAACACTTCAGGAACACTACGAAGGAGAGCAGGATGTCTATTTGAGATAATAATAACTTCCTTGTTTCCCATAACTATCTTCAATTTTTTCAAGAACCACAACCAATCTTCATAATTTTCCGAGCTCATCACTCTAAAGGTTAAGGGGAACATGGAGTCATTAGCATCATAGGCGATGGCTGAAAATAGAGCACCTCCATAAGGCTCACTCATATGGGCCGAATCTATTACAATGATTGGTCGACACCCCCTTACAAGCCCTTGGATATTTATTGAATAAGCAACAAAAAGCTGCTCGATATGGCCATCATCGGAATAACTCAACTCAACACTTGATCCCAAATTTGTTGCAAACATTCTTTCACACATCCATGGCAACAATTTGTAATAATTTTTGGTTAGTCTATAAATGCGCTCCTTAGCTTTCTCCTTCATTTGCCATGCTTGAAGGTAAGTCAACTGGATGTCATGTTGCCCTACAAAGTCCTTACAAATTTGTCATGGTTGGTATTCAGGAGTAGATCGAATGACATCATCAATTACCAAGGAGGCATGAGTGGATCTCACTAAAGGTTGAGACAAGGCAACATCTTCCAAACAATGGTTATGCACATTTCGAAATGTGTGTACTTGAACAATGTTCGAATCCCCTATTGCACTGACAGTCATTTTCCAAGGACAATCTTCAATTGTGTATACTATGGTCATGTGTTTTGAATTATTCCTTTTGTAACAATATCGGAATTTTCCAGCCAAAGACATCAAATAGATTGCATCTCGAAACTCCGAGGCATTTGGGAAGGTATGTCCACTACCTATAATTGAATGTTCAAATCGACTTCGTTCAAGTTGAATGATATTTGTTTCAGCACATCTTTGGGAAAACCCAAATGACTCAATCGTGGGCGACTCATTAGACATGTGCAATAGGGTTTGCCAATGGAGGAAACATGAGCCAAGTTTGAAGCAACAATAGGTGTTGGGGCACTGCGAAAAACACATGGAAAACAATTGCTCATCCATCGACCTATGTGTGAAAAGTGATTATACAAAAGGAAAAATTATTGTGGAAAGACATTAGGTACCTAGTAGGACCAATGAATCCATCACCACCTTCAATACATTGGAAGACACAGGCACGACAAAACATGTTGTTGAATTTGAACATCTTGACTATGTCGGCATCATCATGCAATGGGAGTAGACATGATGGGTCAAACTTCACTGTGAAATCCAATTTAATTAAATTGGGCTCCAAGTTCAGTTCACCGCATACTTTTGAAACAAATTCAGAATGTGAGATATTCTTGCTAACAACAATGCAATTGGTCCAACCACCCTTATATTTGACGAACCCAATAGCAGTCTTAACAAACTCACCACCTTCATGAATGTAACAAAACATCTCCTTTTCCATTTCCTTAATGGCATAAAGATTTGTTATAAACAATACAACAACCAAAGATTGAGGAATTTATACATGTTGCTTCCATCTACTTTTATGTAGGAAATATATAAGCGTCACATACACACTTGCGAAGCTTCCATCAAGGAACTACGTAATTAAGGTTTAGACATGATAATTGGATGATACACACAAGTAATGTGCAAGTGCAACTACGATAGTACCTAAGGATCACTAACCTAGTACCTAAACATTACTAAGGTTGGACCTAAGCTTAATTAAGATAGCACCTACGGTATAGTCTGTAGTAAAGGTAAGGGGAACCAAATGAGCAGAGTAATCAAACACATAATGTCATGATAAGTTGTATATGGAAGTGAATACAATTTAATTTATTCATGGATTGAAAACAGCGTGTGGGTCCTATGTTTGACAAACTTACCCTATTGGGTTAAAAAATAAGACAAGTTTTATTCACATATGAATTATTTGAATCTTCATAAATGCATTTTCTAGTCGTCACACAGCTAGTACCCAAGGTAGGCTCAGGTAGTACCTAATGTTGACTAAAGCACTACCTACAGTCGATTAAGGTCGTACTTTCAGGAATAATGAGTTAGTACATAAGGTTAACTTAGCAGTAGAATTAGGTTAACCAATTGATCACCAAAATAAAACACGATGGGCTAAGGTAGTACCTAATAGGTTGGTAAGTTCTATGCACAATTGAGTATATTTTATGCACGTAGCCCATGCAATGCGACTTATTGGTTATATCCTTGAGAAACGGCCTATGTATTGATAAAGGAATTATGTAATGTTAAGGAATGAAGTTACTAAGGCTAATATGAGAAGTGAACATTTTCTAACCAGCACACCACTACTAAAAATTTGGTCAGTCATAATGACAAGCAAGGTTTTGTTAGCTCAACTTATTTTTTTACGGTATCTTCATCAGGATTGGAAGTTTGTATTGTTATGATAAATACAAAAACCAACGGAATCAGAATAGGTTTATGGTCAGCCATGGAGATTTGGCTCATCCCCACACTGTTTATTCATAAAGAACCATTTATAATGTCATAAAATTTTCATTTCTTAATTTATGTCATTGGAAATTTAGTTACTTCATTTGAACGTTACAATTATTACCTGTATATATAAAATATACATTTGACCAAATGATTTTAACTGTTGAAAACCCATATCCTTTTTCTAAGCATTTATAGCAACTGCCTAATAGTTAAAGTAATTTTATATAAATATATGAAAATAAAACTGATAAAATTATCAAATCTATGTCATTTTGTGCTAAATGGGAGCAGTCACAAACAAACAAAACAAAAAATATATAGATCAATATGCATTTCATCCATTCTACTTGCATTCCCTAGTTCCAAAAATGTTATAAAGGAAATTAAACCACTACATGGATACCAATAGTTCCTATATAGCCTTTCCTATTTCCATCTTCTAAACAGTATCTCTAAATCAATATCAATTACTAATCAACAAGAAGAGTAACATATACTAACCAAAAATATTTGAAGAAATGGGATGTGAATTTAAACTATACACATAAAAAAAAAAAAAAAAAAAAAAAAAAAAAAAACAAACAAACAAACAAAAACTTTAGCATCCATCAACCATCAATATCACAAAAACCCAAAAAGCTGAGTAATTTGGAATCTAAAAATCACCATTTTATTCTTGGTGCTTGTCCATAAAGATATATGGATACATCAATAGCAAGAATTGTGAAGTAAAAAAATATGATCTCTTCACAAATCATGGGTTGTTGATTAGTATGTTGGGCTGGATTTGATAAGATCTTTACCATCTTTCCTTATACCTTCCCCCCAAGATGGTGTCCTTGGAGAACACCAATCTTGGTTAGTAGCAGATGAAATTGATATCATGAGAGAGCCTTAGTTGGTGCATCAACAAGCTGGTCCATTGTGAATATGTGAGAGACACACAAGCTGCTTTTTTTATACTGGATCCCCTACAAAATGAAATTTTATGATAGTGTGCTTCATTCATTCATGAACATAGGATTTTCTATATGGTACCAACATTGTTATAAATTTATAATAAATTATAGGTGGTGCCGGTAGAGTGATGCCAACTTTTAAAGAAGGTTGTGAATCCAAGTGCCAGTGCCAGTATCAACACAATATTCGGCTTCAGTTGAGGAGCGAACAATTGTTCTTTGTTTGCGGAAACACCAAGAGATGGGATTTGCACCAAAGTAAACAATGTAAGCACTAGTATAAGCGTGTAGTTGAAGAAGAGTGTTGTTATGTAAAATAAGCCATGATTCAAGATTCTCTTTAAGCAATAATTTGTAGACAATGTAAGAAGTGTCAAGTCTTGTAAGAGATAAATGTTAAAGAACACTGATGACACTCTCATAGACAACAGGATCAACAGGGGCTATAGCATCGAGTTGCAGAGGAATTGTAGTGGGCAGAGGAGTGGAAGTCACCTTCACACCGAACATTTTAGTTTTGTCCAACCAGTCTTGTATAACTTTCTGTTGGGAGAGAAATAGACCAACATTAGTTAGGACATGGGTTATCATATGTGCATAGAGAAGTAGACTCTAGACTTACCAAGAGAGGGTTGAGCACATTGGCCTGTGACATAGTAAGAGGACCAATAGACAAAATGAGTGGGCGAAAACTTCATACATGCAGTGTTTCCAAACCAGCAATAGAGCATATAATTGACTGAAATGGATTGTGAATGGATACATTGAAATGCATAGGAGAAACATTTATGGTTGTTGACAACCATGACTAATCAGAAGAGAACACACGAGAGATGGAAGAATCATGGCTTTGAAATGGAAATCGATCTTCTATGAAGAAAACGTTCAGTAGGATATCGAGACAATGAAGGGCACTTTGGGTGGGTAAGTAACCACCGAAGAGTGGTGGGTGTAAGGACGAAACCATGGATAATAGGCGGCCAAAAACCTTCAGTTTGTGGCAATTAGGTGGTTTAGAGAAGAATTTTTAGATTAAAGAAAGTTTTTAAACCCATACCAGTAATTGGAAGACCAGTAATATGTCCAATTAGAATGAACGGCCAAATTATTGAGATCAGAGGGATATGATGGGATAGACCCAAATCAACCAACCACTTTTGAGAGGAAGTGGCATTGGTAGTAGTGAAGTTGGATGGTGGTGTAGGTTTAGGCTTCGGCCGAGTGCTCTTGTAACACTGCTTGGCACTGTGATCTGGCTTGTCACAATATTGGCAAATCATATTTGACTTTCGAACCGACATGTGCAGCAACAAGTCTAGGCCCAATCCCCACTGTTTTCAAAATGATATTTCTCTTTCCTCCTTTTTTTTCAACTTCTATTTTTACATTTCTGAAACTACTGAGAGGGGAACCCGTATACCATATTCAACTGCACAATCATTCATCACCTTCCAACCTCATTTCTGCTACCACAACTGTTCAATTGAAATTTTCTTGGAATTTTTGCAGGTGCCACCATATGTTATATCTCAGGTGGCAGGCTCAAGCCTGGCAATTCTCACCCTTTTTGTTATGTTGAACACCAGCATACCTATATGTGCCACGGTCACTCAGTTTTTCAGTCCAACAACTATCCCTGAAGCTTTCACATGGGAAGTCATCATCTCTTTTATTCTAATGCTTGCCATTTGCGGAGTCGCCACTGATAGTAGAGCGGTACCTCTTTCTATGCAAAACTTTACTTGTTCAGCAATTCTAAAATGTTACCTTAAAAATGTTACTTGGACAGCCTTCATCTTCTATATGCTTCTACTAATCCATTCTTTACTTAGATAAAATATTAGTTTCATTGCTACTGAGTTGACTTCCTACTTATGCTCTTGAAAACTGAACAGATAAATGAGCTCTCTGGAGTTACAGTAGGAGCCACGGTAATAGTAAATGTCCTCCTTGCAGGGTAACGAAAATTTTTTCCACATACTAATAAAAACCGAATTCCTCTTTATCATAATTTCTCTTTGACTCATATTCTTCATTGCAATCTGCAGGCCAATAACAGGAGCTTCCATGAACCCTGCTAGGAGCATAGGCCCGGCACTTGTCTCAATGGAGTTTGACTGCCTTTGGATCTACATTGTGGCTCCCATTCTAGGAACCACTACAGCAACTGTAATCTACAGTCTTGTTAGGCTTCCCTTGCCTGAGAATCGGCTTTAAAAATGTATAGGTAATATTCTTTCTCTAAACTAGATGATGAAGGGAATTAATCCGAATTCCGAACATGTGAGAAACAAAAAAAATAGAGAAAACACATACAAAAAAAAAAACAATCACATGCACAAGACAGTATTTATGTGGTTCAGCAAATTGCTGACATGCACGGAGTTATAGGTATATTACTATTATTAGGGAAGAATACAGAGTAAAACTTTCGGTTACAATATTTTCTCTCTATATAAAACACGGGAACAACACCATACTAAAAAAACCCTAATTACAAAAGGCGGTTCCACAATGAGCTAAACGGGCCCAAAAATTTTTTCTCAGGGATCCTGCTCCCGGACCCCCAAGAGGCTTGTCCATGAGCGTTGGACTAAGCCTCATTAAATCTCCCATTAAAAAACCAAGCAATGTTATTTAAGTCGGGTCATCAAACCATATCAACACAAAACTAGGCTCCACAAAGCCCGATAGATGAGGCATAAATGGATGATATTACTTGAACTTCTGCTAAACCGTCCCAGTGGGTTAGTTCATATTCACATTCTGAAATTATTTTAGACTTATGATCTGGGCTATAAATAAAACTTGGCCATACTGTTCTCCAAGATTTTCAATTTTCTCTTTCCCCAAACATGTATCCAGCAAATCATGGATGGTTTACAGCACCTAGATTACACCACATGGCTCCGGTTGAGACAGACGGAACAAAAATCCTGTCATGCCGCACACACAGAAGACTTCATGTATAACCAAATCACTAATAAAATGAGTCTGAAATCAAACTGTATGATTAAATGCCCCACCAGAGAGCTGAAGCCAAAGACCATTGAAGCAAGTACATGTGGTTCCAAAAAGAATACCCATCAATAGGTTATTAGACTCAGTTTAATCAAAGAAACAACACACCCCCCTTTGAATAATAATTGTCAGCAGCCCTCATTTCTTCACTACTGCTACCCACTACATATATTATGGCGTCATGACCCACCCACTAAGTTAATCTCAATTATGATATATAATACTATGCTTGTGATTGATGTCCTTGCATTTAAACTGTTAATTTGACTTAAGAGGCTAACTAATTACCTGCAGCTTCCTTTGTTTGGAAAGGTTTCCTGAATACTTCTGCGCGAGCTATTTTTCAACTCAGGATTAAAGAAAAAATGGAGCCAAGGCACCTTTATTCTAAGTGGAAAACATTGATCATGTGATATATGGTTTTAAAAAACTTTCACATTACCATCAAGATCAGGGCACCCATAAGAAAAAATAGCCCTAGTTGTTAACGACTTTCAACTCTAAGGCTAAATAACTTGTATTCAAACCATCCACTATCAATCTTGGTTGAACTTCATTATCTTAAGACCTTTTAGCTCTAAAAAATTTCTCTACAATCATAGTTAATTAATCATCAACTTTCATTCTAATTTTCTAAAATGATTTTCGCCATAAATAGTACATGCCCCATGAAACTCCTCGACCCTAATTTAACACTTATCTTATCTTATGTTCAATTAACCGAGAGTTCACTCACAATCTAATTTGGTAGCCCTAATCCATTTTACAACCTTAATGGTAATTCCTTTAGGTAAAGCCTCAAGAGTCACAACACTTCTAAAACCCTAGCCATCAAAGTATTAGAAAGTCAATATTCTTTATTATCCCACAAAATAGTTGCTCAAGTTTCTTAAAATGTATTGGAAGAGGATTAAATTCAAACAATAAAATTAGGATTACATTTGACATTTTGGGTTGAGGGGGTTAGGTTAGGTGGTGAACTTCTTGCTTCACTTTCCCCTTTTCACTATTGAGTGGTGTAGTGATTATTATGTTCATTTTCTCCACAATCTAGAAGTTTTTTATTATTGGTTTCACCACCATGAATGACCATATCATCGACTTTTTAAACTTTAACCAAAGTTTCAACAATTTTTTTTCCAGCATGTAGCTTACTCAACAGAAACTTAATCAGATGCAGTCAGCACCTTATTACTCAATCCCACACGACACCCATTCTTCTACATCTAAGCAATTTGGACTTTAATCAGTGAAGAATTTGATGGATTCGTTAACTCAAGTGTCTACAGTAAATCCCTTGTTGGAAAAGTAACAATCAAAAGTCCAATACCTACTCCTCAAGAAGGAAGTAGTGCCCATCTCTTGAATATTGAACGGGCATGCGTTTTATTCTAATCTTCCTCACCTACATGTATTATATTATGTTTTTAATTTGCCATTTTTTACAATAAATAGCCACTTGATCTCTCTATGGTCTTTACATATTAATTTATTTGAATTTCATACTTAATTTTGTGCCCAATTCAACTATAAATCTTTATAAACACATTTAAAAAATTCAAGGAAATCGAAAATGTCATAAAAAAATACACACACATGTATATATATTTCATGGTTCGGATATCATTAAGTGGACTAATCAATTTGCATATAAGATGAGGTTGATGTATAACTTATTTAGCAATTTTTTATTTTTAGTTAATCATATTTTTATTAATTTTTAGATTTTTCCCATCCAAATAAAAATTTAGTGACATGCACACATATCAAATTAAAGATAACATGGAAATTTTAAGAATCTATTAATAGGTATCCAGTCAAATTGAAAATTGTCTCAAACCTAATCCTCATTAAAAGGTCTAGCTCCATTATATTAACACATCACCAACTGCCAGTTGATTTTAGGGGATCCTCAACAATATATTTTTTAACTTTGTTTTTCTCCTTGAGCAAACAGCCAAAAAGATGCCCTCGAGCACTATCTTTATTGTATTTTATATGCTTGATTTAGCATCAATAAATTAATAGTATTCCATAAATTTATTCCATTTGCCAAGCTTAGAATTTCACAAGTTAATTATATCCCGTTGTATGGACGATAAAACCACCTTTAAAGTTCATTTGAAGAAAAAGAGTGATTCAAATTCGAATAAATAAATTCGTCTGTTAGTAGTGAGTTTTAGAAAATGTTTAATATTTCTAAAACTCACTATATTAAACGTACTTTAAACTAATTAAATTGATTTAATAAATATAATTAACAATGTTGATGCAAGAATTCATCTTCACGACCGACTTTAACAACAAAACATTGGTCTAAAAGTCTCAAAAGCAAGAAGTACACAAGATATGATATATAAGTTATGAATCTAGTCAAAAAAACAAATGGAGGGCAGGCATCATCTTCAAAATCACACCTTTCCACTTGCAGAAACTTCTGTTTTCGTTGTACTGATCACCCACATTCACATTACTGCACTATCAGTTTCAATCGCATGACATTAAATTAATTAATTAAAATCATGCAGTCTTGGGCTGGGACAGGTAGCAGCCATAAATCAATTCAACAGTCAGAATAATATTCTAAAAACCTTGTTTTCTAACAAACTTGGGTCCCTCTCTTATCATTGAGAATCCTTTGGACGTCACCCTTTTGACACAAATGGCTTTGGTCAACACTTTCTCAGGCCATGGCCCCCAAATAATTAATTTATTAGGTTTTTCCATTTCAATAAAGGGCTGTTTAGTGATGAACATGACAGTGAAATGGATTTTGGAGCTAGCTCCATCTCTCAGGGTGGTTGGCTTATCCAGCCTGATCTTCACTAACCCCCCAATTAAACTATAGATTAATTAATTAGTTAATTAAAACATAGCATTTAAAGTACAACTAATAAAGAAAAACTTAAGTTTGCGTGTGAACATCCATACTAATAGTGAGCTTTCCAAATTCAATAGTTTTGAATCCTTACCTTCATGATCATATTTTATTTATTCAAATTTTCTCCCTCTTTTTTTGTTTTTAAATTTTACCATGCGATTCTTGTTGGGAAAAGGCTGATTGGGTTGTTGTTTGCCAAGAAGAGGCAACAAGAAATTCAAATCCAAGTACTGAAACTGAGGGAAAACCTTTGATGAAATGACCGTATATTTAACATGGCACATTATGATATAAACTTACAAAAAAAGGAGTAAGAAAACTGAACCATGGGATGGATTTAGAAACATACAACATAAGGATGAACGCATGCATAACTAGGTTAATGAGTATATCGAGGATGATTCTATGAACAATGGAGAGTGTGTGTCATGCGGTGAAGAGGTTGATGGTGCAACTGTAAACCTTTTCAGACGTATTTAAAACTAAGCAATCTCACGAAATATGGGGTCTTCAATGAGGACGCCATCAGGCCAAAACGAAGGAGGGGCCCCTTCATAGCTTGGAGAACTAGATGCGTCTGCTGGGTTGGTGATGTAAGCATGAGAAGACGACGAAGCGGAAGGAAGCCATGGAGAGTTAAGCAAGGTTTCACCTTGGCTGAACACTGTGAAGTTAGAAGACTGAGCCATGCCCTTGCTTGAAGGTGTTTCGAAGGTGGAAGGGGTTCCCAAACTGGGCAAATGAGAGAAGGGCATGGAATCAAGGCCAGCTCCAAAAGAAGATGGGGTGGGAGTTTCCAACTGGTAAGAATTCAAAACTTGTGTGTCTTTGATTGAAGAGAGTGAACTCAAGAGATTAAATGCTTCCATGTCTGTGATGCCACTGATGCTATTTGAGGCAGACGCAACTGAAGCTGGAGATTGAAGGAGATACTGCAAGTACTGAAGTCTAGCCATTTGAGCAGCTTCTGCTTGTAGCCTCACAGCATGTTCTTCCCACGACTGGTGCTCCATAAGCTCCTTCAGCTTAACCAGAGCTATGAGGTCAGGCAAGCTTGCAAACATATCAGTTCGAGGCCGGTGAGTCATGGGGTCGAAACCCATCTGAATCAGCTTCTTCTTAAGATGGGTGTTCCGGAAATTCTTGATTTCATTGTCGGTCCGTCCAGGAAGGTGGGAAGCAATTGCTGACCATCTACAATAGGAAAACCAGAAAAAGAAATAGGAAAATAATTAATACACATTATTCAATAGAATTAAAATGATTCCATTAAAGCAATTGATTTTGTTCGAAGAATTACTTGTTGCCAAGGATAGAATGGAGATTCAGAATTGTCTCCTCTTCTTCTCGAGAAAATTTCCCTCTCTTGATACCAGGCCTCAAATAATTAGTCCATCGTAATCTGCAACTCTTCCCACATCTATTAAGACCTGTAAATTAAGACAAAATTAAGAACACCCATGCCTTTTGCTAGAGACAGATAGATACCCAAAAAAAGAAAAAAGAAAAAAAAAAAAAAAAAGATTCATTGTGTGAATTGTACCTGCAAGTTTGGGGAGGGCTCTCCAGCTTCCATGGCCTTGTTTCTGGATATATTTGACAAGTTTATGGTCTTCCTCAGGAGTCCAAGGCCCTTTCTTGAGGCCACTCTCATCACAACAAGGAGATCTTCCCATATTGTTGCTCCTTTTTCTGTTGATTTAGTTGTTTAGATCCCTTAAATCTAACCAAAACACTAGGTTAGTATTTATAGACCCCTTCCCACTCGTCTACCTTGTTTATTCCCAACAAAGTGGTGACCGACGTGCTCGCCTCCCATTTGCTTGCAAACCAACTGGGCCCTTTTCTTCTCCAAATGACACATTTATCCTTCTCTCTCCCTGTCTCTGAAGTAGTACTCCACCTATAAATTGATTAACATGACTACTTTTGGAACCACTTCACATGGACAGATGTGGAAAAACATAAAGGAATATAAAATTATTGGTTTCTCGGAATTATATACTTGACTATGTATATAATAAGGTATTAATTAATCAATTAATCCACATTAAAACCAACAAAAAAAATCAGAAATTAAAGCTCAAGTAAAGTCAGATATTGGCGGCGAAGAGAAGAACCCATTCAATGCACGCAACAGAAGGCTTTCAGTCGTCACTGATTGCATGGGTTTCATTTAATTTACTTACGTATTGATATTAATGCATCATGCATGGGTCCTCTTTCTGAAATTTCTGACCAGCTTACGCATATACTGGCTCTCACAATGAAGTTCAGCTCCACTCTCTCCATTCTAATTCACGTGCCAATCACACTGTGCCACGTGAATACAAGAAGGAAAAATCACTATCCTGCACACCCCAATATTTTCTCCGGGACTGGACATATTGTTTGTAAGGTTATGAAATTTGGAACTGATCGGTTAAGCTAATTTTTTGTTTTCATATTTGCAGAAGCAGCATGTTCATATGAATCATATCCCTTTGCTGCATCATCAAAATGATTAGGAAATTATCAGACCAACTTCAAAACCTGTTATTCGATATCTGCATGGAAGAGAGTGATGAAATGCAATGCAGGTCATTAGGCGAAGATGGTAGATAATTCAGGGGGGATTGTTAATTGAAGCTAATACTCGTATGCAAACTTGCCTTAATAAATTGAAGGGTCTCATGAGGTGGATCTCGTGGGAGTAATATTAAAAGTAATGAGTCTCTTTCCTCGTGTGTAGACAGTGATTTCACGCCCCAACCAATCTCATCTCTTATGTAATGTGGTCCTTGTGTGGTTCCTAACTTAATATTTCTGTCCTGGCTTGTGGGTTGTAAGAATTGGATCGAGAAGATTGATATTTTTCTTCTTTGGGGAAAAATGAGCCATCCTTCTCTGAGGAAGAAAACTTAATTGTATTACGGTAATAAGTGATATACATATACCTTCCAATAGGCTCAAGGTGTGCCAAGATCCATTGTTTGAACCGAAATGGAAGTTGATGATGGAAGTTCTGAGGATTACTCCCTTTCAAAACTAATAGTTACTGTCAAAATGTTTTGGTTTTCAATGAGCAATCAAAACTTGGGGTAAGATGGAGACATGAAGAGATGTGATTCCTATTTGACCATTGAGGGAGCTGGTTAGAGGAGAAGTTGGTGCAGCAAACGCTCTGAATTTCCAACACAACCTTTGAAACCCAAAGACATTCTTCCAGCTTTGCCTTGAGAATGCGTCAATGGCATTTGTTGATGCCTGTCTTCATCTCCTTTGTCCTCTATCATAACTCTGATCTTTTTCACACTGGCCCAACAACAGAGATATTATTCTGGAAGAATTAAGTTTGATACACGAGTTTATCACTTTATTTAATGATGCCATACATGTTATTCGTTTTGCCAAAAAAGGAAGAAGAAAATGTCAAATTCCTTTAAATCTGTTGAGAAAACAAACTGATATAAAACATCAAATTCAAAAAAGGGCAAAAAAAAAATCAAAGTTCAATTTCTAATGGAAATGTCTTTATTACACACTTAAAAGATAGAACTAAACCAGTGGTTCAACTTCTTATAGCAAAAGTAAGCATTTTTCCAGAAAGTTGGCAATTGAAAATACCCCCCTATATATATGGCCTATAAATCAAGAGTATATGATTGGGCAATTTCCCTATACAGTACAGCACAAAATCATCTTGCAAAATCTTTTTATTTTTCCTTCCTCTTTTTCATGGGATAACCACCTAAGGGTGGTCAATAATAAATCAACTGTGGCCTATCTGTGCTTACTAAGCGCAAATACATTTGCAAAAGGCAGTTATACATGCCCCCCTTTTTTTTTCATTCAAACATGAAATCCAGGATTCGTGTTTTCCAAAGAAAGGCCATTATCTTAATTCATAAGCTATTATCTTTTCAAACCTAAACTCCTATTCAAAGCATCACATCAATGGCCACACTGGGTCAAAGTAACAAGTAACAACAACGACACTCTAGGTTCATAGAGAAACAAATTAAAACCCATATCATCAGGGCCTTCCTCGTGAAAGCTTCTGAGAGACTTTCCTTTGAAGAGAGAGAGAGAGAGGGGGGGAGAGGGGGGGGAGAGGGGGGGTGTGGGAAGGAGATTGCTTCTTCAACTAAGGTTCCTTGTCTGGTGGACCACCTTCCCACATCAAAAGAAGCAGGTTTAATTCAATTAAATAAGAAGGGTTTTGTGATGTCACCTAAATTTCTTATAGTTTCAGCTAAACAACTGATTTGCTTGCTCTGTTGGGTTTCTACCCAATACATCTAAACTCAGAGACTTCATATGCTTCCAGAGACACGTATGTCCCTTTGTGACTTTCCATTTCCATGCAGAAAGCAGTCCACCACCTCCTTGTCCACTACCCTTGAATGTGGTCTGCCTGATCAGCTTTAAATGTCAACTAATATTCACCTTAAATCTACTTGGCCTTTTCAGATTATTTACTTGTAAAGTAGTGTTTAATCTCTTCTTCGTTATAAACAAGAAAATGATCATACCTAGCTGTTGATCTTGTTCCCTCTACTGTCTGAAACCTAAAATAAGCCGCATATAGCTTAAACTAGGGAGGTTTGTCTCTTTCTAATATATGAAATGTGATAGACAATGACAGTTACTCTCCAGTGCCGTTGCGCGCTAGAATAAACAAATATAAACCAGAACATAGAGCCCACCAAATATAGTTAATAAGAAATACTTCTCTTACGTATAGTACACGTGAATCGTATTTGATATAATACATCAAACACATACCAACTTCCCCTTTTCAACTATCAAGAGCCCAACAACCCTAATAGTATCCTCAAAATATTGATGCGGGGTTATGAAAATCTATGCTAATTTCATCATATCTTTACCGTTTCAATTGACAATAACATATCAAAAGGGATGGAAGGCGGACCTGGCAACCTATTGGTCTCATCCTAAGTGCCACAGCCGACACCTAAAGAATATTATGTGTAGATTAAGTTAATGTATAATGAAGACTAGCTTAAATTTTGATTAATTTCTTAAGAAATGACGTTATGGCAAGGAGTCAAAAAATTCAAATTTCTAATCAAACAATGTTTAAATCTTGTCAATGACTCCACATTTGTATGAAAACCTTGGCGTCTAGCTAATTGTCTCAACTGTTATGCCGAACATTATGGGATTAGGAATATTTTATGAACTATTTAATGAGCAATCATCCATATAATATCATGCAATTTCGTTAAGATGCATGTTTAAATGTACTAAAAAATGTTGTATCTACATTTGTACTCTACTAAATCATTGATGGCTTGTAGCCATCAACTACTTCGTCTTATTTTTTGGCTTAACTTCCATCGGCAATGACATCACCTTCACAGCTAAGGACAATGAAAGATGGTGAGATTGACAGTCGATGATACATTTATTATACAAATGGTATCAAATGATTCAACTTAAATATACTCACCGACAAAAATCTCATTTGCTAACTGGTCTTGTTCCGGGTTTTAGTCACTTTGGAAATGGCAACTGGGTTGCAGACCACCAAATCTATTTCCAACTTGACACATGACATAGGCAGCCAAAAAAACAAAAAACCAATTGCCAAAGTAAATAAATTGGATTTAAATCTACAAATGTTTTAGCATTTGAAATGATCATCAACAAAAATCCCTCTTTTAAACTGCTTAAATTTACATTAATCCTTCATTCAAGTTTGGAAAATATGTTGAAGAGTGCATCGGAAGGATTGATCCTATACCATTATAACAGTCATGATAAGTGTTATAAACATTAATAGACAGCCATTAGTCAAAGTTCATATAGTTACCCATTAATTTCATTTATTTATACCTTAATATCTTCAACACGTCTTCAACACACGCAAGTAGTCATATAATACAATGTATATATAAAAACACCACAATTATTGTAACGTCTTATGTAAAACTGGGGTATTCCAGATTGTTTAGTCCTCTCATGCTCTGCCAAGTTATTTTTTATTCCTTGAAGACTAAAAAATTGCGGAATGCAAACTACCTGCATTAATTCTAACAATCAAAAACCACCGTTGTAGTATTTTAAGCTCAAGGTTACAAAATTCGACACCGTATACCCATCTGATATCAATATATATTAATCTTCATATATAGAGTTTAATTTAGTACTGAAAACAGCCACTGTACTATTTTAAGTTGTGTTACAAAATCATATCTTGTTAGCATATATTATATCTTCATATATAAAGTCTCATGCATATTATATCTGCACCAGCTAACTCCAACCCTGAAAACTATCCTCTTAATATTTTGAGCTCATGGTTTCAAAATTTGACCCCTTTGATATACATGATACCTTCATATATACAAAGCCCAATTTAAAAGTGATTCCAATTCTATTGGTCGATTCTGATGTAATGACGACCAAAGAAATTTTTTATTTGCAAAATGACAATATGCACCAACCATAATCAATTTGATTTTGTGTATGAGTGTAGTATATGTAGTATATGTGGCATGATTAGCAAAAGTATTTCAAAACATAGTGTGAATCAATTGAAATATATGACCACTTGTTAGATGATTAGGACACAAAACCAGAAAAACACCTAGCTACTCTACGTCCTTAACAAAGGCCTGGTGAAGGAACAAAGTTTGGTTGGGGGGTTTGGTTAGTGGACCCCATCCTTGAACCAAATTAACTTGATTCTAATCCAAAACGAGATTCACACCTGAATAAAGGGAGCCCATCCTGAACCTAACCATTGAGAGCCCTTCAATGCAAAAGAGAAGATTATAGACCCTTGAATGATGAAGAGAAGATTATAGGGTCATATTCGGATTGTCATAGGGGCTAAACCAGTTAAGGGCCTATGGGGTTAGGCCCAAGACCACAATAAACATGATTTCACTTGATCTATCACGTCTATTACGTCTATTATAACAAACATGATTTCACAATGAATTCCTATGCTGGTCTTCTACAACCTTAACCTAACACATTGTTCTCATATATGACTTGGTAGGGCCTTAAACCAACACATTTTCTTGATATGATTCCCTTGATAAATGGCTTGACCGGAGCTTAAACTATTGCCTCAATACTTGATCGAGTACTGCCTCAAATCACTATTTTGCCTAAAAACATGGCCTCAATCAGATATAGTAGTTCCTTAAAATACTACATTCCCCAGGTAAATGGTTCCTTCGATAGATGGCTGGAATTAACACTTATGTTTGCCTTGATACATGGTTTCCTTGATATGTTGTCTGTTAGAACATTAAGCTATCACATGCCCTTAATATATGGAACAGTAGGATCATAAACTTCCATGTTGTCTGGATATGGTTGATCAGACCTCAAGCTAACTTCCATGTTGTCTGGATATGGTGGATAAAACCTCAAGCTACCATTTTGCCTGTTTGAATTGATACATGACTGCTGGATATGGTAGCATCCTAAATCATGATGTTGCTTTCATGCAAAGAATTGCATCCCTTCAGTGTTCCTTGCTTTATTGTCTGAAAAAATATATATAGAAACCCTATTGCTGGTGGCAAGCTTAAAAACATCAGTGGATAGAGTATAGAGAGGTGAATGACTACTGTGGTTCTCTTGTTGTCATCAGTTAGCGATACTTAGGTATTCCTCAGACATTCTGAAAATATCAATATTGTTTGGGTTCTTTCATCTTTATCCTGAAGAATAGAGCACTTACCAATTTCCACAGACATTTCACAAAGGTCAACAAATTACTGACATCAGAATGTCAGAGCTCCTTAATTGGACTCACTTTTTTATGTGAATGATAAACTAGATGGAGTCTTTGAAGGTGAGTTAATGATTGAAATGCCTAAGAGGCTAGAAGTGCAGGTTGAGTTTAGTTGGGCGAGTCCTACTAAAATTGCTAATCCTTAAATTCTGGAGGCCTCTTTCAAAAGAGGTACTGACCCCAGAAGGCTTGTGTTTGTTATAACTGTGTCGGATTCATGTCTGATAGACCTGGTCTACTTGGATTTAATGCTAATGAGTTGCCGAATATGAGGCTGATTGAAGCTAAAAACCTCTACCCTTTTTGGTTCTTCTCCATCTGGTGGCTAGTATCCAGTTTCCTTGACCTCTTGAAGCTAGTTAGCATTGCTCTTATGAGCTAGTGGCCAACAAGATGTGTAGCCATTGTGGATCCTTGTTGAGGTTAGGCCCAATACTTACACAATGGGCCTTCCCAATATCAAGACATGGTTGTATTCTGGTAATTCTTTCGATTCTTTAGGGTGTTGCTGTGAGAATGGACTTAAGCTTTCTTTAGCACTTTATTGTCTAGCATAGGAGTTCATTGTGAAATCATGTTTATTATAATAGACGTGATAGACAATTCAACAATGTAGACTTCATGGGAATCTTGCCAACTCTACAATCACTACTCCAATAAAAAAAAGAACCCGATGTTTGAAAATCTGGGGGTTGCTGCCCTTAATTTACATCTAAATATGGTATTGTGTTAAGACTGTTGGTGGAAATCAAAGATTCTCCTGTAGGTTTAATAAGTCTTTATGTTATGTCTTGGTCCAAGTTTGACTTCTGGATTTCATCGGGTCTCAAGTGATTTGTTGCTCTTGCATCATTGTCAAAGTTGGGGTTGCAACACCAACCTGTTCTGCCATTAACCATCCGTCAGAAGTCATACCTTGAAATCCTTTTCTGACTTCCAGCCTTACACTAGTCACTTAGAAACATTTTACAGTGATTTCACTCTAAATTACTTCTTAACAGCTATCTTTCTAATATGTGTATTTTGATCAGTGTCCGTGAATTATGCTTGGAACCAGCTTCTGGCTTCGCTTATAAATTCTGTTCAAAATTTGGTTTTCTCCCTTCATACTAAAATGATCGATCTTACCTTTCTAAACTTGTCATGCATGGAAGCTACAGTTTAGGCATCTTGCTGATATATTTCTTGTTGGTGTATTGTTTTCAAACCCTCTCTTAGCAAGTCCAACCATTTCAGCTTGCCCCAGCAATGATCAGATTCTCTTACGCAATATCCTAACAACTCGTCTTCGTGAATGGACCCATAATAGAGGTGATCTTTTTCTCTCTGGGACATGTGGTTAGTTTCTTCTTTAGGAAGTATGCATCTCAAATCTCCCTGCCTCCTAATGATCTCCTTCATTATCTTCTGCACCTGTATAGAACAGAGACAACTTACAAGATTATGGTATTTCCCAAGGTTTTGAAATCCAGATTTAAGATGTGTAAGATCACAAAAAGAAGAAGAAGAAACATTAGGAGGAGTATGATGAGTGGCAAGGTGGCCACTATGTGAGTGAGGTCTGGAGGTACACTTGAGGCTACATTGCTGAAACAGATTCGTGGGGAGACCTCTGCAGATCGTTGGTAGTCTGGAAAGAAACTGGCTATATTAATTTTAGAGCCCATGTTCACCATGCTATTACTCATTCTCCAGTTTTGGCCCTCAAGACTCTATTTCACCCACTTGCTCATAACTCCCCTCCGTATTTCTGCATCCCAGCTTCTATGCTCTCATATCCATTGTGAGTTTCATATTAAACTCCCCTTTTTTTTGTTGTTTTATCATCATGAGAATCAGTTTCTCATTTTCTGGAGCTTATAGGAATTCATTTCCTTCCCGTGTTGCTGCCCAACCAGTATCTTTTCGGATAAAAACCAATAATGATCTCAAGCCTGCTGCCCATACATGTATCAATTGCAAAGTGGGGTGAAGATCCTTATGCCTTTCAAACATAGTATTTATCTGATCACGAGCCCTCCGTTGGCACTGCTGCAGTCGCCATCTTTATGATGAATCTGTTTTCTGTGGATTCAGGGTCATTTGTTAAGATGCCTCGGAAAATATGATTTGATCGCCAAATGCATTATCCAATGCTCTTGCCATATTACACTCCCAATCGATAATAAATAATGCAGCTGAAAGACATGGAACTAGCTCCCTTCCTCCACAAAACGTCTGCGAGCAAAAGAAGCTACCATCAAGTATTTCACGAGCAAACTGAGCTGTCTCCAGCATGTTAATTGAAGATTCCAGTTCTGTCATGGAATCTACTGCCGTAGGAGCTAATAAAGAACCTGCATCCTTAGCCCATTTAAAAGAGGAGGTCATTATAAAAGTCAGTAACTTTTTGAAGACATCCTCAAAAATCAGGATCATTGCATCTCTGGATAGAAAAGAAGCCTAATCATCTTCAATTGAGCCACCAAGGACAGCCTGGATAAACCGAGAATCAGAAGTTGATTTAGGAATAGCTCAACACCCAGCTCACAGTTGTTCAATAATGGCGCTCACCAGATCCATATACTTCATCTGTTCAGCCTACTATTCAAGCTCAAGAACAGCAGAAGAAAAGATGGGGTTCATTCCAAAACCTGTCAAGTCATCCTCTCCACATGTGCGTAATATCGACTTGCATGACCACCTTGCACTACTTGGAGTCACCGCGCGCCTCATCTGGAGCTGGCAGAATGAGGTAGCTCTCTCGCAGATCTGTACCAGTAGAAACTCTGGCATTAGCTCACCCTCAAGCTTGAACGGTTCATTGCCCTGGGATTCTTACATGATACAGAGAAAGGAGCTGCCGACAAGAACACTCAAACAAAATCTGAAACTTAACTGTGCAACTTTGTTGTGAAGGATAAAAATTTGAAACCAATGAGAGTAACCAGTGGCTGCCTTCACTCGTTTGAAGAATTCCCAGAATTTTCACAAAATGTGAAACCAAACAGCAGCCTTGATCCAAAAGATAGCAAGAAAGAATTGGTTCCTGATCAACTATACTCTCTTGCAAACCAAAAAGATTTTCTTCCTTTGGTCAGTTTTATGTTTATGTTTCAGTTTGCAAGAACAACTGCAAACTTAAAGTTTATAATGAAGTGAGTGATTTCCAGGGAAAATATATCGACAATAAGCTGCACTTGAGGAATTTCCGAGTGGAGGCAGCTGTGCTGGTTCCGTTTAACAGAAAACTTTGGATCAATTGGCGTCAAGATCCTCAAAAGCAATCAAAAGGTCGATGGCTGTGAGCAATTTGTCGAAGTCTGAATGAGAGAATAAACTTATTACTGGATCGAATTTCTTCTTAATCTTCTCCTAAAACACATTCAGCCATTCAGTATTTGGATATTTAATCAAGATGGCAGAAATTGATCTTTTCAGTATATCTCCGATACCTTCCAAAATCTCCATTATTAGCAATTCTGTCACATCTCCTGATGCTCCGAGTTTGAATGTTATCAGAGCTGCTGCTGCAACTTGGAGTATAAAAATTTCATTTCCATCTTCTAAACTGCTTTGTGTCGTATTTAAGCAAGTCAAACAGGTTAACTTAGAGACTTCTACTGGAATTTCCCCGATCAGTCGACAACTTTGGACATCAAATACCTGAAGTTTTCTCACTTCCAGAGACGAGAAGAGTGGCTTTTATTGGGCTTTTGTATTACGTAAGTCCTCCACATTCTTTGCATACCAAAAATAACAAAAACACTAATTTCAGAAATAGCCAAGGCATATAAGCCTGACTTATCTATATCCCCATTATCAATGCACCTGCTATCTAGGAAGACAGCAGGGTTCTCCATTGCAAGAACACAGCTGGCTGACTGTTTTTCGCTATCATCAATTCTCCAAACTGCAATATATCTCACCAATAGCAGATGATAAGATGTACTCCCCACCATCAGTAAAGATCACACAACAAACAGCTCCAGGATGACCAGAAAACTTCTGTATCTTCTTGCGATCAGAAGAATTGGGGACCTTCAATTGAGCGGCTGAAAAAAATTGCCTTTGTAGAAGCTCTAAACTTCCCTAATAGGTTTCCTGCACAGCAGATACATCAAGTGCTAATTAAAACGTCACCGCTGCTTGTTCAACTCGGAACAGGAGGTTGGGATGCAGAATCATTTTCCTCTCGATCAATCAAAGAAGATGAAACCATGATCGAAGAAGCATAGGATGGAATCTGGATATTGCCCAGAATCAGAAATTAACACTCAAGTCAGTAGGATTCAGCAACTTCTTCGCGTGTGTGAAGGCAAAAGGGCAGTATGTTTCTGTGACACTCGATACTTCATATCATACGCAGACTACTTCCCCTGGTCCGAAAGTATTCTATTTGCTTCTCCAATAAGCTTAAAAGCAGCTTCAGCACCAAAAACTTGTTCTTATATGGATGAAGTAGAAGGGCAAGCTTTTGGTATCGCTTCCTGATGATAGCATCATCAGCCGCTTGTTCAACTTGAAGGATTCCATACCAGTCCATTTCAGTCCTATATATCTTGTTTTGGGCAGAACAGCGAAGCTAGGAGTACCATGATCACTAGCATCAAAATCATGCAGGATGAACTGCTGCGGTAAGGCGATCTTGCTGACCTGCTTCCATATGCGTCCTCAAAAGGATGCTGAAAGTATTGCATCTGAAGAGGATCCAGAAAAGAAGGTTGCAGCATTAACCCATGATGCCCATAGATCTTATTCAGACTTTGTAACTCATGTGGAATGCTTTCCCCCATTGATGCACCAGTTGTTCGAGCATTAAAGCTTGGACCAGAAGTAGCGTCAAAAGGCATAGGAATAACAGCAGGAGTAGGGTACCTACCTATAAATTGAGGAACAAGTGCCGAACTCAGACTATATCCACCCACCCCATACTGCGGAGCAAATAGGCCTGATGGCTGTGTGTTAGGGTAAAATGGACTTCCTGAAGCAATATATGCTGCTGCTGTTGCATACAGAGGAGGGGTGAGTCCAGGAGACTGCGTCATAGGCTGTACCTCAACTAAAGAGAACTTAGGGAGTGCATGGGTAAGTTTTTCCATGCCATTATAAGGGTAGCTCATTCCTTGAGAGATCACTTGAGCCCGAACTCCCTGAACTTTGTATGGAGAGCTTTGTTGTGCATATGGATGGTGTGGCGGCGCATTCCTCTCATACGATGGTTTCTGTCCTTGTTTATTTGCATTATTCTCAGCAACTAGAAGAATAGATACATTAGGTGCTTTGGTTTTAGACTCCACTCTAGAAACCTCCAATCCAGCGCCCTCACTAACTAACGCACCAACCCCACCTTTATCGCTTGATTCATCTTTAGGTAGAGGCAATGAGCTGTGTTTTCTATCAGAATATGATGAGCTTGGAAAAGAGTTAGCCGCATCATCCTTATTGGGCATTAACCCAATAGCAGGTGCATCTAGAGTGCATGTGCTTGCAGAAACATCAACAGTGCCTGGACCTGGTTCCGGTAATTTTGAAATTTCAAGAGAAGAATCATTTAATGAAATGGCATGGAAATCAAGATCAAGTAGTTCCTCCGTTGCTGCATGGCTTGAGGAACGAGACTGATTATATACAGGGGATGGGGTGTGGGGAAAGTCCTCCTGTATCAGATCAACCAAACTTTTATGGCGACCTGCTGAAGAAGCTGTCTTCTGTCCAGGCATAACTGCACTGCTGCTTTCTGGCCAATCATCTGAGGTTTGACAGGGTGACCTATCATCCTCAGACTCTTCCTTGTGAGTAGATAGGGAACTACGAGACAAATACAAAGATCCATTTCCACTGTCGTCCAAAAGGAGTTAATCTTCAATTATTGCCGAAACCACCAACATGGCACCAGGCGTTGATTCTCCCGTGAAATAAGAGGTGGAGGAAGCCTTGGATTCAGGTTGACGTTAGAGCAGTAGTACGCAAAATAGGCTGGATCAGACCGCAATTGTTCCTCAGACTCAGAATTCTCAATAGCACTGCTTAAACTTGCCAAGCTTGAATTCAGATTGTTCTGTGGAGTCATTAGATTCCCAATAGCAGCAAAAGAACCCTCCATACTAGGTGGTGCACTACCACTTCGATTCTGAACCATATCGCTCTAATCTCCATGCAACCTATGACCATTCAGAAGTAGTCCCAACTCCTCTGCTGCCATACGAGATGTAGATACATGGACCTAGGTCAGACTTTGGATATTCATGTGGCAACGTCACAGCAAGGTTTAGAAGCCCAGACTTGGGATTCATGTATTCTCGAAGGGGTAGAGAATGGATGATTTCATCATAATGAGCAGGAAACTGTTCTTGAAATAAATGGGAAGAAAGCCAACCCTTCAATTTCAGCTTCTCTTGCCATGCATTTGTATGCTTCCGCCCCTCCAGAGACCCCATAAAGAACTGCTTAATACCAATTTCTACCTCACATCAATCCAAGCAACTGGTAGCTTTAACAGCTTTCTTGGCATTCCCAGATTAGGCACTGCTCCTGTCCAGATTTATCTACTCTTAGAAATTCATAAAACTCTGTTGCTTCTTTCTATTTTTTTTTTTTTTAGTTTTGGATCATTCTGGAACCAGTTGAAAGGAAATGAGTCATGTCTGCATGAGCCCCATGGCTTGTCTGCTCTGTTCTCGCTGGCTGCCAAAACAATCCAGCCTTGAGCTTGACTTGTCATCTTGGTTGTGACTATGATCTGCGACCAGCAGTTCTTGATTTTGAGCTATGGCTCTCACAATTTCTATGGGAGAGATAAGCCACTCATATCAAAGTTCTCAAGTTGAGGCCCTTGTAAACAAACTTCAGGTTTCAATGTCCACATCATTTCCTTCACAACGAGAAGCCCCTCACTGAAAGATTTGGTGTAGCTTCCATTCCATCTCCATGCCAAAAAAGCTCCTGCAGCTTCCAAGTGATGGGCAAGACTCGATCACATCTGGGCACAATACTCCTTGGGCCAAGTAAACAGGTTTCGGCTGCAAATCTTTGACCAAATGAGCACTAGCTAATATGGTCTTCAAGCTTCTGGCATTCAGAAGAGTGGCAGAGGACAGAGCCATCTCTTCTAGCTCGTAGATTTTGTCACATCAAACACGGCATTCCAGACATACTGATCTTTTTTTTTTTTCATTCTTATGATAAGCAAGTAGATACAAAGTACCCTCCAGTTCTGAAGGTCTTATCATGATACTAGGGCCAACATTTGATTGTTTCTTTTTGCAGATAAGCTCACAGAAGAAGAAAACAGGTGTTATTGTGTTGGGTTTCCCTCCTTTGTGGGACTCTTAAATTTACTAAATATGGTTTTGCTATTTTGGCCAACACCTTGGTTAGCACATGACTCTTGGCATATTCAAGATTGGTTTGAAGTCTTCAAGGAAAGAAAAAAACTACAAGTCTTTTGTCTTTTTCCTTTGGTTCATCATCTTGGTCGGCAAGAAGACTTTTGGGATACCTTTTTGGTTCAAAACAAAAATCAGCCTTCTTCTTCTCAATTTTTGGTGCTACACAATTGGCAAGTTTGTTCTTCAAGTGGGTAACGTTTCTTCACTTGATATTTGGGGTTTCTTGCGGTTTGTTCTTGGAGATTTGGTTTACTTTTGTGAGGTATTTTCCTCTTGTGATTTACACCTTGGTGTGTTTGTAAGGCTTATGCTTTTTGGCCACTTTGTAAACTCTTTTGGTGATAGTGGAAGAAACTAACCTACCGGTCGTCGTGGACGTACCTCAAGTTATTTGAGGGAACCACGTAAATCTTGTGTGCTCATTTATTTTCTGTTATTCTATTTATATTGCTTCCATTGATTTACACTTGTGGGAAAGCTTTTTTTTTTTCAACATCTGGTATCAGAGCTATTGGTTAATTCGGTTCCGATTCGTTATATTTGTGTGTGTGAATTATGGACGGCAACGTTGGGCGTATGGTTAGTTTCAATGGTACAAATTGGGTGACTTGGAAAACTAAAATGGAAGACCTTTTGTTTTGTAAAGATTTGAATGGACCCATAGAGGGTGATAGTGGCAAACCGGAAGGGATGAAAGATGACGAGTGGAAAAAGCTAGACCAAAAAGCTGTCGGTTTTATTCAGCAATGGATTGATGATAGTGTCTTTCATCATGTCTCTACAGAAAATTCAGAACATGGTCTTTGGACCAAATTGGAGAGTCTTTATGATAGAAAGATGGCCGTGAATAAAGCTTTTTTATTTCGAAAGCTTGTGAATTCTAAATATAAGGAGGGTACTCCTATTGCAGAGCATTTGAATGAGATTAAGAGCATTATGAATCAGTTGGCCGCCATGAAAATTACTTTTGATGATGAGTTGCAAGCTTTGTTACTTCTTAGTTCACTTCCTGAAAGCTGGGAAACTTTGGTGGTCACAGTTAGTAACTTCACACCTGATGGAGTGGTAACAATGAGTCAAGTTACTAGCAACCTCTTGAATGAAGAGACAAGAAGAAAATCATCAAGTTCTTCTCACTCCGAGGCACTTATGATAGAAAACCGGGGGAGAGGCAGGAGTAAGAGTAAGGCTTTGCACAATCGTGATAAATCTAGAGGTCGTTCAAGCTCAATTTTAAAGAAAGATGTTGAGTGCTATTATTGCCACAAGAAAGGGCACATGAAGCGGGAGTGCAGAAAACTCAAGTTCAAGGAGCAGAACAAAGAGAAAAATTCAGAGAAAAAGCAAAATGATACAGCTGTAGTTACCGATGGTGAACTCATGATTATTCGTGATGATGTTAGCGTTAATTTGATTGGCCAAGAGATGGATTGGGTAATTGATTATGGAGCTTCATTTCATGTTACTTCGCGGGCTGATTTCTTTACTTCTTACTCGCAAGGTGATTTTGGGAATGTCCTTATGGGAAATGAAGATGTGTCAAAAATTGTCGGCATGGGTGACATTTGCTTGGAAACAAATACTGGATGCAAATTGTTGCTTAGAGATGTGAGGCATGTACCGGATATTCGACTCAATTTAATCTCTACTGAAAGTTAGATGATGAGGGCTACAACAACAATTTCAGTGATGGAAAATGGAAGCTCTCCAAAGGTTCTCTAGTGGTAGCGAAAGGAAAGAAGACTTGTTCTCTTTACACTGTGCAAGCAAAAATCTGCAAGGGTGTTGTGAATACCTTAGAGAATGACTCATCCACCGATTTATGGCATAGAAGGCTTGGACATATGAGTGAGAAAGGATTGCAAGTTTTATCCAAGAAAGAGCTTCTAGCGGGGATAAAAGGTATGCCTTTGAAAACATGTGTTCATTGTTTCCATGGTAAACAAAATAGAATATCATTCCGTAGAAACATTGCATCTAGAAAATCTCATGTTCTAGATTTGATACATTCTGATGTATGTCGTCCTTTGAAAGTTAGGACACTTGGTGGTGCTCTATACTTTGTCACTTTTATTGATGATCACTCTAGAAAAGTTTGGGCTTATACACTGAAAACTAAAGATCAAGTTCTAGATGTGTTTAAGCATTTTCAGGCCAAGGTTGAAAGAGAAACTGGTAGACAGTTGAAATGTGTCCGCTAGGATAATGGTGGTGAATATATTGGACCATTTGATCAGTATTGCACTAATCATGGCATCAGGCACGAAAAGACGGTAAAAAAGACATCTCAACAGAACGGGGTTGCAGAGAGAATGAATCGCACCATTCTTGAGAGAGTCAGATGTTTGCTCTCACATTCTAAATTGCCAAGATCTTTTTGGGGTGAGGCAATGAGGACAGTAGTTGATCTTATCAATTTGTCTTCTTCAGTTCCGTTGAATGGTGATGTGCCAGAGAAAGTTTGGACAGGGAAGGAAGTCTCCTATGATCACTTGAGGGTATTCGGCTGCAAAGCTTTTGTTCATATTCCAAAAGATGAGAGGTCCAAGCTTGATCCAAAAGCAAAGCAGTGCATATTTATTGGCTATGGGCATGAAGAATTTGGCTACAGGTTGTATGATCCAGTTGATAAGAAAGTTGTCAGAAGCCGAGATGTTGTTTTCTTGGAAGATCAGACTATTGAAGACATTGACAAGCTTGAGTCAGCTGAGTCTAGTACTAATGATCTTGTTGATTTAGATCCTCTTAATCCACCTGTTGTTCATGATATTGATGAGGAAGTGCAGACACCTCATGATGATGCAGCGGAAGATGATGTTGAGCCAGAGATTGAGGGGGCAGTCACCCCAAGAACCACTACCACAGACACCGTTGAGGAGATCTACCAGAGAAATACAGCCATCCAGAAAATATTCTTCAAATGAGTATGTGATGATATCAGATCAAGGGGAGCCAGAGACTTATCAAGAAGTCTTGAAGCATGAGAACAAAACTGAATGGCTCAAGGCAATGAAAGGGGAAATGAAGTCTTTGCATGAGAATCACACCTATGATTTGGTGAAGCCGCCTAAAGGGAAGAAAATTTTGAAAAATAAATGGGTCTTCAGACGAAAGAATGATGGGAACAGTTCTCAACCGAGATTCAAGGCATGACTTGTTGTGAAAGGTTTTGATCAAAGGAAGGGAGTTGATTTTGATGAGATCTTCTCACCAATTGTGAAGATGTCCTCCATTCGAACTGTGCTTGGTATAGCTGCGAGTATGAATTTAGAAGTTGAGCAGCTTGATGTGAAGACCGCATTTTTGCATGGTAACTTAGAAAAGGAAATTTATATGGAGCAACCTGAGGGCTTCATAGATAAGGGTAATGATCAGTTAGTTTGCAAATTGAAGAAGAGTTTGTATGGATTGAAGCAAGCACCGAGGCAGTGGTACAGAAAATTCGATTCTTTCATGACTGAGCATGGGTATTCAAGAACCACTTCAGACCATTGTGTGTTTGTGAAGAAATATCCAGATGGTAATTTTATTATTCTCTTGCTTTATGTTGATGATATGCTTATTGTGGGCCAAGACACGAGCAAGATTAGCAAGTTGAAGTCAGAGTTGAGCAAGTCCTTTGCCATGAAGGATTTGGGTCCAGCAAAGCAAATTCTTGGGATAAGAATTGTTCGCGACAGATCACATGGGCTGATTTGGTTATCTCAAGAGAATTATGTTAAAAAGGTTCTTGAGAGGTTCAATATGGACAAAGCAAAGCCTGTTAATTGTCCACTTGCAGGCCACTTCAAACTTAGCTCAAGTCAGTGTCCTACAAGTGATGAAGAGAAAAATGAGATGCAGAAAATTCCCTATGCTTCAGCAATTGGTTCTTTGATATATGCCATGGTTTGTACTCGACCGGATATTGCTCACACAGTTGGGGTTGTTAGTCAATTTCTGTCTAATCCGGGGAAAGAACACTAGGTAGCAGTGAAATGGATTTTGAGGTATCTTCAGGGCACTTCAAAGATGAGTTTGTGTTTTGGTAAAGGCGAGCCTATTCTTGATGGGTTCACAGATTCTGATATGGCTGGTGATGTTGATAGTCGAAAATCTACTTCTGGTTATTTGATTACTTTTGCAGGGGGGGCAGTGACATGGCAATCAAGATTACAGAAATGTGTTGCTCTCTCCACCACAGAAGCTGAGTTCATCGCCATTACAGGAGCCTGCAAAGAATTATTGTGGTTGAAGAAATTCTTACAAGAGTTGGGTTTGAAACAAGAAAGGTATGTCCTTCATTGTGATAGTCAGAGTGCAATCCACTTGAGTAAGAATTCTTCATTTCATTCGAGGTCGAAACACATTGATGTTAGATATCATTGGATTCGTAATGTCTTGAATGATAAGTTGTTGCAACTTGAAAAAGTTCACACTGATGATAACACTTCGGATATGTTGACTAAGGCATTGACTAATGATTCATGCCCGATTGGTGTTCCAATTGATACTTTGATTTCAATCCTCAGACGGGAGTAATCAACAAAATTTATAAACCTATTTCACCATATACCGGGGTAGCATTTAGCTAGCATAGTATAGTGGCTCTAGGATCGTTCACTGGAATGGGTTTTCACTTCACAACTGATATTAGTTCAAAAATGAATTGGTGCCTTTTCATTTCAAGGTTAGCTTTAAAAGAAAACATAAAGACGATTGAACAAAGATTGGTTTTAAGCTAACCAAAAATAATAGTAACTGATTTTAATTACAAAGAAAAGTGTTTCTTAGAGTTTCAGATCACTAGGCTCAGATTCCTCATACAAAAAGGAGAGTTCCGGTCACTTGTTTCTTTTCCTCGCATTAGAGAATTAACATATAGTTAATTCTCTAACCGGTGTGGTACAAATGCTTCCCCTTAATGAGTTCAAACATTAATTCCCTCTCACTGATGCAACTTGCAATGGCTCGTGCCTCTCACCTAGCATTTGCCACTCAAGGTGATCTTTAACCTTGGATTTCCCTTCACAAACTCGCAAGAGATAACTAATGGATGTCTCCTTAGAGTCCAAAAGCTTACCAAGTGTTGGCTATTCTAGAAAATCCTACCTTTAAACCACCTCCCAAAAGCTCGCAAGAGGTAAACCAGTGCATCTCCATGGACGGAGATCACTTGCCTAACCAAGTGTTGGCCCGGGTGATTAAAAGGAGTTTTAAGTTAACTAAAAAGATAAAAACCATTAACAGGTCACACTTTCTCTTCATTAAAAACTAAAACAACAAAACTTCCAATTTATGCATGAGGAAACTTACCCGGCTTTCTTCACTCCAAGAGACAAAGAGCCTAGCCTCTCATCCTCTGAGGAAAAATCCTCAAGTTGATTGGCTAGAAAGAAAACTAACTAGAAAACAAAAATATGTAGGAAAAACAGAGCAAGTGCTCTGTTCGTCGATTCTATATATTTATATATCTATATCTATATGATGGATCTCTTTTACAATGGATGCAAGGGAATATATATAGAAAAGTTTTTCCAACCTTCCTAGCTAAGAAATCTTATGGTTGGTGGATTATAAGGAGAATAATGGAAATTTATACAAAAATATCTGAAGAAAATATCTAAAAGAGTCGGTGCACAAATATCCCAGTTCGCATGTAGATTTCACACGTTGCATGGTGACTTGCAAAAATCTCGCAAATTGATTTCGCAACTTGGAATCCATTTTCGCACATTGAGCTCCAAGTTCGCAAGTTGCAAAATCACTTTCACATGTTGGGCTTCACCGCGACTGCACAGTTGCCATCCACTTCCATTTCGCAAGGCTGGTTTTAAATTTTGCACGTTGAAGTTCCAATTTCGCAAGGTGCGAAATTGTCCCTCAACTTGATGCAGTTGTCTTCCGAAGGCCATATCTTCCTCATTTCAGCTCTAAATCGTACACGGTTTGAAGCATTGGATTCTTGACTTCCTGAGATTTGAAATGGTATATAGAATGTAGAAAATGGACTTCGGGAAGTGTGAAAGAAGACTGCAGCTGCTGTCCTCTGTTTTCTTCACTCTGTTTTTCCTCTCTCCGTTGTTCTTTCCTTGCATACTTTGAACGAATTTGGCAAAGGGCTATGGAGCTCCAAAGATTGGTTCTTCATGAATTTGAGCTTCCAAAATCTTTGCCATGAACTATATACAGCTCTCCCTCATTCTTGGATTGCTTTGGTGTAGCTAAAAGCTATCAAAAACACCAAAACTTAACACAATTTGATTAGAAACGATTGCAAGGGTCCTTAACATGTCAATTGAGTTAAAAGGTAATAATTACTACTCAAGAGTGTTTAAAAGAGTTAATTACAAGCTACAAAATAGCACTTTTTGAGTAGTAATCACTCCCCCCAACCGACATATTGCTAGTCCCTTAGCAATGAAGGAGAGAAAAAATAAAAATAAAAGTAATAAATTTACAAAATCATGCTGATCACTCCAAAAAAATGTTTCAGTGGCATGACTGATCAAACTCTCACATGGAACATGAAAGAAATAAAACTCAAACTTCAATAGGAGCTATCAAATAATTTGCCTAGTCACAATTCATAAAGAGTAGGCATTATGCAAATTTAAGTTTCAAAATAATTTCCACTCCCAAAGGTCCAATCCTTACTCTTCCACAAAAATCTATGTGTTATTTATTAGTTTCCGGATATAGTATGTCAAACTAATCTCTCCCCTCAACATAGTTCTTTTCAAAGCTTAGCAAACTAATCAACCTCCAATAGGCTAAGAACGCACCTCTTTTCTTTCATAATTTTTTCTTGTAGGAGTGCAAAGCTTAAAGGCATTCTTTTCTAAATTGTCCATGTAACGGGGGTCCATCGATGACTCCCAACCAATTAAGGTTTAGGGCATCAAGCTTTAAGGATTTTTCAACCACTAACTCCTCGGATTTTACCCCGGACTTTTGAGAATGAATTTTTAAATACCCAAGCATCTACAGTATGTTAAACTCCACCTTTTCACTCTTGTAACGAGCATTGAGGTCGGTGACTCCCAACCAATGAAGGCTTAGGGCACCAGGTTTTAAAGATTTTCACCATATACCCCTTAGACCTTGCTCGGGTTTCAAGGCAAGTAAAACATTTTTCTTTTTCTTTCTTTTTCCAAAGGCTCATTGGCCTTTTATAAGGTGTCTCAACACTATTAAAATGAGGTCAAAGGTACCAAGTCTAAATTTTCCTAAGTCAAGGGGGAAAATAGTTTTTCATCTTATAAACGAAACCTAGTGTGCACGGTGTGTGATAAGCTTAAAGTGGAAGAAATAAGGTTGAAATCAATAGGAGTTCAATAATTCATCAACTTTAATAAACATAATACAAACTCTAAGTTTCAAGTAAAAAGACAAAAATTTAATTTCTCCCATTTCATTTTGAAATTTTTTCCTTAATAACCATGGAGAGTATTCAAAAAAAACTTTTAAAAATTTTAAAAATTAAGCAAAAGCAACTAAATTACCAAAATAACTTAGCATTAATAACAAAACTTCCTTCCTCAACTCTCCCCCCAACCAAGCTGAACATTGTCCTCAATGTTTCAAGAGAGATTAAAAAAAATAAAGGGAGGAAGTGGTACCTCCTGAGTGGCATGGAGTCTAAGTCGTATAGGAGAAACCACATGTTTAAAAAAAAAACAAAAGATTCAGTGAGTAGAGAAAATAGAAAAATGCCAAGTTTAAACAAAAATGATGTCTATACATTAATCTGAGAAAATAGAATATAAAATATGATCATGCAATACATCTAATCCCAGAATATAAAACATCAAAACATGGAATTATCTATACTAATATAATAAGTAAATACAAAAATTAAAGAGATGATCAAGTAGTGGTAGAGTCCTGTGGAGATAATGGCTCTGTGGTGGCCTTCTGAGTGGGTTGGGTCAGGACATTGACCTCTGCTCTAGTAGTCTCCTTAGGTGGCGTAGTCTTCTCAACTGGAGCTCTCAGCTGGAGCTATGGGCTGTGATGGTTTAGGGAGGTCAGAAATGGAGTGAGAGGCTTCATGTGTGTGATCCCAGGGTGCATGGGGTTCTCCTCTAGTCTTGGCCATGGTTGAAATGGAGAGGGAGGGGCGGAATTCGGATGGTCACACGTTTAAAAACTCTTTCGGAAGTCGAAAATGGCTTTTAGGAATGAAAAATAGAGTCTTGGGTGTTTAAAAATGGGTTTAAAGGACAATTGGTCATTTTCGCACTAAAAAAAAAAAAAAAATCGCACCTTGGAAAGGATTTTTCGCACTTTGGATTTTAAGGTGCGAAATTTTCGCACCATGTTTTGATTTTCGCACTCGAATTCGCACCGTGCGAAATTTTTCGCACCTTGTTTCGCACCGTGCGAAACCATTTCGATACTTAAGGTGATGGCACTCGTGTGCCAGAGAGGTGTTTCGCACGGTGCGAAAATTTTTGCACCTTGAACAGTAGCCATGCGAATTTGGATTTTGGATTTTCGCAACTTGGATGGAGTTTCGCAAGTTGTTTCGCCTTTTCGGAAGTTGTTTTGCAAGTTTCCCCACTTTTGGAAGTTGTTTCGCTGAAGAAAAAATTTTCGCAAGTTGTTTCACACCGTGCGAAAATTGGTTTGGGCTATGCGAAATGCCACTCGTGTGCCAGGAGGGTATTTCACACGGTGCGAAAATTTTCGCACCTTGATTCGCACGGTGCGAAATTTTCGTTCAACTCGGCGCAGTTTTCTTGCAATGACCATAACTTTTTCGTTTCAACTCCGATTTGGACACCGTTTGAAGCGTTGGACTTCTGACTTCCCGAGCTTCGAAATAGTATATAGTATGTATAAAATGGACTTGAGGAGTGTCGACTATTGGTCGGAATGGTCAAATCCTCCACATAAGTCGGGAGGGGGAGAATTGTTGGGTTTCCCTCCTTTGTGGGACTCTTAAATTTACCAAATATGGTTTTGCTATTTTGGCCAACACCTTGGTTAGCACATGACTCTTGGCATATTCAAGATTGGTTTGAAGTCTTCAAGGAAAGAAAAAAACTACAAGTCTTTTGTCTTTTTCCTTTGGTTCATCATCTTGGTCGGCAAGAAGACTTTTGGGATACCTTTTTGGTTCAAAACAAAAATCAGCCTTCTTCTTCTCAATTTTTGGTGCTACACAATCGGCCAGTTTGTTCTTCAAGTGGGTAACGTTTCTTCACTTGATATTTGGGGTTTCTTGCGGTTTGTTCTTGGAGATTTGGTTTACTTTTGTGAGGTATTTCCTCTTGTGATTTACACCTTGGTGTGTTTGTAAGGCTTATGCTTTTTGGCCACTTTGTAAACTCTTTTGGTGATAGTGGAAGAAACTGACCTACCGGTCGTCGTGGACGTACCTCAAGTTATTTGAGGGAACCACGTAAGTCTTGTGTGCTCATTTATTTTCTGTTATTCTATTTATATTGCTTCCATTGATTTACACTTGTGGGAAAGCCTATTTTTTTTTCAACATATTGCACCAAAGCGTTTTGTACATAGGCTGAAGAAACAAAATGAGCTTTTTCGCAGCTATATGCACCAGGTATGTATTTAACATGAAGGGCCTGAAAAGGAAAATGAAACAAACGAAGGCTATTAAGGTTACTGAGATGGCAAACATGTCAGCTATCAATGTCACCAAAGTTGTTCAGTTGATTTGAATCAGAACTCTTCTGTTAAAATCCTTGTGCTTGATGGATCTAATTATTTTGTGAGTCTGATGCGATACCAATGGTGTTCCCATGATTTCTTTGGTTTTGTAGTCATATGTGTTAAACTATAGCTGAGGATTTCTGCTCTTAAATTCTGTATGGTGCTTCTTCAATACAACCCTCACTTATCACACTAATTGCATGATCTTCATAATACCTGTAACCTCCATAAAATGATAGAGATTGGTTTCATCCCAACAAACTTGTTAATGTTCTCACATGTGCATTAGATGACTTGCAATTGTGACTTGTTTTTTACCAAATAAACAAATTCTTTTAAACGGTTTAAAACTAATTAATGAGTTTAAAATAATAATCTCAAGGTTAAAGTCTTAAATATCTGATCTCTCCCATCTCTATGTAAAAGGATTTTCGGATTTTAAATATGAAAAGACCTTTCTATCCCTATTAAATTAAATTAATTTTTTCTAAATTACAATTTTATCTCCTAAATTGGGTTTGGAGTATTACACTCATCACCATTTTAAATATTAAATTATATTAGAAATTAGGGCCTATTCTATACCATGTAGTAGACTCAAAATCATTTTTCGTATAAGATCGAGGATTTATCCTAAAGTCACTATAAAGATTTTTTTCAAGTTTGATTTAATATAAAAAATATAAAAAAATATATTAAACATAATTAAAATTAATTATAAATTTATATATTTTTATATTATTTAATTTTTATTAATTTAAAATAATATATACAAATAATTTACTGATTAATTTTAAATATATTTTTTATTTTTCATTTTTTCTTTCATTCTATTTTTTTTTTTTTTTTCACTTTCGTTCCTTTCATATTTTCCTTTGAATTGTCCACAAACCAAAAATAGCCTTAATATTTTCATATAAATTTTTTTTAAAAAGTATTTCCTTTATGTTATTTGATAAAATAATAATTTATTGAAGAAACATCCACTAAGCTACTAATCACAATTTCAAAATCAATTTTAAATTATTTTTAAGATCCCATTGATGTAGTTCAAAAGGGATTCATTTACAAAGTTAGGCTAGTTTTTGTGACCAGCAAGTAGAAAGTTATTTTTGTGCTCCAAAACATATATGGGCGTTAGGGGCTAGAAAGTGAGCCCTATTATGCGAAATAGTGGCACTTTGCATTGGAGCAAGTTTTCCCTTTTATAATAAATACAAATAATATACATATGACCATTTGTGATATATCTATTCAATTTTCAAATTCGATTTCAGGGTAATTAAATAGAAAATAAAAATAAATTTATAAATAAAATCATAAATATTATTCATATATTTTAAAACATTTTATTAAAAAAAAAGTAGTATAAATATCAAAATCGCAGCAAAAGAGGCTAATTAAAATTTTAGAGAAAAACGGACAAGAGAATCCTTTAAAAATAATTAAAATTTTATGCATTTTATAGTGAAGGTAGTAGCTAGTGCACATAAATGAAATTAGAAAATAAGAAAATAGTAAGCAAATATAAATTTAAAAGAAAAGGAATATGAATACATTCTTTTGAGATATTTCGTAGAACAAAGAATATAAATTATTTTTATTCAATCTCTCAAGTTGATCTTGATTTAAGGATGTCAATCATGTGCGCGCCTAAGAATTTTCTTAGAATATTGAGAAAAAATATTTTGTTGACACTTGAGAAATTCTAGAGAGCTTTCTCTTTGAAATTCTATTTGTCTCATATTGAAGTTTTTAGTTTTTCTTTTTCTATTGAATTATGAAATTCTATTCCCTTGAGATTTTAGGAGTATTTTGTGAGAGAAATCTTTGTCTAAATGGGATTATACTAATTCTTCGGAACTATTTTGTTAGAGGGTTTTTTTTTTATTTATTTAAAAAAAGCATAAAATGTAATACAATTTAATTTTTAAAAGTTTGTATAAAATTAGAATTCCTTTTTCTCTCGATGTAGAGGTATTAAAAAAATTGTTTCATTGAAAAAGAAAAAAAGTGCTCTTGCTGTTGTGATTTCTATGACTTTTGCTGGTTGTTTTACGAGTATTTATCCTTTCATTCTTCATTTTTTAAATCAATAATTTAAAATCAACAATATAAATCATGTTTTGTAAATATAGAAAGGGTTAAATAGGTAATCGTCACTTTTTATAAATTTAAACTATGAATGCAATTAATAATCATATGCAATTAAACGATAAAATATAATAAAAAATTAATTGCATATAAAATAAAGAAAGTAATAACGAGACAATAAAAGCCTTTAAGCATTACGATACAAAAATGAGTGAATTTGTGAAATATATATATATATATATATATATATATATATATATATAAGAGTTTAAAGTTTCCAATAAAAACCTTTAAGCATTAAAAAAAGAGTGAATTTGTGAAATATAAATTATTATATATATATATATATATGTATATATATAGATAACAACGTGGATGAGTTTATTAAAAAGATGGATTGGGACTTTTGGGAGTTATTGTTGGTGGACAATTGGTTTTACTTTTGGGCCTTTGGCCCAAACTGCAAAATAGTGCCCCCAAATATCAATTCTTTTTAAAATGCGTTTGACAGCAATTTTAAAAAGTGTTTTTAATATTTATAATACTTGAAAATTTTTATTCTTCAAGTATTAAAAATGTTAAAAACACTTCCTATAATCACTGTCAAATATACTCTTAGAATCAAACATCATTTTATAATAATTGTGGGGCACTTGCCACTCTAACACACCCCCATCTCCTAAACCAAAGGCCCTCAATCTTCACTTAATGCCACGCCACTCCCCATTCATTTTAAGCCCTATGCACTCATTCCCTTACATGAAAAGAAAATTAAATTGTGACTAGTGCCTTTCAAATCTGGAATAAATCCTAACAATGTTCTCATTGCAACTTTTTTTGGGAAGTTTCCCTCCATATGTCCTTCATAGGTTCAAGACCCTTTGGTCATCCAAGGTAAGTAGATAATCCGTTTAGGAGCAATCCATCTAGATCAAGACAAGCTTTGTCTGACGCAAAAGGAAATATGGATCTCCTTCTTCCTCAATGTCAGACGGAATGGACAGACTAAGCCGACTAGGGACTTCCAAATGGACAAACCAAGCCAATAAAAAATTTCAGGCATTGAACAGATGATTAACCGCCACTAATGCCTAAGCGACAATCAAAACAACATTTACACCAAAAAATCAACATCCCTTAGTCATCACGCGCAATCAATGACATTGACAAACGTAAATGCATAGTCAACAACATGGTCCGGGATTCTTGCACGACAAACAACAAATGACGCTAATCAATGGCTCTTATTTAGTATGATTACCCAATCCGCACTAAGATAATAGTGTTGACTACCTTATTAAGGCATAGTATCCGCCACAACAGTAATCATCAATGCAAGAAAGGCATGAATGCACAATCAACGTTGCGACGATGACGCCATATGCTCTATAAAAACCCCTCCATAAGCATGAAAAAGGTACGCACGCACATAGCCATTAAAAAAATTGGATTCACTCTCGCTAGATTCTGACTTAAGCTTCGAAGAGGAGTGCCCGGACAACCTTTTGTGCAAAGAAGTAATCCGTCTGACTCTGGTGAAGCTAGACGGGCCTGCATCCAATTGGAACTACGCCAACACTTTACACATTAAATGTAGTGTATAACAAAAAGTAAGAACTTGATTCGATATGAAATCTTATGATGGATTATGTTATCTAAAATGTGAAAAAACTGTAGATGTGGTGTGAGCTCTTCTCATGAATTATGTTATCTAAAGGGTTGGAAAACTACATATGTGGTAATGGCAATAGTAAAAGGACGATTATTCTAAAGTTGTTATCGTCTCACAGTTTGTTTTTTAATTAAATTATTGAAGTAACTAGAATTGATATTTATAACCCTTTTATTAAAATATTTTTTATAAAATAAAAAATAATTTTTGCTAAAATTTGGGGTAATATAGCTATTTTCCTATTTTATATGGCTTTGTGTACAATCTTAAAAATTTAACTTAAAAAAATTTTCATCTATAATATTTTATTGAAATTAAATAATTTAATATATCATATTTTTGCACTTCTATATTTTTTTATTAGATATCACTAAAAGCAATTGTAACAGTAATGGCTTCTTGTGGGGAGCTCCCACCACGTGTCATTCCCAAATTCAAGACCCTTTAACCATCCAACGTAAACAGATAATCCATCTAGGATCAATCTATCTGGACTAAGATAAGTTCCGTTTGGCGTAAGAGGTGAGAGATTTCCTTCTTCCTCAATGCCAGACGGAATGAACAAATCAACCCAGCCGAAGTTTCTAAGAATTGAACAGATAACTAATCACACCTAATGCTTGGACGACGGATTGTACGACATTTACACCAAAAAATAATATCAATTAGTCATTACACGCAACTAGTGACATTGACAAACGTAAATGCATGGTTAACTACATGGTCTGAGATTCTTACACGACAATCAACAAATGGTACCAGTCAATTGCTTTTGCTTGGTATGATTGCCTAGTTCGCTCCGAGATGATGGTGTTAACTGTCTTATTAAGGCTTGATATCCATCCTGATGACAATCATCATTACAAGAAAATGCATGAATGCACAATCAACATTTTAACGAAGGTGTCATCTATTCTATAAAAATCTCTCGAGAAACATGAAAAAGGTACGTGTGTACATAACCATTCAAAACAATTAGATTCATTCTTGTTGATTTCTGACTTAAGCTTCGAAGAGACATACCCAAACCACCTGTCCTAATATCTTTTTTTGTGAAGGGAAGAAGTCCATCTGACTCCAACTTACACGGATCGATATCTAGTTAGCACAACACCAAAACTTCTGAGTTCATTATTACTTAAAAATGTCTTGCTTTACCATCATCAAACAAATCCCCACATGAAGTAAATTTTTGGCTCAACCTATTTCTTATCCCGAACGAAAATTTTGCATTCACGATACATTCAATGACCAACATGAGGGTGACAACTCATCAACATTTTAAAATTAAAGAAGGTGGGCCTCCCATGAGATGACAAGTCGTTAGCTAACCATGTGGGCGAAGTAAATTTTTGGTTGAACCTATCTCTTTATGATGCACTCGACGGTCAACATGAGGTTCACAACTCGTCGACATCTTAAAATTAAAGAGGGCTGGGCCTCCAATGTGAGATGACAGGTGGTTAGCTAACCATGTGGGCAACTTTACCCTTAATATATATATATATATATATATATATATATATATATATATATATAAATTCATGAAATGTATATGGAGGGTAGTTCTCTCTCTTAAACTTTGAGGCCCCATAAAAAACACAAAATACTAAAATAAAATGTTAGCAACTAAATTAATATTAATTTCAAATTCTATTTAACAAATTATTAAAAATATAAAAATCATAATAATAGCTTTCATCTTGTATATATTAATTGAACATAAAAGAAAAATAAACTTGTAAATAAAATTATGAATATTTTTAAACAAAATATACATTTGTCATCTTTATTTTATTTTTTATTTTGAATAATATATAAATCGTCATTTTAAAATTAAATATGGTTTTGAATTTTACATTGTGGACCCCGCATTTCGGCTCAATGCGTTTTCCACTCGATGGGGAGCTCGATTTTTATTTCAAAAATGATTTTTATTTATTAGAAAATGACTTGGAGTCGCCACTTATTTTTGTTTTATTTTAAAAGGGTAAACAAAATAAGAAAGAAAACCCTAAGTGCGACTCCTTATTTTGGAAAAGGTGGTCTGTGAAAAACCGGATCGGGTTCGGGGGTCAGGTTACTTATCGGGAAGGTACGGTAACGACCGTAGCACCCCTCTAAGTCCCTAAAGCCGGTCTCTACTAATAAAAGGAAGCTGACATGGCAATCAATGGGAAAATCAATGGATACTCGAAGCAATCATGCACATATGGGAATCAAAACACGTATAAAGAATGAACAAAATATGAGTGGATACGTACCTGGTCCTCCAGTCACGAATGCGCTACCATGAAACAGGATTAGTGAATCACGAATAGATAAAATTATGCGCATGTCAAGGAACAGAATAAATCAAACAAGCATGGTAAATAAATAAATCAATCAATCAATCAGTCAATCATAAAATCGCATATGTGGGGCCCCCACCAAAGCCCAATTTATCTTGCTTGAATTAATCTCATGAATCCCATTATTTCGGAATTATGAAGATTCATCATTCTTGCTTGTGTAAAAAATTAAAAGAAATAGAACATTATTTAAAAATCGGAGTGGAATTAAAACTGTTCGAGAGAAAATTGAATTTTTGAGATTTATTTAGAAATTGGAGTCTCGAAAATTATTTGAAGACTAAAGTCTTGAGAATTAAATTTAAGAATTGGAATTTTGGATATTAAATTCGAAAGAAATTAGAATTTTGGAAATCGGAAATTAAGTTCAGAAATTGGAATTTTGAAGAATTGTTTAAAATGGAATTTCAAAATAAATAACTAAAATAATAATAATTAAAATAGATTAATGAGAATATTGGAATTTTTAGAAATAGAAATTTAATTCGGAAGTCGGAAATTTTAATGAATTGTTTAAAATGAAATTTTTAGAATAAATAATAAAATAATTAAATAGATCAATGTGAATATTGGAACTTTTGGAATTAGAAATTAAAATCGGAAGTGGAAACTTTAATGAATAGTTTAAAATGGAATTTTAGAATAAATAAATAAAATAATAATAATTAAATAAATTAATGTGAATATTGGAATTTAGAAATTAAATTTGAAAGTTGGAAATTTTAATGAATTATTTAAAATGAAATTTTAGAATAAATAATAAAATAATTAAATAGATCAATGTGAATATTGGAACTTTTGGAATTAGAAATTAAAATCGGAAGTGGAAACTTTAATGAATAGTTTAAAATGGAATTTTAGAATAAATAAATAAAATAATAATAATTAAATAAATTAATGTGAATATTGGAATTTAGAAATTAAATTTGAAAGTCGGAAATTTTAATGAATTGTTTTAGATGAAATTTTAGAATAAATAAATAAAATAATAATGCCAATGAGAATAATAAGGATTAAATAAATAAATATGGAAATTGGAATTCCGGAAATTAGAAATCAAATTTAGAAATCGGGATTTTGAAGGATTACGTGATGATAGAATTTTAAATAAATAAATAAATAGATAAAATAAAATAAATAAGAAATAAAAATGAAATAATTTATGCCTAATATAAAAATGGTAAGAAATAATTCATTAAAATGGGATTTATTCAAAATCAAGAAATAAAAAGATGAAGAATTAAGACCCTGTGAAAATGAGATTTTCTGTAAATCTATTTTTAAAAAGTTGCATGGGAGTAGAGGAGTGGAACACGTGGGTTCCAAGAGTGGCTCACTAAAAGTGGCAATGCATTTCATGAAAGAAAGAAAAAAAAGGGAATGGGGCCCACGGTTAAATCATGTCTCCTTCACCATAAGTAGCACAATTATTAAAATCAAATATTGACTCATGTTGCCCAAAATTCCTCCCTGCAGTCAATTTTCACCTATTTGATTGTGCAAGTAAAAAGCCAAACCCCGGCAACCTCAACACGTGTCTCCCCATTATCATTTGGAGTAGCAAAAACACTTTCATAACTTGTCTCTTGCCGGAGCTCTTTCTTTAAGCCAGTGGAAACGCCATTCACGATGCCTTCAACCTCGTATGTTTGCTGATTTTCAGAAAGAGCGTCTGAATAACTCTCAGAAATTCTCTCTTTGCTGCCACGAAAATTCCTTTGGTGCATTCTTCAAGCTCGGAGCGTCCTCGGTGCAAAACCGAAGCAGGTGGCTTCCATTGTTGCCTGCTGCCGAACCCGCCGGAGCCACCACCATTAATGGAGTTCTGTGTTCAAGAACCATCTGTTTCGGCACCTTTTGAGGAACATACCACAGCCCAACCTTATCAATCGCAGATCTATTAAGCTCAATGGATTTCTGGAAGCCCTCAATATCATTGTTTGCTGCTCAAACCTCACTTGCAGGGTTGCCACGAGTGATTCAAAGAAACAGGCTCATCCATTCAAACCAAAACTCAACACCCTCATGGTTCATCTCGTTAAAAACAGAAGAAAATGAAAAAAATAAAAATAAAATAAAATAAAAAAAATAATAAAAATAAAAATAATGATTGAAAACCCATTTCATTGTTTCACCCATAGGCTTGCAAGAGGATGGAGAAACCAGGGATTCATACCAAAAACAAGGAAATAAACTCGGAGATACCTTACCATGAAGCATAAAAACATAATCAAGTCACCATTCAATCAAACCAAGAAGAAAAGAAGAACATAATAAGGACCCTAAATCCTGAGCTAGCCTGGAAATCAGTGAAAAACTAAACCTATGACCCAATACTCATTCACAAAAACAGCAACGATACTTTGAAACAAAATGAAGACGGTAATGAATTGAGTCCATACCTGAAGAGCCTCCTCACCGGCAAAAGGAATAAAATATCTTTACCGAAAGTCCCTCCTCCCCGGCAATGAAAATCCTTCTGCCTCTCTTGCTGCCCCCAGAAAATATCTCCCTCCACGGTAGAAAAAGTTCCCCCCTGTCTCTCCTGTTGCCATCTTCCTCTAGAAGCCACTACCAGCTCCACTGTTCCCTCCATCAGCCAGCATGGCGTCTTTTACTTCCACCAGCATGGCCCCCTGCCATCTCCATGCCGTTCATGCAGCTTGTCTCACGTGTCAGGAAGGGGTCCCCCCCTTCAGCCACTCCTCAAAGGTGGCGGCAAATCCCCAAAACAAATATGCATATATATATATGTATATATATAAAAAAAAAACAAAAGAGGGGGTCTACATACATATTATTACCAAATTTCATAAATCATATCATGTATATATTTTTTTAAAACAAAAAAATTTCAACATGTATATTATTACCTATTTTATCATTTTTTTTAGAATATTTTCCAACATTTCTATATTTCATACAATCAATATTTTTTTTTCCAATTTCTATCTAATATTTCTAATATTTCATTAATTTCTCTTACCCTTTTATAAGTTAAGGAAGTTCCTCATCATTTATTTCATAATTCTATATAGTTAAAAGTAGTAAAATCTCATAAATTCTTTATAATGTTTGGTTCTTAAAAAATTTGAGGGAAAGAAAATAGAGAGGAAAAGTATAATAAAAGAAAAAAATAAAGGAAAATAAAAAATAGAGTTACAATCAATAAATTATTTTTATTTGTAACTTCAAACTTATTTTATTTATTTTTATTTTAAAATGTATAAGTTTCTAATTAATTTTAATTATATATATATATATATATTGGGAATTTTCTATAGTAAAACCAAACATGAAAAAAAAATCATTTTCCTTAATTTTATTTTTTTATTTTTAATTTCCTTAGTACTTTTTCAGAACTAAACATAACCATAAAATTTCATACAACAATCCACTACTAAATTGAATAAAAATCATATAAAATTAATATTATGACAATTGGAAAAGGTCACAAAATATAAAATCTGACCATTAATGTAACTCCTAATTTTTCCAAAATTAATTTTACATCTTTTTAAAAAATCTAAGACTCTTCCCCAAAAAATAATATTCAATGAATAAACTCAACGAGACTTTTCAACGTGCAATACAATAAGACAAGATGTAGGTGGCACGTCCCACTCTTTTCGCTTCCTCTAATTCATTATTAATGTAAGACCTACTTAATTCATTATTAATGTAAGGGACAATCGTGTTTTTGACCTAATTGGACCCAAAACTTAAGCTTTAATCCATATAAGTTCACCATTTAAGCTCAAAACCTATAAAAAGTGTGAAAATTGAGAAGAAAGATATGAATTTTTTATCTTTCCAAAAATGATCTTTATTGATTATGAAAAAAAAAAATATTAATTTTAATTTTATTTTTTTTTGTAAACTTCAATAAAATTTAATTTACTTTAATGATTTGGAAAAAATACACCATTTTTCAAAAAAAATAAAAATAAATTATTATTATTATTTAAAAACCAAACATCTTGAAAAATATATATTTTTAAAATTGTGTATATAAAAAATGTGAAAATTATTTTTTAAATGATATATTTTTAGAATATATATATATATATATATATTAAAAAATATTTTTCTAAAAATAATAAATTTTTAGAATAATTATGTAGACCCCCACTGGGGCCTCATTCTTCATGCAGCTTGTCTTGCCACGTGGAGGAGCTTTGAGAGACCACTTGTCTGCTCATGGATGGCTGCTGGGAATCAGAGTAGTGGAATTGAGGAGTGAGTGAGAGTTTGACACGTGGCATGGAGATATTCTAAAATCCTCAGGCCGTTATGGAGGAGCGTCGGGCAGCTGCAGTGAAGGGGTGGCTTTTTAGACGTGTTTGTTGAGAGTGTGAAGCTGCTAGGGGGCTGCCGTGAGAAGTTTTTTGAGGAGGGGGAGCTCGCAAAAGAGAGAGGAACCAGAGAGAGCTGCAGGGGAGTGGAGGCAGCAAGCAGCAGGGGTGAGGTGTTTTTAGTGCTGCCGTTAGAGATATTTTGGTGGAGATCCTTTGCTTGGGAAGAGGGAGGAAAACCAGAGGAGTTTGGGTTTTTTGAGAGGAAGGTAATGGAGCAGGGACAGTGAAGCTTCTGGAGTTTTTCGAGAGGGGTGGCAGAGAGGATAGAAGCATCTGTAGGTGAGTTTGAGGTGAGTTTCTCGATTACTTTGATTCAAATATTTTCTCATCTCTTTCCGATTTTGGTTAGCTCTTCATTGCTCATCAATTTGAAGTTGAATAATGTAAATTGCGTGCTGAATCTTGTTGACTTTTGAATCATTTTTATACTCTGTTGCTGTTGATTTTACCGTTGATTTTGTGGTTTGGTTTGGAGCTGGTGGAACTCTGTTTCTCATACACTCTATAATCTAGCTCAAGGTTCCCCTACTCGTATTGGCCCATGGATGTCACCTGAAATGAGGCTTTATACATGCATGTTTTACTTGATTCCTGATTCATCATTCCCTCAGTTCTTGGCTCTTTTTCTCCTATTTCCATTCCTTTGTTGCTGGTGAGTTTGTGATGTTGAGTGTCAGAGATGGAGGCATTGTGAATGAGGATGGTATGGTACATGATGAATCGACAAATGTTGGATCAGAAAGAGCTTTGTGACACTCTCTTTCACTATGTTCATTTTCCCTGCGAGTTGTAGGGTTCCGGCGAGGATGGGATCGACGATATTGTCGGATCTGGTTACGGGGACTACCTGATTGAGGAAGTGGAAGGCCTCAATGACCACGACGTGGTCGTGAAGTGCGCCGAGGTATGGAGCGCCATCTCCAAAGGAGACGTGCAAGCCTGCACTGGCCACTGCTATCTTCAACACTCCGTTGAAACTCGGATTGCTATTATTTGGATACGCCAGATGGATGAAATTGCTGGGTTCATGATCTGCTGTTTGTGCCTCTGGGGTTCTTATTTAAGGGATAAAGGTTTACAGAAATTGCTCATTTTTGCTAGGAGCAATGTGTGTAGCTTTAGAGTTGGTATTCTAGAGTCGTTGACGGGAAGGAGATCAGTTGACAATACTCAGCTTAGCAAGAAGTAGAGTTTGGTTGATTGAGGGATTGAGAGAGAAATATACCAAACTCAGCTGTCCTCAAATGACGCCGGCGGCTTGCCGCCGGCGGCGAAACACCTCCGTCACCTCAGCAATCATTTTTATCTGCTGCTGCCCCAAGCTTCACATTTCATCAACAAGAACATGATCCAACTTCTGTTCATCGTCACCTGTGCCGAAATGGTTCTTATCATGATCTCCTTCAAAATCCCTCTCCTAAAGCTGGTCGTCATGGCTTTGGGTCAGGTTAAGCATGATAAAGGTCCTATCGTGACCTAGAAGTTGCTGGTACTGTCTTTGTGGTGTTTATGTCCAGTATTTACAGTATGATGAAGACCTGTTGTGAAGCAGCTGGCGACCAATGGCCAAACTTCATTGCTGTCGATTTCTACCAGAGGAGTGATGGCGGCGGTGGCCGAGGCTGCTGTGGCTGCGACACAGGCAGCAGCGAAGATGGGGAGGCCTTGGGCAGGTTTTCTGCCAGAATTCGCAGAGGTATTTTGGCGCTGATATGTTGACCCGGATCTGTGATAGTTGCTGAGAGAAAGATTCTGCTCCAGATTCATCACCATTATCAGAGATCATAGATGACAAAGTCACACTTGCAGGCACCAGCGACTGAGGTTTCAAATCTGGAAATTATCTAAGATTTTTCTAGATGGTGAGATTCAATGGATTTTTTTTCTGGATTGCAAAAGAAGCCAGTGCATGGTGAGGTTAACAATTCGTCCCAATAGTTCGTTTTCTTCTTCAAGGACGGAATCTGCCAAGGAATTAAATAGGCCATTTTATAGTAATCTCATTGGTACCTCAACCAGAAGTGAACTGAGCACAAGCCCCCTGCACAACATCATTGAACCATGCCCCACCTCATCCATTTCCATCCTATCACCACTACATATCCTTCATCCTTTTATCTTTAATATCCATTCTTTTCATACCCACTGACCATCTCTCTATATTCATATCAAACCCCTCATTCCACACCCCACTATACCCGTCCTTCGTACCCATTCTTTTCATACCCACAAACCATCTCTCTACACTCATATCTAACCCATTTCCCATCACTAGTTATACCCATTAAATCTTTCACGTCCCTACTCATATTTCCACCATGCCTATACTCATTAGATGCCCACCATAATCCTATTCACATTCATCCCTCTCGCACATCTACTCGTCTTACCCATCTTCCTCCATCCAGTGTTATTCACTACATGCAGCAGTGTATATTTAATTATTTGAGATGTGATCAGGAGGATCACTACTTTCTTTTGACAGGAAGTCCACTCACTGCCTCGGAGAGCCGTGAATACACCGGTGAAATTATGTTTGAGACCTTCAATGTTCCTGGTCTTTATATTGCGGTGCAGCCGGTGCTCGCCCTTGTGACAAGATACACTACCTCTAAGTGTGAGAGGACAGAGGTTGATCCTAGTTGTCAGGATATAGGTGTCAAAAGCTTCAATGCAACTCAGTATTTTGGCAGTGGCAGTGAATTGGTGGCCCTGTGTTATCACCCATTTCCTCGACCCAGTTTACGGTGGGAAAGCTACTCATGAAATGATCCATGCAAGCCAAGTGTTAAGCTCTAAAGCACAGCGTTTTTGAGGCGGGAAAAATTGACATCAGCACTTTTGATTTGGCAACTCCTTGAAGCCATTAATCAGGATACCTTATCCCGTTTCCGCTCTAGCTATGGCACTTCCGTCTTCGCACTTCTGGCAGATTGAAGAACTGTGCATTTGTGGGTTTGAAGAATGAAATGTTGTCTTCTTAAATGCTACGTCAATTAAATGGGTTGAGGCTTCTTGGTCACTCGGAAAGCAAAAGAGAGATGACCCTGAGAAAGTTATACCAATGCTTGCTTATTATAATTTGGGATGGTTCAATTTACCAAGCTCCACAACTCTGCAATGTCTTTGCAGCTCGAATTGGTTGGGCTCTGTATCATACATCAAAGACTTTTACTACTGCTGTCTCAAAGTTGGAGAAGATTGGATATGTGGATGCTGAAAATGAAAATCTGATACTTGAATCAAAGGTTGGTAAAGAGGCAATCGACTTTAAGGAAGTCATGCAAGTGGACCAAATTCTTACATCTTTACAGCGCAAGCTACCTCTAGCCCCTCCATCACCACAATTTCCAGAAGAGCATCACCTCCGGCTACAACGCGCTGGCTATGATTCACAGAATCTGCAAGTTGAGGAAACATCCCTGGGTCCCATTCTTACCCGGCCATGCATGGCCACCTTTAGTATGGGCCACCGTTGAGCCACGTGTCCCACTCCTCTACACTCATGCAAACTTTTGAAAATAGATTTCCAGAAAAACTCCTTTTTACATGGTCTTAAATCTTCATTTTTTTTTATTTTTTTTTATTATTATTTCTTGATTTTGAATAAATCCCATTTTAATAAATTATTTCTTACCATTCTTTTTATTAAGCATGAATTATTGTATTTTTTATTCTTATTTTTTTTTCTCTATTTGTTTATTTTTATTTTTAGTTATTTTATTTATTTATTTATCCTATTTATTTATTGTTATCATTATCTTTTTCTTTAACTTTAAATATTGTCCATCTTTTCAATAAAAATTTGTCGTCATCATCTTTGACATGTAATTTTAATAGCTTCCATGATTTTAAAATGTTTTTGAAATAGACGTGAATTTAATCTCATAATTCCGAATAATGGAATTTATGGAATTAATTCATGCAAAAATAAATGGGATTTGGTGGGGGCCCTACATACATGAATATATAATTGATTGATTGTTTGATTGACTCAATTGTCATACGTGATTGATTTGTTCTGCTTTGTGAAACGTATATATTCATCATATATTGATTTACTAACATCACCTCCTAATAGCGCATATTGGTTCGCCACCCAGGTACGTATTTTCTCGCATCACGGTCACTCCTTATGCTTGTTTCTAATTCTCATACGTGCATGATTGATTTGAGTATTTATTGACTTTCTCATCGGTCGCCATGTCAGCTTCATTTTATTAGTAGAGACCCGACTTTAGGGACTTAGAGGGGTGCTACGGTCTCTACCGTACCTTCCCGATAAATAACCTGACCCCCGAACCCGATCCGGTTTTTCGTAGATCACCTTTTCCAAATAAGGAGTCACACTTAGGGTTTTTCTTTCTTATTTTGTTTACCCTTTTAAAAATAAAACGAAAATAAGTGGCGACTCCAAGTCATTTTTCTTAATCAAATAAAAATCAAATTTTCAAATACAAAATCGAGTTCGCCATCGAGTGGGAAACGCATGAGCACGAAAATGCGGGGTCCACAAATTATTAAAAAAAATTAAGATAAAAAAGTTTGTCAAATATTGTGGTATAAAATACTCAAAATAGTTTTGAATGGTATATTGGTCTCTTCACATTTTATATCCCTCTCATCAATTATATAACTTTTGTGGGTCAAATCTTAATTTTTGGACCCAACTGGATTCAAAACACAATTGTCCCTTAATGTAATGTTGGAATTTGGAAATGCTTTAAACAAAGAGTTATGCTATTAAAAAGGTAGGTGAAAACCTAATTTTTTAAATTTAACCATTTCTCCTCTTTTTTTTTGTTTTAACAAAAATATCCTCCATGTTTTGTTATAAAAATAACTTTTTGTTTGAAAACTTACATATAAATATTTAAAATGATAAAAGATATTTATCTAAAAAATAGATTACTTAAAAAAAAAAAAAACACATGACAAGGGTTAGATTCAAAATTTGGAAATTATTTCATCTATTTTAATCAAATATTTTTTAAACAAATGTTAAATATTTTCCTAGTCCTTGTATCTCGTGTTTCCACTACAAGAAAACATATTTTTACTAGCAAAATTTTTGAGATGATTAAAATTATGTATCTAAAAATAACATTTTCTGATGAAATTTTAAATATCGCCACTAATACTAATTTTCTAAAAACTTTTCCTGATGAATTTAGAATATTCGTCCTCAAAATATGTGGTGGGAAAATTTAACACTATTTATTTCAACGTAAACATTTTTGTGACAAAAATAAACTATTTGTACACAAAAATATTCGTCACTAAATATGATTTGTCTATAGCTTTGAAATAATATAATATATGAGGGATTAGTATTTATACTATAATATTTTATTTATATTACTTTATATAAATGAAATTAAAATGATTAAAGAGATGTAAGATAAAGTATTATGATATAAATTTATTTAAATATAAATGTTTTGCTATATATATATCTATATATTATTTGAACAATTAATATTTATAGTATAATATGTTATATATATTGTTTTATATAAATACAATAATAAATAATTAAATATATAAAATATTACATCATATAATATAAAGTGTTTCAAATTCAATGTTTTTTTTGTTATAAAATGTTATTTAAAAATTAATAACTCATTTTTAAAAGAATATCAGCTACAATATGAGAAAAAACAACTCATTTTTTTCCCTCTTATGATTTGTTTCTAGGATCTCCCAATCAGCTAGGCTTTGTGAGGTAATTTTGATAGTTTAATTGTTAGAAGGTAACATAAAATATGGTATCCTTTAAACTTCTCCTGGACGCATTCAGAAGTCATACAAGGGCAAGCTGATATTAGTATTTAATTAAATAAGAGGGTATGTTGTATGTTTCTTAATTTGATAACACTAAGCCCGGCTGCAGTTGATGTCTTGGTCGATGTAATAAGGTATGCACTTTCTTCCACATGTGATATACTATTCTATGCAAGCGTTCCAATTTCTTATCCTTTCTCTAATTTCTTTACTTACAATATGTGCCAATACAATTCTAATGTACATCACAGAAGTTTAGAGCGTCTTTAATTGTATGATTTAAGAACGGTTTTCTCCTCTGAAAATATATATATATATATTTAAAGATTTCTAACACTGTTTGGTCGTTGTTCTCTACAAACAGTTTTTAAAAACAAAAATGAAATAAAGAATAGTTTCTAGAGAATAAGTAGGAATTATTTTCTCCAATTTTTAAAAACAAAAGGATAACATATAAATTTTAAAAAATTATAAAAAACAAATAAAATTGAATATAATATCATTTCATTTCACTCTCTACAATTTAATACCAATATCGAAAATTTTAAAATATGATATTCCTTTAAATTCAAGTACTTTTTAAAATTTCTTTTAACTTTTCTAAAAAAAATTATTAAGCAAATAAATTTCAAATCAAATTGTACTTGATACATAAAAATTATTAATTTTTAAAAATAATTTGAAACTCAAAAATTGATTTAATTAATACTAAAAAGTCATGAAACTCAATAACAATAGTAAATCATAGACCAACATTTATTTTAAATATCTAGGTTTAACTTTACAATTTTTTTATTAAACAAATAAACTATAAATTAAGCAAGATTTAATCCGTTGAATTCACTAATAAGTCTATGGACCTTGCATTTCGGCTCATGTGTTTCCCACTCGATGGCGAGCTCGATTTTATTTTGAAAATGATTTTATTGTTTGAAAAATGACTTGGAGTCGCTACTTATTTTTGTTTTATTTTTTAAAAGGGTAAACAAAATAAGAAAGAAAACCCTAAGTGTGATTCCTTATTTTGGAAAAGGCGATCTACGAAAAACCGGATCGGGCTCGGGGGTCAGGTTACTTATCGGGAAGGTACGGTAAAGACCGTAGCACCCCTCTAAGTCTCTAAGTCGGGTCTCTACTAATAAAATGAAGTTGTGGCAATTGATGTAGAAATCAATGAATACTCAAGGTGATCATGCATGTGAGGGAATCAAAACACTCAATAAAGAATCGACCGAAGTGAGAATAGGGCATACCGTGGCATCAATCGATCAATGCGCTATCAAGAAAGAGGGTTAGTACACAATTAAAAGAATAATCTCATGCATGTCATAAAGCAGAATGAATCAATCATGTGTGATAATAAAATCAATCAATCAATCATAAGATCACTTATGTAGGGGCCCCACCACAGCCCGTTTATTTTGCATGAATTAATGTCACAGATTCAATTATTCTGGAATTATGAAAAATTCATTCATGCTTATTAAAATCAAGAGGAGCAGAAGATTGTTTGAAAACCATAATGAAATTAAAACTATTTGAGAGAAAATCGGATTTTTGAAATTCATTTGAAAAATTGGAGTCTCGAAGGTTACTTAAAAATTGGAGTTTTAGAGTTTATTTGAATATCAGACTTTTAGAAATTAAATGTGAGAATGAGAATTTTAGAAATTAAATTTGAACGAGATTGGAAATTTGAAAATGATTAGAGAGTTCGGGATTTTAAATGAGTGGATAAGTGGATGAGTGAATAAGTAAATGAATGGAATAATGATGATGATGAAATAATAAAGATCTGATAAATAATTATGAGAAATGGAATTTTTAGAGATTGGAGATTAAACTTATAGATTGAAAATTTAAGAAATTATTTAGAGATGATATCTTTGGTATATGAATAACTGAATAAGTAAATGGATGGGGTAACATTAATAACGAAAATAATCATTAAACAGCGGTATATGAACGGTGGAGTTTTTGAGATTGGAAATTAAATTTGGAAGTCGGGTTCTGAAGAATTAAATTTTAATGATTGGAATAAATAAATAAATATGGAATAATAATGCTAATTAACAAAAATAATATTTAAACGAATAAAAAATGAGTAGTGGGATTTTTGAGATTGAAAATTAAATTAGGACGTTGAATTTTTGAAGAATTGGATTTTAAATAAATAAATAAATATAGGATAATAAATCTACTTAAGGAAAATAACATTTAGATGAATAGTAGAATTTTTAGAATTGAAAATTAATTTAGGACCTTAGCTTTTCGAAGGATTAGACTTTAAATAAATAAATAAATGTGGGATAATAATTATAATTAATGAAAATAACATTTGGACGAATAGCGGAATTTTTAGAATTGAAAAGTAAATCAGAACATTGGATTTTTAAAGGATCAGACTTTAAATAAATAAATAAATGTGGGATAATAATTCTAATTAACGAAAATAACATTTAGACAAATAGTGAAATCTTTAGGATCGAAAATTAAATTAGGACATTAGCTCTTTGAGGAAATGGGCTTTAAGGTAAGAGATTTTTAAAAGATGATAAATAGATACATGAGAAATAATAATAATAACTAACTAAATAATATTTAAATGAATGAAATTGAATAGTGGAAATTTTGAGATTGAAAATTTAATTAGGACATTAGATCTTTGAGGAATTGGGCTTTAAGGAATGAAATTTTTAAAAGAGGATAAATAGATACATGAGAAATAATAATAATAATAATTAACAAACATAATATTTAAACGAATGAAATTGAATAGTGGAAATTTTGAGATTGAAAATTTAGTTAGGACGTTGGATCTTTTGAGGAATTGGGCTTTAAGGTATGAGATTTTTAAAAGAGAATAAATAGATACATGAGAAATAATAATAATAATTAACAAACATAATATTTAAACGAATGAAATTGAATAGTGGAAATTTTGAGATTGAAAATTTGAAGAATTATTTAAAAATAGGATTTTTATTAAGAAAAATAAAAAATAAGATAAAATAAAATGAAGAGAAATAGATAAATAAACAAATGAGATGACGATAATAACGTGAAAGTTGGAATTGGAATTTATTTAAGAATTGACACTATTATAGCTAGTTGAATAATCAGGTTTTGGAAATGCATTTAAATATCGGGAATCAAGACAAAAACAAAACAACAAAAGGAAAAGGAAAACAAGTGTCCATTGGGCTTGTATATCAAGATGTCCATGCTAAGTGAGATGCACTCAAAGGTAGGCCCAAGGAGGAGAAAGCCCTTCATATGATGTCCAGGGGCCTTGGGCTCCCCACGTGTACACGCAGGCACATCCCCAGCAAGCCCTGTCCTTATGCTCCCACTTCATGGCTTTCCGACTTGAGGGGAAGGCGCATCCATCTTGAGGAAAAGGCCATTGATGATGATGACGCCGGCGGCGGAAACGTACTCCCCGAGGTAGGAGTCGAAGGCTTCTCGGCGAACCATCCCGATATACTCGCGGGGCTTCATCGTCCGGCTGATGTCGACGGTGACATTCGAGGGAGGGGTCATCTTTATCCTGGTGGTACTCCGGTTGGTGGTGTCCAAAGGAAGGTGGCAAGCATGGGGGGGGTGGAAAGAAGATGGAGTGGAATGGATTGGGTAGTTGGCATGAGACGGGGTTGGGAATGATGGGCAGCCGTAAATGCATGGTTCCATGCATGTAGGTAGGAAATGAGTGTGGTGGTTAGAGAGAGAAAAGGTGGTGAATGAACATGTGGTGGTTTAGAGAGGGGAGTGGGCATGAAGATGAGCATGCGGATAAAAAGAGATGAAGCATGGTGAGGGAATTGGTTGCTTGTAGTGGATGAAATTGAGGAAGAAAAATGGGTATGATCATGAGTGGAGATGTGAGAGAAATGAGATAAGTGTGTATGCTTGTGGTGGTTATCGGAAATGTGAGGGGTGAGGAGTGTGATAGCTTCAATGGGTATGAGGATAGGGATAAGCCGATAGGGAGCATGATAGAGAGTGGATTTTGCAAAAGGTCTTGTGGGCCATGCAAAGGTGGAAGAGATGAGGTACGTGGTGCGTATTGGAAAAATGGTGTGCGGAGTAGAGAGATGAAACGGGAGGTGAGCAGTGAGTGGGATGCAGGGGTAAAAGGGTGGCCATGCACACATGTGGAGTGAACCCATTGATATTGCACTTCCCAATTCATCCCGTGGTCGATGAATACAACAACTCAGTGCTGCTTCTTGTACCCTTTTTGCATTTTCTGGGCATTTAGCATTGTCTTTTTCTTTTAAGCGGAAGTTCCCTCAACTTTTGATGGCCCCACACGCATCAACTGAAGCTCTTTGTGAGCTTCATTGTTCAAATCTGCATCCATGCTATCAGATTCTTCAGTCTGTCCTAGCTTCACAGCGTCTGGATTAAGTATCCATTTATTATCTTCTGATGAACCAAGCTGCGATGACCAGATTCCTTATTTGGTATCCATTGATTCATCAACATGAAGTGACGGTAAGCTTTTCACAGCACTAAGGTTTTTCCAGGGACGAAATGAGGCTCTTCTACTATGGTTGTTCCCTTTTTTCTATTGATGAGTTACTCTGGGTTGAATGACTAGCAACAAGCTACAGTCCTCGCTTCTTCAAAGCACAATATGCTCAGAACAAAGCGAAAATATACGAAAAAAACATGCTTCCCAGCACTAGTTTCACCTCAACTCCTTTAAGTGACTGTAACAAGTGACATAGAAACCACAATCGTTCATCATGGCCAAAATCCTTATACCCACCACCTGTTCAAAACTGCTAATACATTCTCAATGCCCTGAGCCTATTGACCTTCAACTCATATAATGGGCAACATGACAGTATCTCCCAAAGGTCTTGATGTCGAGTTCCCTTAGAAACACTCCAATTCAGATGGCCAGCTCAAACAAAAACCCTAACGCTAAAAAAAATGCCAGAAATAGAAGATGAAATAAAGAAAAAAAAACAGAGTACGTGAAAGAAGAAGTAATACCATCAAATCCCACTCCATTTTTATGGGAATCAAAAGTTTAAGAAAACTGGTGGGAAAGCTTGAATGGTCTTAACATGTGAACAAATATCATAACCAACATGCAACTCAAACAGGGAAAAACAGAGACCAATCCATATGGGAAATGATGAGCAAGTTTAATACATCAAATGGTTAAGATCAACATCCAAATGTCATAAATGAGGCAAGGTGTGATTGAAAACGAAACAAAATGAGATAAAAGTGGAGAACCTAAGGTGCAAATTGATCAAACCTGAGTGATTCCTTTGAAGCGAAATCACTTGGTTCGCAACGAGTTGCAAACACCCTCCACTTTAAAATATCTCTCAGAAAACCTTCACTCCCGGAACATCTCTGCAACCTTCATCCAAATACGCTCATCCGTCCTCAGGTCCTCCCCCCTTCCCCCTCTTTCTGACCTCCCTTTTGTTTCTATCTGTTGGAAATCAAGCCCACGTCGCCTTCCAGCCTGTGCGTTCCTCCCCATATTTAGCATCCTCTGTTTACTTCCCTAAATTAGTGTAATGTACAACCTTTATTATAATTGATTTAGGAGTAATTCTAGCAAGGTAGTTTATTCACTTTCCATGTAAGAGTTTATTCTCTTTCCATGTAAGGGAAATCCCGTCCGGTGATAGTGTACCAGTCCGGAATTGTCTCATATCTGTAGGCTATTTATTTATGCTTTCTTTCATTGTAAAGTGAGTATTATAGAATGAATTGAGTCTATGTTCCTCCATAGTTAGTCTTCAAATTCTTCATGGTATCAGAGCAGGTTTAATCCTGTCTCATCGTCTTCATCTTTAGTCAGTTTTTTTTCTACTCAATTCTATTCTTCTAGGTTATGCCTAAATACGGTCCAGCCTTTGGAATGGCTACCAACTCATCATCCTCTACTTCTGATATCATCATCTCATCATCTTCATCCTCTCATCAGATGAAAACCTCTCATCTGCCAATCACAGCCCATAAACTGAATGGGCAAAATTATATGCAATGGTCTCAATCCATATTAATGTTTATACGGGGAAAGGAGAAAGATGACTATATCACCGGAGCTTCGGCGGCACCAAAAACCACAGCATCAACCTACAAGAAGTGGATAGCAGAAAATAATATGGTCATGTCCTGGCTAGTCAACTCTATGACCCCTGACATTGGTGAAAATTTTCTGTCATTTGATACTGCCAAAGAAATCTGGGACATTGCAAAAGAAACTTTCTCAGACAAGGAAAACACATCTGAAATCATCCAGATTGAAGGCATCCTCCACGATTTGCGTCAAGGAAACCTTACGGTAACTGAATATTTCAATACTCTTACTTGTCTATGGCGTCAACTTGATACGTTTGAGGTTCATAACTGGAATTGTGTTACAGATGGTTTGTTGTATAAAAAGATTGTCAAAGGGAAACGTGTGTTTAAATTTTTGTTAGGCTTGAACAAAAATCTTGATGAAATCAGAGAAAGAATCATGGGAGGAAAACCTCTACCTAGCCTCAGAGAGGCATTCTCTGAAGTCCGTCGCGAAGAAAGTCGGAAAAATCTCATGATGGGATCCCATCAACAACTGAATATGGCAGAAAGCTCGGCTCTTAAGACTCAATTCGCTCCTTTTGACAACCGTCAAAAAATTAAAGGAGGTAGACCTTGGTGTGATCATTGCAGAAAGTCGGGACACTTAAGAGAAACTTGCTGGAAGATTCATGGAAAGCCAGTAGATTGGAAGCCACGTCAACCACTTGAGAAAGAAGGACGAGGCAATCATATGGCTACCGATGAACAATCGCCACAACCTGAAGCTAGCCCTTTTAATAAGGAGCAAATGGAGATGCTTCAGAAACTACTGTCTCCTCTTTTGTCAATATAGTCACAAACTGGCTCATCTTCCAACCAAGTCATTGGTTCCGGAACCTTGGCTCACAAAGGTAATTTTTTGAGTGCCTTCACTGTTGGTAAGAAACGTAAAAAACCTTGGATCGTAGACTCAGGAGCATCTGATCATATGACGGGAGATGCGACAATTTTTGATACATATAGCTCATGTCCAAATAATTTAACAGTCCGAATAGCAGATGGTTCACTATCAAAGGTTACCGGAACAGGTTCAGTTGTGCTATCAAGGGATCTTACTCTCAACTTTGTTCTCCTTGTTCCTAACTTGGACTGTAATCTATTGTCAATTAGTAAACTCACTAAGGAAAAGAGGTGTATTACTAATTTTTCCTCCACTCATTGTGAATTTCAGGATTTGGATTCGGGGAAGACAATTGGCAATGCTGAGGAATGCTCTGGACTCTGCATCCTTAAGGAGCGCCATGATCCACAAGAACAACCTCAAATGGCAGTTGGTAGTAATTCTTTTTCGGTTTCATGTCAAAATAACGATAGTGCAATTATGTTGTGGCACTATCACTTAGGTCATCCAAATGTTATGTATCTCAAGCATTTATTTCCTTCATTATTTCATAAAAATCCAAAATCCTTTGAGTGTGAAATCTGTCAATTATCAAAGCAAGTCCGGTCTCATTTTCCCATTCAACCCTATAAAGAGTCTAGTCCATTCTCAATGATTCATAGCGATATCTGGGGTCCGTCAAGAATAAAAAATATAACTGGTACTAGGTGGTTTGTCTCATTCATAGATGATCACACTAGATTAACTTGGGTATTCCTCATGAAAGAAAAATCTGAAACGAGTCAAATTTTCAAAAATTTTAAAAATATTATTCAGACCTAATTCCAGTCAAAAATACAGATTCTAAAGTCTGATAATGCTAGGGATTATTTCAACTCCATTCTAGGAGAATTTCTAGCACAAGAAGGGATAGTTCACTTAAGTTCATGTGTTGATACCCCACAACAAAACGGAATCGCTGAAAGGAAAAAATAGGCATTTGTTAGAGGTGGCTAGATCACTAATGTTCTCTATGAATGTTCCAAAATTATTCTGGGGGCAAGCTGTCCTTACGGTAGCCTACCTCATCAATAGGATGTCGTCTAGGGTACTAAAATTCCAAACACCTTGTCAAACACTCCTAAAATCCTTTCCGACTACTCGTCTCATCTCCACCGTCCCACCCAAAATTTTCGGGTGCTCTGTCTTTGTTCATATCAATCAACAACATCGAAATAAACTTGATCCTAGGTCACTCAAGTGCATCTTTCTTGGGTATTCTTCAAATCAAAAAGGGCATAAGTGTTACTCTCCGGTCACAAGAAAATTCTACAATTCAATGGATGTCACATTTTTTGAAACCCAGCCTTACTATCCCAAAAACGATATTCAGGGGGAGAATTCAACTCAGGAATATCAATTTTGGGATCTTGAGTCATTCAGTGAGTCACCCATCATCACTGAAAATCACATTCCTCCAGAGTCATTTAATCAGCCCGAGTCCATTGTTGACTTGTGGGATAAGGAGCACATCCAAGAGGAAATGGAGGAAGGAGCACTTTCTCAACAAACCCATGAGGCTGAACCGGGTCCTAATCCAAGCAAACTTCCAGGTAACAATGCTCCTGATGGTACTGTTGATTCCGAGTTAGAAAATGATATTCTTAATATGCCCATAGCTTGGAGGAAAGGAATTAGATCATGCACTCAGCATCCCATTGGAAATTTTATTTCTTATGATAAGCTATCACCTACGTTTCGTGCATTCACTTCTAGCATCACAGAGATACAAGTTCCTCGGAATATTCAGGAAGCTTTCAAGTATCCTAAGTGGAAGGCGGCAGTCGATGAGGAAGTTCGGGCGTTGGAAAAGAATAGTACGTGGGAAATTACTGACCTCCCAAGAGGTAAGAAACCAGTTGGGTGTAAGTGGATTTTCACAGTAAAGTACAAGGCAGATGGTAATGTGGACAGGTATAAGGCTCGGTTGGTTGCCAAAGGATTCACCCAATCCTATGGCATTGACTATCAAGAAACTTTTGCTCCAGTTGCCAAGCTCAATATTGTTCGTATACTTTTATCCTTGGCAGCTAATCTTGATTGGTCGCTTCACCAACTTGATGTGAAGAATGCCTTCCTCAATGGTGACTTAGAGGAAGAAGTTTACATGGACATTCCTGCTGGACTTGAGACGACATCAAACTTCAACAAGGTTTGCAAACTCCGAAAATCCTTGTATGGTCTCAAACAATCTCCCAGGGCTTGGTTTGAACGGTTCACTAAGGTAGTGAAAGGGTACGGATTCGTTCAATGTCAATCCGATCACACATTATTTGTGAAACACTTCCCAGAAGGGAAGCTGGCAATTATCATTGTATATGTGGACGACATAATTTTGACAGATGATCATGAAGAGAAAATTGACTTACTTAAAAAATTACTGACAAAGGAATTTGAGATCAAGGATCTTGGAAACCTCAAGTACTTTCTCGGAATGGAGATTGCTAGGTCAAAGAAAGGTATAGCAGTCTCACAACGCAAATACATTCTAGACTTATTGAATGAAACAGGAATGCTAGGATGCAAGCCGGCAGAAACACCTATGGATACAACTGTCAAACTGAAAGAAAGTGATGGAAGTACGCCAGTTGATAAAGGAAGATATCAACGTCTTGTGGGGAAACTCATCTATCTTTCTCATACAAGGCCAGACATCGGCTTCTCCGTTAGTGTGGTAAGTCAATTCATGAATAATCCAACCGAAAAACACATGACTGCTGTGATCAGAATATTGAGGTACCTCAAGATGACACCGGGAAAGGGTCTCTTCTTTCAAAGAACAACAAAGAAAGAGATTGAGATTTTTTCAGATGCAGATTGGGCAGGTTCAGTGACTAATCGGAGATCAACTTCAGGCTATTGTTCATTTGTCTGGGGGAACTTGGTTACATGGCGAAGCAAGAAACAGTCAGTGGTAGCCCGTAGCAGTGTTGAGGCAGAATTTCGTGCTATGGCACAAGGTATCTGCGAGGGAATCTGGTTGAACAGGCTGTTAGAAGAATTACGGGTTCCATTGAAGCATCCCATGGTGTTATACTGCGACAATCAAGCTGCCATCAGTATCGCTAAGAATCCGGTTCATCATGATCGAACTAAACACGTGGAGATAGATCGACACTTTATCAAGGAAAAGATTGAAGAAGGAGTTTTCAAAGTCAGCTACACTCCGACAAACTGTCAAACGGCTGACATTCTCACAAAAGCTCTTACTCAAGTTAACTTCGAAGATCTGACAGGAAAACTTGGAATGATCAACATCTACAACGCGGCTTGAGGGGGAGTGTTGGAAATCAAGCCCACGTCGCCTTCCAGCCTATGCGTTCCTCCCCATATTTAGCATCCTCTGTTTACTTCCCTAAATTAGTGTAATGTACAGCCTTTATTATAATTGATTTAGGAGTAATTCTAGCAAAGTAGTTTATTCACTTTCCATGTAAGAGTTTATTCTCTTTCCATGTAATAGTTTATTCACTTTCCATGTAAGAGTTTATTCTCTTTCCATGTAAGGGAAATTCCGTCCGGTGATAGTGTACCAGTCCGGAATTGTCTCATATCTGTAGGCTATTTATTTATGATTTCTTTCATTGTAAAGTGAGTATCATAGAATGAATTGAGTCTATGTTCCTCCATAGTTAGTCTTCAAATTCTTCACTATCTTTCTTGGCAAGCCACCCCTTGCTTTCCTGTTCATCCCATCAGCAAGTATGGGCTCCTCAACAACCAGCATGGTTACCCCTGCCTCTTGTCGTGTCCACGCATCCAATGCAGCTCCTTCCTGGCAGAAAAGGGGTACCCCTCCTCATTTCAAAAAAAAACTCCCGGGTGGTCCCTCAAACCAACCGAAAAAAACCCTTGGTCTTTTAAGGGTCTACAAAGTCTAATAATTTTTAAAAATAATTTAAAACTCAAATAGTGAACCAATTAATACCAAAAATTTATGGACAAAAATTAGTGTATAACAACTTTATTGTTTCTCTTTTACATAAAATCATTATTTTATGATTTTTTTTTCACTAAATAAATGGACTTCAAATTAAACAAGACATAATGCGTTTGATTCATTAACGAGTTTAGTAATTTTTATAAAACTAAAATAATTATCCAATTAATACCAAAAATTTATGGACAAAAAGTGGTCTATTGCAACTTTATTGTTTCACTTTTACATAGAATATTTATTTTTCCATTTTTTTTACTAGACAAATGAATTCTAAATTAAACAAAACTTATTCCGTCAAATTTATTAACAAGTCTAATAATTTTTAAAAATAACTAAAACTCAAATAATAATCCAATCAATACAAAAAATTTATGGACAAAAATTAGTCTAAAATGACTATATTATTTTTTTCAACATAAAATCATTATTTTCTAAATTTTTTTAGCAAGCCAAATAAACTCAAAATTAAATAAAACTTAATGTGTTGGATTTATTAATGAGATTACTAATTTTTAAAAATAATTTGAAACTCAAATAATAAACTTATTAGGAAAAATTGTGTTTTAGACCCAATTAGACCAAAAAAAAATTGGCCTTATGTCCATAAAACCTGCCCATTTAAACCCAAGACCTAGTGGAAGTATGGAAATTGAGAAGAAGGTATAGAACTTCAAAATTTTTCGAAATGCCCTTTGCTAATTGTGAAAAAACAAAAACACAAAATCCAGGTTGGAGTTCCACGTTGCATCCTGCCCTAATTTTACTTTTTCCCGACCATTTCATTTCAACCCAAAACATTGCCCTAATCTCTCTCCCAATTTCAGTTCCCCAACTGTTGTTGCCTCATTTGTCCTAACTAGCATTGCCTTTCATGCTGACTACAATTGCCCTCCATCCCAACTGCCATTGTTGTCCGTCGAGGCTGCCATTATCAACTGTTGACATTATTGTTGGCATAAATCTCTCCCTAGATTTGTTGCCATAAAATTTTCTCCATCCCCATTTCTATTCAAGCATCCCTACCCTTCTTGTTGTAAATTTGCCCCTACATTTGTTGGCATAAAAATGATCTAATGTCCTAGTTGTACAGTTCTCGAATTCTCCCAATTTTTGTTCAGCCATCCCGACTGTTGTTAGATATTTCAAGTTAGTAGGTTCTCTAAATCTCACCTTAGATTTGATTTCCTTTTAGAATGGCAATGTTGTATCCTCTATTTGGATTCCGAAAAAATGTCAAAAAATGTAAGGCATTTAAAAATTTTGACGTTGTTCAAATTATTGCTTTGTGTTAGTTCAATGGGCTTTTATTTATTTAATTTTTTTCATTATCTTCTTTCTTGTGTTTTCTTAGGAAACAAACAATAGGAGATTTTTCATTTTGAGATTTTTTTTCACCAGCTGTTGGCAAAGAAGAAAAGGTCAATGCTCAGTTTCAAAGTTTTTAATTTTTTTTTTAAGTGTAGTGTCTTTTTTCCTGTTTGGTTGCTGAGAAAATATTGGAGAATGGAATAATACAAAATTAGAAGTGTTATGATTCAGCTAAAAAAGGAAAACAAATATTCATTTGATAAAGAATGATTTATCAAATCATAGGATTATTGTTGGTAGCTTGCGGGATTAGTTATTTTTTTTTTTCAAGTAAATTTTGCTAGTTTTACATTTTTATCTTCAAGTTTTTTTTGTGAACACCTTATATAAGTTTGTTTGACAATTTTGTGTTATGAAAGTTACCTCCCTAAATGATGTGGTTGTTTACTACTAAACACAATGCTTCCAACTATTTTGCCTACATATATTCTCTTAATTTCTATGTTTGATTTGCTTAGTCTTGGGAACTGTCTCAAGGGTCATTGCATTGTATGGGAAATTGTAGGCCTTTCTTGGAAATGATTTAAAAAATAGTTCTCATTTCTTAAAAAATAGTTTCTCAGATGAAATCTTAGAAACAGTTATCAATTATGAAATTGTCTAGGAATTGAAATATGGAAAAAACAAATTTTTTTCAAGTATTTAAAAAACAGGCTATCAATATGTTCTTGTTATAGATTTGATTTTTTATTTTAGAAAACTGCATATATATATATATATATATATTGAAGAACTGTTTTCTATTTTAGAGAATTGTATTTTGTTCCCAAGGCCGAAAAAGTGCTTTCCATAATAGTTTCTACATAGGCCTTCATTTGATAGGTTTTTGAAAGACTACGTTCTCCTAATTTCTGAGTCCAAAAAGAGTCGGGTCAACTTTTTTTTAGGAGCATGTTAAGTTTGGTAACCCTAGTATGATGATTTTTCTTGTTTTATTTGTTAATTGGTCTATCATAGTACAATGTTAGGCTGAATTGATTTCTAAATGGTTTTGGGTTTTTAGTATTTACCTTAAACTCTTTAAATTAACAATTTACAACAAGGCATATAATTTTAAGAGAAAATGTGAATTGACCCTAAAATTGGATGATTAAGAGGTTGTTCGAGAGTTTTTATTAGAGTCGTCATTTGATTTTGTTTGAACAATAGATCTTGGTGATAGAATGTTGGTGGTATTAATTCGTATGGGAACATTACATATTATGAGACAAAAAAACTTTCAGATGACATTGAATATGCATAATTGTTTGTTCAACAATATGAAAGCGGTGCTTTGTTTGAATTGGTTGATGGATGCTACAAATAGGATATATTGTTACATTTTTGTGGGAGGCAAACTTGTCCAAAGAAATGATGGGCAGTTGGGAAGACGTGGGTGGAAGAAGCAAAGGTGTTCACATATATAAAGGAATGTCATTTGAAGAATTCACTCAAAAAGTCTCAGAGAAATTTGACATCTTCTTTGATGTGATGAGGATGCACTACACCCTCAAGTTTAACCCCAAAGTCATCTAATATTTAGAATATGAGGATGACTTGGATAAAGTGGCTTCCCACAGTGATGACTTTGCAAACGTGTACATAGTAGAGTCACCTCGTGTGAAAGCCATTGATGCAAATATACCAAATACACAGTCGGCATTTGGGTAATGCGCTTTGACATGAATGTCCAATTAAAATATTGTGAATATCAATTTTATGCATGACTTAGTTTAATTTTGTGTATGTATGTAATATGCAAAAGTCCACCTTCCACGTTTCCTTCCTCTAATGCATTATGCAATGCAATTTATGATGCTATCAAGAGGTTTTGCATTGCATTGTGCAAAAAGTGAGTACATTCCTTTGGAATCGAATTAGTTTCATGAGACAATATTAGGGTCGGGACATACATTTTAAAAATGTAGAGGAGTTCTGAAATGCAATATACCAAATGTCATTAGGTAAGAGGTTTTAGTACAAGTACAAGAAAAATTCACCTAATCATATGTCAGAGAAGTGTTTAGTTGAGGGTTGCCCTTGGAAGATAAAAACTTACGTTGTAGAGGGGAATAAAATCTTGCGAGTTCATACTTACCAAGTTAATTATAATCATATAGCTTAAGATGAGTGTTCATCTCAGGCGAGAGTTAGTTCAAAGAGAGACATCGTTCTTATGGAAGATGTCTTTAGAACAACTCTAGATTATCTTTTCCAATTGCAGTTGATAACACTAAGCCCAGCTATAGTTGATGTCTTGGTTGATGTAATAAGGTATGCGTTTTCTTTGACATGTGATATACTATTCTATGCAAGCATTCCAATTTCTTCTCCTTTCTCTAATTTCTTTACTTACACTATGTGCCCGTATAATTCTAATGTACATCGGAGAAAGTTTAGAGTGTGTTTAACTGTATGATTTAAAAACAATTTTCTTTTCTTAAAAAACAAAATGTTATTTTTAAAAATTCCTAACAATGTTTGGTCGTTTTTCTCTACAAACAATTTTAAAAAACAAAAGTGAAATAAAGAACAATTTCTAAAGAATAAGTAGGAGTTATTTTCACCGGTTTTTTAAAAAAAAATAGGAAAACATATAAATTTTTTAAAACAAATAAAATTGAACATGATATCATCCTCTTTCATTCTCCATGATTTAATACAATATCAAAAATTTTAAAATATGATCTTCCTTTAAATTCAAGTACTTTTCTAAAATTTTTTAACTTCTCTAAAAACATTTATTAAGTAAATAAATTTCAAATCAAATTGTACTTGATACATAAAAATTATTAATTTTTAAAAATAATTTGAAACTCAAAAATCGATTTAATTAATACTAAAAAGTCATGAAACTCAATAATATTATAAGATCATAGACCAACATTTATTTTAAATGTATGGGTAACTTTAAAAAAAAAATTATTAGACAAATAAACTCTAGATTAAGCAAGATTAATCCGTTGAATTCACTAATAAGTCTAGTAATTTTTAAAAATAATTTAAAACTCAAAATAGTGAACCAATTAATACCAGTATGGACAAAAATTAGTGTATAACAACTTTATTGTTTCTCTTTTACTTGGAATCATTATTTTATGATTTTTTTTTCACTAAATAAATGGATTTCAAATTAAACAAGACTTAATGCGTTTGATTCATTAACAAGGTTAGTAATTTTTAAAAATAACTTAAAACTCAAATACTTATCCAATCAATACCAGGAATTTATGGACAAAAAGTGGTTTATTACGACTTTATTGTTTCTCTTTTACATAGAATCTTTAGTTTTTTTCCATTTTTTAAATTGGACAAATGAATTCTAAATAAAACAAAACTTAATCATTGGATTTATTAACGAATCTAATAATTTTTACAAATAACTAAAACTCAAATAATGATCCAATCAATACCAAAAATTTATGGACAAAAATTGGTTTAAAATGATTGTAATTTTTCTTCAACATAAAATAATTATTTTCTAATTTTTTTTAACAAGTCAAATAAACTCCAAATTAAATAAAACTTAATGTGTTGGATTTATTAATGAGATTACTATTTTTTAAAAATAATTTGAAACTCAAATAATAAACTTATTAATACTAGAAATTTGGATTCATTAACAAGTTAACTAATTTTTAAAAACAAATTGAAACTCAAATAATAAACTCATTAACCCTAGAATTTTATGGATACAAATTGGTTTATAATAGCTCTATTATTATTATTTTGCATATAATTATATTTTTATAAATTTTTTTCAATATAAAAATGACATTCAAATCAAGTGACACTTTGTATTGAATTTATTAATGAGTTTAACAATTTTTAAAAATAATTTGAAACTAAAAAAATATATCTAATCATTAAAAAAAAAAAAATCAAAATCAATATTTTATGAATTATAACTTTACTATTTCTGCTATACATACAAATATATATTTTGAATTTAGGTAAATAAATTATAAATTAAGTAAGACATAATTAATAATTCAATTTTTTTAAATGAATTTTTTAATTTTTAAGAATAATTTTGAATTAAAAAAAACTAATCTAATTAATTGCATATTAAATAAAAACTATCTAGAATATTATTTTTGTAATTCAATACTAAATATGTACATGATAACATGACTCATTTACATGTTAAAAAAGTTAAATATGATTCAATATTCATTTTAAATAAAATATTGTTAAATTTTATTATTTTAAATTATTATTATTTATTTTTAACCAAAAAAATTTATGACGATGTTAATATCCTTATGTTTCCAACATACACTAAAAAAACATTTTTTTTATAAAAAAAAATATAATTTATGATTTCATTATAATATTATTATTCATATTTTACTATAAAATTTTTAATTTTTTTATTTTTAATTATAAAACCATTTTTTATTTTTAATAAAACTTGAATTAAATTTAGTTTATATTATATAAATTGAATTTTCAATGTTTTTACAAAGCTTAAAAAAAAAAAACAAATTTTCCAAAATAGTTTTTTTTTAAAAAAAAAAAAATCTATTTTTAAAAACAACTTGCTAAACACCCTTGTTTTTATAAAACACTAAAAAAACTATTTTTTGTTCTTCAACTTAAAAACAAATTTCAGAAAACATTAATTGTGGAGATAAAAAACCACGGGGTCTAAGATCTCAATTCTAAATTCATTATATGAGACCAAGTCACATAAATTTACTTGACTACTTTTCCTAAAAACTTACTCTTTAGAACTTACAACTTAATCCACATTTATAATGCAACAATCTTCAATTGCTTTAGTGAATACACCTCAGCCTAGCTAAAGGGATGGAAGTCTTCAAACAACCCAAGATTCAACGCTTTGAATCCTTCTTGAGAGATTAGGAATGGTATGACAAGTTAGGCTAAACCTCTCGATGAATATCATTGCAAGTGTCCAACCCTAAAATGATTATAATAGGGTTTATATAGGCCTCCAAACCCTAGGAAATCAGTATCCTAAAGTTTCCAAATTCAATATGCATGATTATCTAAAAAAATATTCAACCTTATTCTAGCAAATTCTGCACAAGCGCTCAAGTGCATTTACCAACTGCTCGAGCACCTCGGTCACTTGAACGCTAGATAAGTGCTTGAGCAATCCCGAAACTTGAGTGTTGTTTCCATTGCTCAAGCAACCTTGACTTTTTCAAAATAGTAATTTAAGCTTTTTAAATTGAATAAAAAATACCAATCCACTTTTAACTCATTGACCAACTAACTTGCCACTATCCAAACTTTTTTCAAAGAGAGACTCAAGCTGCTGTTCAGGGAAAAATCAGTCCGTGTTTTGGAAACAATTCATGCTGCTATTCGAGGTAAAAATCAGTCCGGTTTTGGAAGAGATTCAGGCTACTGTTTAGGGTAAAATCAGTCCAATTTTTTTAGGCGATTTTGGTTGCTGTTCGAGGTGAAATCAGTTCGATTTTTTAGGCGATTCAGGATATTGTTCAGGGTAAAAATCAGTACGATTTTTGGAAAAGACTCAGGCTGCTGTTTGGGGAAAAATCAGTTCGTGTTTTGGAGGCAATTCAGGCTGCTATTCGGGGTAAAAATCAGTATGGTTTTAGAAAAGATTCAGGTTGCTGTTCAGGATGAAATCAGTCCATGTTTTTGAAGAGATTCAGGCTAGTGTTTTGGAATAGATTCAAGCTACTGTTTGGGGTGAAATCAGTCCATGTTTTGAAAGAGATTTGGGTTGTTGTTTGGGGTGAAATCAGTCTGTGTTTTGGAAGAGATTCAGGCTAGTGTTCGAGGTGAAACTAGTCCATGTTTTGGAAGAGATTCAGGCTGCTGGATTTCTCTTTCTCCATGTTACACAGCCACGGACAGTTCACCTAGATTGCCACTCATCTAGTCTTCATCCGCACAGCTGCCACTTTGAGAAAAACACAATCCACGTCACTGCTCGGAAAGGTAAGTTGGAATTCTGTTCTATTTAAATCTTGATTTATTACATAAAAAAAAGTGTTGATCATCATTGGGTTGAGGCTTCGATTTACTGTGTCAGTTTGATAGAGTTTGGTTGGCTTAGTTTCAGTTTCGAATTTGTTAGATTAAATTGGAGAGGTTTGAGATTAAATCGAAAAAGTTTGGGTCTAGTATAGTTTCAGTTTTGGCCCTATTCATGTACATGTGTTTTTTAGAATGTTGATAAATTTTATTTTGGGTGCTTCCATTTAATCCTTAAGATTTTCGGAATTTTAAAATTTCATTTTTGTAAAATCCTTGACATGTCATTAAATTGATAAATTGTTGATCTGATTGGTTCCTATTAATTACTAAATTATAATTATGGGTTTTAGATAAAATCTATGCCATATTCTCAATTGTTTTTTTTTTTTTTTTTGTTAGTTCGGATAATTTTATTCAATCCCTGAGTTTTAGATTATTTTGTTCTAAATTTAATCCACACAGTTGCCTTAGTTGTTAATGTTCTTAATTGGCTCATGTCTTTAATATCTTATGTTCTTTTTTTTTTTTTTTAATTCAAGTGATGTCTTAAGGATTAATTTATTAGTTTGATTTATTCTCGCCAATTGTTAAGGTTGTCTATAATTTTAATTTTAGCCAAAAATCCATAATTATTAAGTTATTTAGAATTTTTGTCTCAATTAAAATCTAGACCTATTCTAAGTTATTAAGTTGCTACTTCGATCTACCTTGCTATTATTTAGTGTTTAGAATTTCAGTTTTAGTTAAATCCTTGCATGTTCAAGTTGATAATTTTATTTAGTTTGATTGGTTCTTATTTAATTCCTTACTTTCCAAAGTTTAATACATAATTGTTGATGTTGGCTTCCTTATATTTGATTGAATTGTTAGTTTTTTTATCTTTGACACTTATTTTATAGGCACCTTAGGGAATTCTTGAGTTTGAACTTTCTTTTAGAAAATGTTTTCTTTATTAAATTGACATTTTGAGTCGAATCAAATTTTCTTTTTCCATCATAAGTTTGGCTCCTTGATCCCAAATGAAAGGTAGCCAAAAAGAGGACCCAATTTAGTTTTTCTCTTATTTTCAAAACCCTCTCAAGTTAGAAATCAAAAATCTCTATTTTGTGTCTATTTATGGGATTTAACAAACCATTGGGTCCTTTTTTTTTTACTTCCCTTAAATTCATTTTCAAAAGCATGTAAATCACCAATAGAAGGTTTTAGAAAACATTCATTCTAGCTTTAGGCAAAGAACACCCTTTCTATTAAAATAATGTAACTAATTTCATTTAAGTTGCATTTCTCCTTTTTTAGTTTTTCAAAAATTTGGTTTTTATCCACTTAGGTTTGGACTTGTGCTCTCAAACTAATAGGGATACAGGTAAAACTTACGGAAATTGAATGGGGACTTGATGGAACCCCTACATAAGAAATTTTTTCAAAACTCTTCCTTGTTGCCAGTTTTCATTCAACCACTGACCCTTTAGATTTAAAATTCGTTTTAGCAACTTTAGAATGTTTTTTAAAAAAATTTGAAACTTGTATGATTTTCCTCGCTTCTTGAACTTGAATTTAAAATTTCGTTTGAGTTAGAAAGCAATTCTAGAATAGAAGATATAAACGAGTCTTTAGGGGGGCTCAGTTTTCATCCAATTCTGGACACCCAGGATCTTTTTGCAAAAATAAAATATCATATGACTTTCTAAATTTGATTAAATATTTTTCCTTAATTCTAGGGTTCTTGAAATTGATATTAGATATATAAAATATTTAAAAATGTGCCTTTTTGAGGGAGATATGATTTTTTAAATTCGTACCTACGGTGCATGATTGAATCTTGATATCTAATTAGTTGGAGCATTTTAAAAATATTTTTTAGTACTATCCGACCTTGAATTTATTTTTCCCAGTTATATAGACACCTTGAACAATGTATGTGATTTTTTGTACGATTTTATGTGATGTATTATTATTCAAAAAAAAATTGTTTATGCATGCCATTATTTTTTTTACCTAATCTAGACCTTTTGAAACTTTTGGGTGTCTTTGCTACAATTTGACATTTGAATGAGTGTTTGGATTTTGGTATCTTGTTCTAGATGTGTAGGAGTTGTTTCCAGAATTTTTTTGTGATTAAATTCCACTCCAAGTCATTTTTTAGAAATTATTTTTGTGATGCTCCCTTTACTATATGCATGTTAATGACTCAATACTTGCTTGAATTGTTATTATTTTTGGAGTCATTTGATTTATCTTAGCTCGATTTTGGCTTTGGCACTGTATATTAGACATAATAAAGGTGTTATATAATATATACTTGTCCTAACCACTCTAGCCTTTTTTTTTAGGAATCTTATAAATTATGCATGTTATCCAAGTATGCTCTCTATCACTACTTTTCGGGATTCCATGAACATGCATGTTGTTGTGAGCTTTATTTATGCTTGATGTGATCCTTAGGTGCTTAGATGTATGCTTGATTCGCTATAATTAAATACATATTGTATGTTATATTTCTATATTAACTCTGATGTTTTATGATAGCGCTTGAGAAGCAGTTCGAGTATGCATCCTAATTCTCATTTATTATGATTTGATCTTGTTTGGCATGCTATTTTTTTTTAAATCACCTTAGTCTACCTAGTTATCTTCAATTAATTGTCACATTTCCCTCAACTTACCAGTAGAGACCTTTGTAGGGCTTAGAAGGGTGCTACATTTTAGAGGTACCTTCCCAATAGGTAACTTGATCCCCAGACTTAGACTGGGTTTTTCAAAGACATGCTTTTCCAAAAACTATGGAGTCACTTCTTTAGGGTTTCTTTCTTGTTTTATTTGCCCTTTTAAAATAAAATAAAATAAAATAAATGGTGACTCCGACTTTTTCGAAACTAATTTTTCACCAAAATAAAAAGTGAGCCTCGTCGATTGAGTGGGGACGCATGTGAAAGATGCGAGTCCACAAATTAGCGACTCCACTGGGGATTTGAGGATCAAGCTTGAACACTAGTTGAGGAAAAAATGGCTTTTAATTGGTCGATTAGAGGGTACCTTCTTATTAAGACAAGGTGATCTGATCTGCTTGCTTGTTTGGGTTGCTATCTTAACATGTTTGATTACCTTGAATGATCACTTGATTGTTTGCTCACTTCAGCATGATTCACTCTCACATATGCTAGATAGGACTTTGTTTGTATGATACCTACCTGCTTGGTATGACTGCTTGTTGCATGAAAACCCTTGCTCCTGCATGATTGTATGATTGCTTGTCTCTGTTTAACTTCTCACTTTAGATCTTAGGTTTTTCGAATGCACCCACATCCTTCACTATGCACTTTAGCATATCCCTGAGCATTGAGAGATGAGAGAGCCTTTGCCATTAAGAAACCCCTTGGGAACGCGAGGAAGTGCATGTGTGGAGGTGATGACCACCTTGCATGGAAGCACCCAGTTTCCTTGGAGGTATGCAGAGGGTTGCATACCGCCAGAGGGTACGATTACTTCTACTAGGGATCCTTTAACCCACCCATTTTATTTTATGGAGTCATCTCAACCTTGTAGGTTAGCCTAGACCCAATTAGGATTTCATTCTTACATGTGAGTACATCTGTGGACCTTCAGAGCTGCCTAAGTTACAGTGGGTTCAGTTACCCTCTTCATAGTCTCATTTTGGTATGATCAGATACAAGTATCAGTTTGAGTATACATGGGTTGTATGCTTGATTACCTTTTAGTCGGTTTCTACAAAGCTACTCCTGTATAGCGTCTCACCCAGTGTTTCCATGTTTATAGGAGTATTTTCGTGCCAAATCTGGATTCACCTTCGTGGACTAGAGTTAGAGGCAGATTGACTAGAGCATCAGATCATCTAGACCAAAGAGTATATCAAAGAGATATGGACTCATAGTAGTCATTGTTGACCAGTTTGCCGCGGCCATGGCTTCGATTCAAGAGGCTATAGCCAACCTCGACCAGAGGATAGATGGGCAGCAGACCCAACAGATTCCGCCTCAGGATAGCATACAGTATTACCCTACTGTACCATCACCACCTCCACTCAATCAGTTGGCTCCATACCCTGCACCGTATGTTTTGCATAGTCAGACTGATGTTACTCCACTTCCTGTTGTAGTGCCCATTCCAGCCTTAGAGGATGCACATGCTCGTATGGATAAACTCGAGCAGAGGATGAGACATATGAGGGTTTCAGATGGAGCTATCAGTTGGGATGATTTTGATGGAGCATCGGTGGCCAGTTTACCGGCCCAGTTTAAGATGCCAGAGATTGAGAGGTATATGAGCATAGGTTGCCCTAAGATTCATTTAAGGCTATACAGTAGTGTGATGAGGGCCCATGAGTTGGATGAGGCCTACTTGATCATGTTTTTCCCCATGTCCTTAAGTGGTACAGCATAACGTTGGTTTGCTTCCTTAGATGTCTCACACCGTAGGACTTGGGATGATTTGGCCTAAGAGTTTTTTAGACAGTTTGCGTTTAATACTGTCATTGACATCTCGAGAAGAGAGCTAGAGACTTTAAGACAAGGACCAAAGGAGTCGGTGACTTCGTTTATTTCCCGATGGAGGAAGAAGATTACACAGATTATTGATCGTCCTTTAGAGAATGACCATATTAGTATGATTTTAAAGAGCTTACAGCCTAGATTTGCCAAACATTTGATGGGATTTCCTCATATGGATTTTGGATCCTTGGTACAGGCTCTGTATGGTATAGAGGAGGGCATTGCTAAAGGATTGTGGCCCGAGTCTTCCCCTTCTGACTCAAAGGGGAAGAAGCCCTCAGGAGGATAGAGACCAGAAGATGTGGGTACTATCAGTTCAATAGGATCGAGATCTCCTAGGTGCTATCAGACATTTGGGTAGACTTCAAGAGCCTATTACCCACAGCGTTATGTTTAGTATAGACCGGCCAGGCCCATGGCTCCTACATACTTGCACTCGACCCCAGAGCTTATTTTTGTTGCACATGTCTCAAAGAGACCTCCTACTTTATACACTCGGCCTCGAGCCCCATAGACTACTATTCCTTTTGCATAGAGGCTGACAGGACAGTTCTCCCAGCTAGGTATGCCTTTGAGTCGAGCTTTCCAAAAGTTCATGGAGGGTGGTTTGTTGACTCAATTGGCTCCTAGGCCTGTACCCTAGCCTGTGCCACCGCGCTTCAGGATGGATATGCATTGTTCCTACCATCAAGGTCTAGGGCATGACACGAATCATTGCTCCACCTTGAGACATGCTATACAAGACTTTATAGATCAAGGTCTGGTTAACTTGAGGCAGTCAAGTGTAACCACGAACCTTCTACCGACTCACAATATGCATGCAGTGCCACCACCCCCGGGCGGTATCCATCGCATAGATTTTATAGAGGATGACAACATACACATGATGAGTTGGGATGATGGATTGCCAAAGTCAATTGTTTTGGATGATGGTTATGAGGTTGACACAGTGGGTTCTCAGACTTCTACTCTATTCAGTTTGATTTCAGATTGGGTACCATTTGAGTTGACCCCTACTGCACCTTTGGCTACGGCACATCAGGGCCCATCAGTCTCATTTATCTTGCGACTAGATGATAATGATTCAGAGGGGAGAGATGTACAGATTGTGACCCACAGCGGGAAAGTAGCTCAGCCCCCACCTCTAGTAGCTAGACCATTTGATGGTGCAGTTTCTCATGAGGAGGTCAGGAGAGAGGATGATGAGCTACTAAGGTAGTTACAAAGTACACAAGTCCGCATATCTATTTGGAGTTTGCTAGCATCTTCTAATACTCATAGAGATGCATTGATTCGGGCTTTGAGCCAGATCCGTGTGGAGACCACCATTACCACGGAGGGGTTGATTCATATGATGACGGCCGATAGGGCCACATGTATTATGTTTTCAGATGATGACTTTTCACCAGAGGGTTCAGACCATACACTCCCTCTATATATTATAGTTGGTTGTTCAAGCCACAGAGTTCCATCCATCATGTTGGACAATGGCTCGACCTTGAACGTCTGCCCATTGGCTACTGCTATTACCCTTGGTTATGCACCTTAAGTCTTTGGTCCCTCTACACTGACGGTCAGAGCATATGACAGTACTAAGAGGGAGGTCATGGTTACTTTGATGATAGAGTTGTTGATTGGTCAGGTTATATTCCCCATACTATTCCAAGTTTTGAGGATTCACACATCCTTTAACTTGCTTCTGGGTCGACCATGGATTCATAGTGTCGGGGCTATTCCATCTTCCCTTAATTAGAATGTGAAGTTTATACATGACAGGCAGTACATCATAGTATAGTCTCCTAGAGATATGTTTGCCTCTTCCAAGCCGGTACTTCAGATCAATCATAGTGAGGATAACCTATTTCTGACCTGGTTTACATTTGATGAAGTGCAGACTCTTGAGGTTGAGGACTTCTGCAGAGATTTCATAGCTATGTCATTTGATAAGCACAACAGTACAGTGGTACTCGACATGATGAAGGGTATGCCTTTTATGTCTAAATTGGGGTTGAGACGACGTCAGCACGGACCCATGGATTTTGTGGCTACTATCGATCATGATACACCATTTAGGCTTGGGTTTATTCCTATAGAGGCTGACTATAGATAGATGGCATGACTGCACAAAGAGAGAATGAGAGTCCGCTTGGCTTGCACACCATTCGATTATCCTAGTCATCCTTATAGGATGAGTTTGGCAAACTACTTCATTAGAGGATCAGAGGTTCATCCATATGTGGGAGATTTTGGCGTTGTGACTGATATAGAGAAAGTGGATGAGCTTCAACATCAGTTTCACCATTTGCAGTTAGGAGATGAGACTTCTGGCACACCAATTTCAGTGATGATTGCTCTTTCGTCAGTAGATTGAGCCAGCTTCTTATCTTTGTGCTTTCTAAAGGAGACTATTGATTGTGGAGTAGATGTTGAGCCTATTAGGCTAATTGATGGAGTTGTTCCTCGTGATGAGTATCAGGATGAGATGGATATGACGAGTGTGAGTCAGATCGTCAAAAGGGTTCAGTCTGAGTCTGCTTCACCATTCAACCTATTCGGGTTGTCTGCTATCGAGGTTGCTGAGGAGATCCGGACAATCCTTGCTCTAGAGCTTATGGAGGATGTCGCAGTTGGTGATGATTTGTTTGAGGACACTTTTAGCTCTATTGAGGAAGCGTCCGACTTTGTGGACCCACCTCTCTCATTTGACATTTTATCGATATTTATTTCTCGTCCTGACAATGTTTATGATTCCACATCTATGGATTTGAGTGTTTTTTAGTATGTGTCTGTCTCTTGTGATAGTATTTGTATATCTGCACCCTACTCACTCACTCCACAGATACTTGATATAGATGATGAGATCGCACAACCTGATTCAGATAGAGACTCTTTTGATCATGGCTCAGATCTCATAGATGAGAGAGTTTCACCTGCTATAGGGGATGTTGAGACTGTTGATTTTGGCATAGAGGATCAGCCTAGAGAGTTGAAGATTGGTTCACCCCTGTCTACAGATGAGAATGATGGACTTATTCATTTACTCAAGTCATACTTGGATGTTTTTGCATGGTCTTATGAGGACATGCCGAGTCTTAATCCCTCTATAGTCTAGAACCATTTGCCTATTTTACCACATGTCAGACCAGTTAAGTAGAAATTAAGGCGATTGCACCCACGTTGGAGTCTACAAGTGAAAGAGGAAATTCAGAAACAACTCAATGTTGGATTTATATCAGTGGTTGAGTATACAGAATGGTTGGCTAATGTCATCCATGTTCCCAAAAATGATGGCAAAGTTAAAGTTTGTGTTAATTTCAAAGACCTTAATAAAGTCAACCCTAAGGATGACTTTCCTCTCCCACATATTGATTTACTGGTTGATAGCAGTGCGGGCCATTCGATGTTGTCTTTCATGGATGGATTTTCGGGGTATAATCAGATTTTGATGGCCTTAGAGGATATGGAGAAGACAATCTTCATTACCGAGTGGGGTACCTACTGTTACAAAGTTATGTCATTTAGGTTGAAGAATGCAAGTGATACTTATCAAAGAGTCGCTAGCTCTTTGTTTCATGACATGATGCATAAAGATGTGGAAGTTTATGTGGATGATATGATTGTGAAATCTCGAGGTAGAGCAGATCACCTAGCGGCTCTAGAGTGATTCTTTGAGAGGATTTGGAAATTTAGGTTGAGGTTAAACCCCAAGAAATGCACTTTTCAAGTGACTTCTGGGAAATTATTGGGGCATATGGTCAGTGAGCGGGGTATAGAGGTTGACCTAGATAAGATCAAAGTCATATTTGGCATGCCTGTGTCGAGGACTGAAAAAGAGATCAAAGGTTTTTTGGGCAGGTTACAGTACATCAATCGTTTCATAGCCAGATTGACAAACATATGGAGCCCATTTTTCGTCTTTTGAGAAAGAATCGACCAACAGTTTGGAATGATGATTGCTAGATTGAATTTGAGAATATCAAGGAGTACTTGTTTTCTCCTCCTATTTTAGTGCCTCCTATGTTGGGACGTCCACTTCTTTTATATTTGTCAGTTTCAGACATGACCTTGGGATGTATGCTAGCTGAGCTTGATGATTCAGCGAGCGAGCGAGCTATTTACTATCTGAGTAAGAGGATGCTGGAGTATGAGATGAGATATGTTATGATTGAGTACCTCTACTTAGCGTTAGTTTAGGCCACCAGGAGATTGAGGCATTACATGACCGAGTATTCAGTGTGTTTGATTTCTCAACTAGATCCGTTGAGGTATTTGTTTGACAAACCCGCATTGACTGGTAGATTGATGAGATGGCTCGTACTTTTGACAGAGTTTGATATTCAGTATGTTTCTCAAAAGTCTATTAAGGGAAGCATTGTTGCCGATCACTTAGCCTCATTACCGATATCTGAGGGTAGACTAGTTGATGATGATTTCCCAGATGAGGAGTTCATTGTTATGACTAGCTTCTCAAGTTGGTGTATGTACTTTGATGGTGTAGTTACCCAATCAGGGTTTGGGATAGGCGTTTTGCTGATATTCCCCCAGGGTGATCATATTCCAAGGTCAGTTCGTTTGGTGTTCTCTGATTGACATCCCGCTATGAACAACATAGTTGAGTATGAAGCTTGTATCCTTGGTCTAGAGACTACATTGGAGATGGGCATTAGACAGATTGAGGTATTCGGTGACTCCAATTTGGTACTCAGACATATTCAGGGTGATTGGAGGACTAGGGACGTAAAGCTTAGGTCATATCATGCTTATTTAGAGTTACTAGTTGGAAGATTTGATGACTTGAGATACACACATCTACCTAGAGTGCAAAACCAATTTGTTGATGTCTTAGCTACCTTAGCTTCTTCTGTAGACATTCCGACTGTTGTGGTTATACGTCCATTGCTGATTGAGTCGAGGTTTGCACCTGTTTACTATTGTTTGATTGGAGAGACAAAGGTTCAGGATGATCTACCTTGGTATCATGACATTTATCAGCTTCTTAGATCTAACACATACCCAGAGGTTGCCACAGCCAAGGATCGGAGGGCATTGAGGCAGTTGGCCACTAGATTTGTGATTTGTGGAGATACTCTATATAGGTGATTGACTGGTATTATGCTTTTATTATGTTTAGATCAAGCCTCTGCAGATTGAGTGATGAGAAAGGTTCATGTGGGAGTTTATGGTCCACACATGGGAGGACACATGCTGGTCAGTAAGATTATGAGGACATGTTACTTCTGGTTGACTATGGAGACAGATTGTTGTAAGTTTGTTCAGAGACACCCACAATGCCAGATTCATGGTGATCTCATTCATGCACCGTCATCAGAGTTACACACTTTGACCTTGCCATGGCCATTTTCAGTATGGGGTATTGATATTATTAGGAAGATTTCACTTAAATCTTCCAATGGTCATGAGTTTATCCTAGTTGCCATAGATTATTTCACCAAGTGGGTGGAAGCTGCATCATATGCAAGGTTGACATCTGCTAGAGTTGCCAGTTTCATTATATCACACATCATCTGTTGTTATGAGTTGCCACATGAGTTGATTTCCGACAGAGGGGTACACTTTCAAGTTGAGGTTAACACTTTGTTGCAGAAGTATGACATCCAACATCATAGATCTTCTGCATACAGGCCACAGACTAATGGGGCAGTAGAGGCCACAAATAAGAACATTAAGAAGATTTTGAGGAAGATGGTTGAAACTTTTCGAGATTGGTTAGAGAAACTCTCTTTTGCATTGTGGGCATACTGTACCTCTTTTCGCACCTCTACAGAGCTACACCTTATTCTCTAATGTATGGTATAGAAGTTGTTTTGCTAGTTGAAACGAAGATGGGTTCAATGAGAGTAGCTCTTGAGCAACAGATTTATGAGACAAAGTGAGCTTAGACTAGATTTAATCAGGTTAACCTTTTAGATGAAAAGAGATTGAGAGCAGCAGATCATGTTCAGGCATACCAAAGAAAAATGACCCGTGCCTTCAGGAAACGGGTTAAGCCTAGACCATTACAGAAAGGAGATTTGGTTTTGAGGATTCTCAAAGGCTTAGTTGGAGACCCTAGAGGGAAGTTCAAACCTAGTTGGAGTGAGCCTTATGTTATTCGAGAGTTGACTTCAGAAGGGACTACATGGTTGACTGACTTAGATGGAAATCAATTTTCAGAGCCTACCAATGTGGACCAACTGAAGAAGTATTACGTTTGAGACTATGGTCGCAGGATCGGTGGCCATCATTTCGGTTAGCCTTACACTTTATCATCCTTATTTATATATTAGACCGTTGCTAGCCCATCGAGCCTCACGTGGTATGTTATAGCCTTTTCTTTTCTATAGCCCTGTGTAGACCCTCAATTTTGTCACTTGCCACTTGCATGTATCTTAGGGGTGTCATCCGCATCCAATTTCTGCATGTCACAACCATGGAGCCCTTATTGGGCTTAATCGGTTTTCGGACCTCACATGAGTTCATTTATGGTTCGATTTAGTGAGAGCGTTTGGTCCATTATGAAATGTCGTTGTGGCCAATTCATTGGTTCATATCATGCTACAGGTCAGGAGTTAGGGTGTCTATAAGGAATTCAGTTCAGAAAAGCTCGCTGAAGTTCATCCAAGTCGGCAGCACTCTGGCTTGTTTTAGTCATTTCTCCCTCATCCGAGCTGGGAATTGCACATCGTTTGTTTTGTTGAATTCCTTATTCCTCGAGGGATATTCTGTTAAAATTTGAGAATTTTTCTCAACTGGCTCGACCAGTTGGTTTTTGGCATTCTTGGCACCATATGCCCATTTGGATACACCTTGCCCAGTAGGTATACTCCTAGGTCACTTAGCACATTTTCTTCAATCACTTGGACACCTCCTTGATTTAGTTTCCACTTAAAACACCTAAATCACTTAGATATTTTTTATGGGCTTAATTCCCTATGATTAAATTCTTGATTGATGGATTTTTTTAGATTCGGTGAGTTTTTAGCTTGATCTTTTTATTTAGATTACTCAAGAGGAATTTTCGATGTTTAATTGTATCAGCTTGATATTTTATTTATTTTTTTATTTTTTATTTGTGTTTTAGTTTAATATTTAGATTATTGTTATGTGCGCGTGGTATTTATTTATTTTTCCTACTTTATTTATTTATTCATCCACTTATTTATTTTCAGAAAATTGCAGGTGATTGGAGATATTATATTATTATTATTATTAGTACTAGTATTATTAGTTTTTTCTATTATTATCAATATTATTATTATTCTTATTATTATTATAATCATTATTATTATTTTTTATCATTATCTTTGTTATTCTTATTATCATTATTATTTATTTATATTATGCTTTTACTATGTCATTTTATTTTCACTTTGTATAAAAGCTTTATTTACTTTTTAAAAAAAAAAATAGAAAAGGAGAGTCGATGGACTGCATAGGAAGGAAAAAAAAAGAGATATTTGATGGAAAAATTAAAAATGAAAATTGATACCAAGGAAGTCTAATGAGAATGCATGAGAAAAGAGGCTGTTTCTTTTGGAAAGAAAAATAATGAGTGGAAGAAGGAATGTTGAAAAGAGAGAAAGGGAGGTTTCCGAGGGGTCTTCTCGGCATGGGAAAGAGATGGAGATTTTTTCAAAAAGGGAGATGAGACGTTTTGGGATGCAAAAGAAGAGTCTGGGGACTGGAAAAGAAACGAAGAAGAAAAAAGAGAAAAAAGGGAAAAGAGGGAGAGAAGAAATGGGAGGTTTGAAGAAGAGGAAAGCTCACTAGTTTTGGGATTCTTGAGAAATATACGTCGGTCTACATCAACTTAGAGGTAAGTTACTCAGTGTGAAAATCTCTACTCCTTTCTACGTTTCCTTTATTTAATATTACTAATATTTGTTTGTATGATTGGGGTGGCCATTAGAGGTCACATGTTGCTGTTGATTTTGGATGCTTCATGGTTTCTTTATAGTGACTAACCATTGCTTCTCTGCTCATGTTCAAGAATGATCCAACTTAGTTTTAACCTCTCTATGGTGTTTGGAAAATTTTCTTACTCACCAACATCTAAGCCCATTCATTGAAGCATGATGAAACATGGTTTTTCTTATTCATTTTGCTTCCTACTTTTGTACTATTTTTTTATTGTTTTCTCTCGATTCCCAATGTTTGCATTTTCTTGAGCATGGGATTAGGGAGAGAGGTGTCTCAGAGAAATGTGTTATTGGTCCCAGAGACTGTGTTGGAAGATTATAGTTTTGGGTGGACTTCGTTTTTTTATTATTGTGCCATTTTGATCACTATCGATGTTGTGCTAAGAATGCCAAGAAGGGGTTTTTCCATTTCTTTTTTTTACTATCCAGTAGGAACCGTTTTGCCTTCATGAGAAGGAAGCTATGTGTTCAGGGCTTTTGTTCCTTCCATGGCTCTACTGCCTCCACCTTCACCACACAATCATCACTACAGCCCGCATGCTCACCTACAACTCGCCCGCACAGCCACTCATGCAGCCCGCACATTCTCACACTCACCACACCATCCTCATATGCACCCCACGACCAGCATATAGCCATCCCACGTCCCACATCATCACCATGTAGTCCATGCATCCTCACGGCCATCCCCTACCTCACCACAACCTCCATGGATCACCCACACCCCCTTTATGTAGGCCATGACCTCCACGGATCACCTACACCTCACCACAACTCTCACAGCCACTGCACACTCTCCACATGCAGTCCTCACGCACCCACAGTCCACCATAAAGCTCATGACAGCCACCCCACCACCCATAGCTCATCACAAGCTACCCATGACCTTCACAACTCATCCATACCATCACCATGCAGCTCATGCAACCTCACAGCTCCTTCACACCACCATATCCATTTTTTCATCTTCCATACCCACCAAACCTATTTCTCTCTCTACCTCCTCCACTGTTCAGTCTTCATGAAACTCATCTCCCATACAGCCCACAACTCACCCATTGTGCAACCCACACTACCACATACAACCCCGCACCCTACCATGACCACCCGTATAGGTCGCACCTCATCCTCACATGCATTCACGACTTCCACACCCTCACCTACAGCCCACACACATAGCCTAAAGCCTCCATATGCAGCCCACATGCAGCTTAGAAACACCCCACTGCCCATATGCAGCCCAAGGTCTCCAAACGGCCACCAAATGCAATCCACATATGGCTTAAAGCCACTCCACAGTTCACATGAAGCTTAAGGTCTCCAAATAGCACCAAATACATCTCACCACAACTCCTCTCATACGTACACCTCTCTCATTCAGCTCATATACCTCACATGCACAACCCCCATGCAACTTAACTTTTAAAATATCATTTCCCACATTTCCAATTTTCCACATGCAACTTAACTTTTGAAATATCATTTCCCACATTTCCAATTTTCCAAATTCTCAACTTAACATTTCCAAAATCTTACAAGTTTCCCAAAAATTCAAAAAATTCCGGATTCATTTTTTTAAAAATTCTCATACCCAAGTTTCTAAAAATTCGAAAAGTTCCGGATTCATTTTTTAAAAATTCCCGAACACCAAGTTTCCGAAAATTCAAAAAATTCCAGAATCCTTTTTTAAAATTCCCATACCAAAGTTTCCAAAAATTCAAAAAATTCTGGATTCATTTTTTTTAAATTCTCGTACACCAAGTTTCCGAAAATTCGAAAAGTTCCGGATTCATTTTTTAAAAATTCCCGTACACCAAGTTTCGGAAAATTCGAAAATTTTCGGATTCATTTTTTTAAAATTCTCGTACCAAAGTTTCCGAAAATTCGAAAAGTTCTGGATTCATTTTTTTAAAATTCTCATACCCTAAGTTTCTGAAAATTCGAAAAATTCTGGATTCATTTTTTTAAAATTTCCGTACCCAAGTTTCTGAAAATTCGAAAAGTTCCGAATTCATTTTTTAAAAAATTCCCGTACCAAAGTTTCCTAAAATTCGAAAAAATTTCGGATTCATTTTTTAAAAATTCTTGTACCAAAGTTTCCAAAAATTCATAAAGTTCCGAATTCATTTTCTTTAAATTCCCATACACCAAGTTTCCAAATATTCGTAAAGTTCTGGATTCATTTTTTAAAATTCTCGTACACCTAGTTTCCAAAAATTCGTAAGATTCCGGATTCATTTTTTTAAAATTCCAAAATCTTCCAAGTTTCCGAAAATTCGTAAAATTCTAGATTCATTTTTTTAAAATTCATGGAAACTAAGTTTCTGAAAATTCGAAAAGTTCTAGATTCATTTTTTTTAAAGTTCCCATACCCAAAGTTTTCGAAAACTCGAAAAATTCCAAATTCATTTTTAAAAAAATTCTCATACCCAAAATTTCCAAATCTCCAAGTTCCGAATTCAATTTTTAAAATTCCCATTCCTGAATTTTTCAAAATGTCACAAAGTTCTGGATTCAATTTTTAGGATTCCCGTTCCCAAATTTTTCAAGGTGTCACGAAATTTCCAAAAGTTTTGAAAATTTTGGATTTAATTCTTTCGTGTCATTTCCAAAAATTTCTAAAGTTTCGAAAATTCCGGATTTGTTTTTTTAGTATCATTTCTGAAAAATCTCTAAAGTTTCGAAAATTCCGGATTTATTTTTTTATTATTTTTTTTTAGCGTCAATTTCCAAAAGTTTCAAAAATTCCGGATTTGTTTTTTTTAATGTCAATTCCGAAAATTTTCTAAAGTTTTGAAAATTCTGAATTTAATTTTTTAGCGTCAATTTCCAAAAGTTTTGAAAATTCCATATTTATTTTTTTAGTGTCAATTTCCAAAAATTTCCAAAAGTTTCGAAAATTCCGGATTTATTTTTTTAGTGTCAATTTCCAAAAATTTCCAAAAGTTTTGAAAAGTCCGAATTTGTTTTTTTTTTTTTTTTTTTTTTTTAGTGTCAACAATTTCAAAAGTTTCAAAAAGTCCGTATTTATTTTTTTAGTGTCAATTGCCAAAAGTTTTGAAAAGTCCAAATTTATTTTTTTTATCATCCATTTCCAAAAATTTCCAAAGTTTACAAAATTCCGGTTATTAGGGAATGAAGTTCAAACGGGAAAGATATTAGACCTCAACTGAAAACCAGTGCAATTGGAGTAACTAAATTTTAGCCACATAGTCTAGAGTCATGGCTGCATTTAGTGACCATTGGGTAGAGCCTAGAGATTACATATTACATATATATAGTTTGGTCATGGCTGAAAATTTTAGTAAATTTGGAATTAGTTTCAAAAAGTCCGTATTTATTTTTTTAGTGTCAATTGCCAAAAGTTTTGAAAAGTCCAAATTTATTTTTTTTATCATCCATTTCCAAAAATTTCCAAAGTTTCCAAAATTCCGATTATTAGGGAATGAAGTTCAAACGGGAAAGATATTAGACCTCAACTGAAAACCAGTGCAATTGGAGTAACTAAATTTTAGCCACATAGTCTAGAGTCATGGCTGCATTTAGTGACCATTGGGTAGAGCCTAGAAATTACATATTACATATATATAGTTTGGTTATGGCTGAAAATTTTAGTAAATTTGGAATTCGCATATATGTGTGCTTGTGCTTCTTGACTAACCCTTTCTTGCAGCACACGGCTAGGGGCCTCAGGTATACAACTTTGTTCTGGTTATTAATTTCCTATGTTTGCCGAATACCGACTAGAATCGCAAGTCTTGTCATTCATGTAGCCCTAGAGGGAAATTGATTGATTTTCGACCCGTATGCTCCAATGTACCCAATTCACTAGTAGAGATCGGATTCCTGGCCTAGAGGGGTGCTACCTCGTATGAGGTGCCTTCCTGATAGGTAACCTGATCCCTGGACCCAGAAATCTAGTTTCGCGGGTCGCTTTTTCCTAATTGGAGTCATTGAGGGGTTTTTATTCTTACTTAATTTTCCCCATTTCAATAATAAAAATAAAAAGTAAGTGGCGACTCCAAACGAAAACTGTTCCTAATCGGGATGGATTTTCTAAAACTCGAAAACCTTTTTTCTCCTCATCCAGTTCATTTGTTTTAATTCGTGAGTCGCGTCGGTCGGTGGATCTAGGGAGGGTCCACACCCTACTTATTATTTCTACACCCGAGTTGGGGCCTTTTGATGTATAGTCATGCTTTGCTAGGAAAGTCTCATGAGCTTTGGACTTATAGGCTTATCTTTCTCACCTTTTCTAGTACTACCTCACCACCTCATTTGTTACGTTCCACTATTTTCACATTTTCATCTCTATCTTAGCTTTCATTATTGGTCGTTACACTTCATATTCTCTTCACTGGGAATGTTGATTCTTCACATATTGATGCATATAGGGTAGTCGTATCACTCTCTTCATTCCATCATCTGGCATTGATTCGAAGACTTTAGCTTGAGAGGTAGTCTCATGGGATAGGGTTTTGTGTGTTCATCAGTGATTTGAGAGATTTTATTCACTCCTTTTAGTTTCTCATTGGAGTACGATTTATTGATGACTAGGATATGCGCAAAAAAAAACACAATGATGTGTTTGTACTTGATATCCTATTCCATAGAGCATGTGTTGTTATTTGAGGTTTGTTTACTAGGTTTATCATTGAGGGTTTGTGCGAGTTTTCCATGAAGACTTTTTCACTCCTTGAGTCACTTTCATTATGCTATTTGAGGGATGAAAGTTTTTCATGAGATTTTTTTTTTTTTTTTTTTTTTTTTTGAGTTTTGTGAGATCTCTTGTTTCCAGGATCAGAGTTGTTGCACTTTATAGGTATGAGAGTTGGGTAACCTTTCATTAAGGTCTCCAAATCAGTGTCATCTTTACTACTCCATCATGAGTGATACGATTTACCTTGTTGTACTGATATGCGTTGCTCATTATTCCTTTTTACTTTCTCACTACCTTGATTTGATTTTCCATCACTTCTTTCCCACTATTTATTCCTTTTTTCATGACATTCCAACACCTGTATACTTTCTCGATTCGACCCCTTTCTTCACATCATTTACATCACTTGTTGATGGTTTGACCACTTTTCATCCTTTCTCGTTTCACCATCGATATTCCCATCGACCCCTTTTAAGTTCACACACTCATGAGATTTTCCTATGCATTGTACATTATACATGAGGGTATAGGTTTGATCATTGGGTATTTGATCCTAGTTTTCTTTTGTTTCTTTGCCTTCTCACCCTGGCCTACATTACGTCCCTTGTCTTAAGACCACCCTGAGGCCATGAGATCAAACGTTATCTTTGACAGTCTTCACTTGAACAGATTTTTGTAGATTGGTTGAAGTATAGTTGTTACTATGTTTTCTCTTATGGGAGATACTTTTGGAAGCATTTGGTTGCTCTCTCTTGTTGGGCATATCGATGTTTGATGGATTTTCGAGTTTGGAGATAGTCCATTGATGATATTGGATTCATCCTTTTGTTGTGCATCAGATATCCACACTAGGGTATATTTCCCCTTTGCTCTGAGATCCTTAGTCGTGGTTGGGTTGTGTGGCTATCCTTGATCTTGATCATTGAGTTGTTTAAATGATGTTATCAGGAGATTGATTAATGTTGACAGATGTTTGGTTGACGACGTCATATTCTTTATTGTGTACTAGATATCCATACTGGGATATATATATCCCCTTTCCTCGATGAGATTGTGCATAGATGGATGATTATTGTTGGTTGTTTACCTTATGATTTCAACATTAGTTATCCATACTGGGGCATATTCCCCTCTCCTCGATGAGATTGTGTTTGGGCAGTGGTACAAGGATGGATGATTAGTGTTGGTTGTTTACCTCACGACTTCGACATCATACATTATACTGGGGCATATTCTCCTCTCCTTGATGAGATTTTGTTTGCGCGGTGGTATGACGATGGATAATTAGTGTTGTTTATTTACCTCATAACCTTGACATCAGATCTTATATTGGGGCATATTTCCCCATTTTCTTTGAGTATCCTTGAGATTGGGACAACGGCCAGCTTAGTTTTAGATTGAGTACTAGTATGGGGCTTCCGATGATTGACTGTATCAGGACCTCCCTACATGGATTTGTTGAAATAGAGATGGATCACATCAGGTTTCACCCGAGAAGTATGGGTGGATCTTTTAGTCATATGCTCATGAGATAGATTTCTTTTGTCATTGATTACCTTGCAGATTGGGTTATCCAGATGAGCAGTATTTTTTGTGCACTTTGAGATGTGCTTTTAGATGAGTTGCGACACTCTAAGATTTAAATTTTGAGGTTTGTCGCCAGAGTTGCTTGTGAGACATAGAGAGTTCTTTCAGTTCAGATTTTTCATAAGTTTGTCATGATGCATTGGTTTTTAACTCATTGATTTCAACGGATGATTAGTTTATTGGTTGTTTCAACAGTGTCAACACCTTGGATACTGGGGCATATTTCTCTTCCTAAGTTCAGTAGTCCGACCCTCGATATTTTGAGCATATGGCTTTGAGCCCTTTTGCTTCCTATCCATTTTCAAGTTGGTCTTCATTTCTTTTTCATTTAGAGCCAAGAGCTCTCGACCTAGAGTCATTTATTTTTTATTTCGAGCCCAGAGTTCTCGACCCAGAGTCGTTTTTCATTTATGACCCAAAGTCATTTATTTTCCATTTAGAGCCTAGAGCTCTCGACCTAGAGTCATTTTTCATTTATGACCTAGAGTCAATTCTTTTCCATTTAGAGCCTAGAACTCTCGACCTAGAGTCGTTTTTCATTTATGACCTAGAGTCATTTATTTTTCATTTAGAGCCCAAAGCTCTCGACCCAGAGTCGTTTTTCATTTATGACCCAGAGTCATTTATTTTTCATTTAGAGCCCAAAGCTCTCGACCCAGAGTCGTTTTTCATTTATGACCCAAAGTCATTTCTTTTTCATTTCGAGCCTAGAGCTCTCAACCCAAAGTCCTTTCTCATTTATGGCCCAGAGTCATTTTTTTTTCCATTTAGAGCCTAGAGCTCTCAACCTAGAGTCGTTTTTCATTTATGACCTAGAGTCAATTCTTTTCCATTTTGAGCCTAGAGCTCTCAACCTGAAATCGATTTTCATTTATGACCCAAAGTATTTTTTTTTTTTTTTTCATTTAGAGCCCAAAGCTCTCGACCTAGAGTCATTTTTCATTTATGACCCAAAGTCATTTCTTTTCCATTTAGAGCCCAGAGCTCTCGACCTAGAGTCGTTTTTCATTTATGACCCAAAGTCATTTATTTTTCATTTCGAGCCGAGAGTTCTCAACCCAAAGTCGTTTTTCATTTATGATCCAAAGTCATTTCTTTTCCATTTAGAGCCTAGAGCTCTCAGCCCAGAGTCATTTTTCATTTATGACCTAGAGTCGATTTTCATTTATGACCCAAAGTCATTTCTTTTTCATTTAGAGCCCAAAGTTCTCGACCTAGAGTCGTTTTTCATTTATGACCCAAAGTAATTTCTTTTTCATTTAAAGCTCGGAGTTCTCGACCTAGATTCAATTTTCATTTATGACCCAGAGTAATTTCTTTTCCATATAAAGCCCAGAGCTCTCGACCCAGAGTCCTTTTTCATTTATGACCTAGAGTCATTTTTTTTTCATTTGAAACCTAGAGCTCATGACCTAAAGTCGTTTTTCTCATTTATGACCCAGAGTCATTTCTTTTCCATTTGGAGCCCAGAGCTCATGACCTAGAGTAGTTTTTCTCATCTATGACCCACAGTCATTATTTTCCACATAGAGCACATAGAGTTGTTCCATCTTTGTGATTGCAACCCCGTGTTTCGAGCTTACTCTCGTCATGTGCTAGAAAAAAATCTCTGGTCCTTTTCTTTTAGTTCTTCAGTATAGTTCACTTCATTCAGATCATTATTCATATTTTTACTCACATTCCCTACACTCGTGATCTCTACTGAAGAGGAGCATATTTGTAGACCCTCCATATTGTTCCCCTAGCACATGTCCTATTAGGTCTTTGTTCAATACTTTACAGCAATTTCCTAGTGGCCCATTACTACTCGTGTAGCCTATCTTTTCTAAGCCACCTTGGAGACTTTGGTTGAGGGATTTACCTAACCTCATTGTGACTCTTGGCAGCCTTATTTAGACTAGATCACTTAGGCACCTTAGACCCACTTAGGCACCTTAAGTCCATTTAGGCACCCTAGGCCCATTTAGATACCCTAGGCCCAATTAGGCACACTTGGCCCATTAGGCACTCTAGGCCCACTTAGGCACCTTAGACCCATTAGGCACCACCCTAGGCCCACTTAGGCACCTTAGGCCCATTAGGCGCCACCCTAGGCCCACTTAGGCACCTTAGGCCCATTAGGCACCACTTTAGGCCCACTTAAGCACCCTAGGCCCATTTAGGCACCACCCTAGGCCCACTTAGGCACCCTAGGCCCATTTAGGCACCTTAGGTCCGTTAGGCACCACCCTAGGCCCACTTAGGCACCTTAGGCCCATTAGACACCACCCTAGGCTCACTTAGGCCCACTTAGGCACCCTAGGCCCATTCAGATTTTTTTTTGCATGGATGCATGGTTTGCATGGCTTGCATGGCTCGTATGGCTTGCATGTGCTTGATTTTTTTTTTTATCTCTCTCTATTTATTAGTTTTATTCTTTTATTTATTTATTTTTAGAAAATTGCATGAGCTTAATGATTATATTAATTTTGTTTATATTTGTCTATTTATTAATTTATTTTGATAGAAAGTTGCTTAAGTGGGTAATTCATTTTAGTTTTGCATGTGATCTATGTTTTTAATTTCGTTTAAAATTGCATATTTTGGATTTTTTTTTTAATTCTTAGTTACACATTTTTTTTTTTTTATTCTAACCCTTAGTTTTCTTTTATTTGTATTTTTATTTCCCTTTTGTTATTTTTATTATTGGTTTTGCATAGGATTCCACGTGCTACATATGGGAAAGAAATGGAGCATGCATGGGAAATGAAGGGATCATTTTGGAAAAGAAAATTGGGACAACCGGCTGGTGATTGGAGAGAGAGAGGAAGAGAGAAAAGAAAAACTCACCAGAAAAGGAAGATGGAGCGTGAGTGAGTGAGATTGAGTTGAAAAAGAAAATGGTGGTCTGAAAGAAAAAGGAAAATACACCATTAAGGGAAGGTTTGTAGTTGCACGTAAGGAAACGTTGACAAACACGCATCCAGAAAGGAAGTACGGGGCAGCACCAAAACGAGAAGAAGATTGACAGCAAAAGAAAAGATAGGATGAGCAGTCGGCTACATGAATGGAATGAAATGAGAAGAAAATGAAATATGTGAGAGGAAAAGGTAAGAGGGTTGACTACTTTTTTTCTTTCTTTTTTTTTGGGAGGGAGGAATCACGTTGGTCTAAAAAAAGATATTAAAAGAAAGAAAAAAAGAGAATGAGTCCGCGTGAAAGAGAGGGCATAAAAAGATTTTTTGAGAGGTGAGGTTGCATTTTTCAAAGAGAGACTCAGACTACTATTCGGGGAAAAATCAGTCAGTGTTTTGGAGGCAATTCAGGCTGTTGTTCGAGGTAAAAATTAGTTCGATTTTGGAAGAGATTCAGGCTACTGTTTAGGGTAGAATCAGTCCGATTTTTTTAGGCTATTCGGGCTGCTGTTCAGGGTAAAATCAGTACGATTTTGGAAGAGATTTGGGCTGCTGTTCGGGGTAAAATCAGTCTATTTTTTTAAGGCGATTTCGACTGCTGTTCAGGGTAAAAATCAGTACAGTTTGAAGAGATTCGGGGTGAAATTAGTCCATGTTTTCGAAGAGATTCAGGCTAGTATTCGGGGAAAAATTAGTCCGTGTTTTGGAAGAGATTTAGGTTGTTGTTCGGGGTGAAATTAGTCCAAGTTTTGAAAGATTCGAGCAACTGTTTAGGGTGAAATCAGTCTGTATTTTGGAAGAGATTCAGGCTAGTGTTCGGAGTGAAACTAGTCCGTGTTTTGGAAGAGATTCAGGCTATTGGGTTTCTCTTTCTCCATGTTATATAGCCACTAACAATTCACCTAGATTGTCACTCATCCAGTCTTCATCCTCACAGCTGCCACTTTGAGAAAGACACAATCCACGCCATTGCTCGGAAAGGTAAGTTGGAATTCTGTTCTATTTAAACATTGATTTATTACATAAAAAAAAAATGTGTTGATCGTCATTAGGTTGAGGCTTCGATTTATTGTGTCAGTTTGATAGAGTTTGGCTGGCTTAGTTTCAGTTTTGAATTTGTTAGATTAAATTGGAGAGGTTTGAGTTTAAATTGAAAAAGTTTGGGTCTAGGTTAGTTTCGATTTTGGCCCCATTCATCTACATGTGTTATTTAGAATGTTGATAAATTTTATTTTGGGTGCTTCCATTTAATTCTTAAGATTTTCGAAATTTTAAATTTTCATTTTTGTAAAATCCTTGACATGTCATTAAATTGATAAATTGTTGATCTGATTGGTTCCTATTAATTACTAAATTATAATTATGGGTTTTAGATAAAATCCATGCCATATTCTCAATTGTTTTTTTTTTTTTTTGTTAGTTTGGATAATTTTATTCAATCCCTGAGTTTTAGATTATTCTGTTCTAAATTTAATCCACACAGTTGCCTTAGTTGTTAATGTTCTTAATTGGCTCATGTCTTTAATATCTTATGTTCTTTTTTTTTTTTTTTAATTCAAGTGATGTCTTAAGGATTAATTTATTAGTTTGATTTATTCTCGCCAATTGTTAAGGTTGTCTATAACTTTAATTTTAGCCAAAAATCCATAATTATTAAGTTATTTAGAATTTTTGTCTCAGTTAAAATCTAGACCTATTCTAAGTTATTAAGTTGCTACTTCGATCTACCTTGCTATTATTTAGTGTTTAGAATTTCAGTTTTAGTTAAATCCTTGCATGTTCAAGTTGATAATTTTATTTAGTTTGATTGGTTCTTATTTAATTCCTTACTTTCCAAAGTTTAGTACATAACTGTTGATGTTGGCTTCCTTATATTTGATTGAATTGTTAGTTTTTTTATCTTTGACACTTATTTTATAGGCACCTTAGGGAATTCTTGAGTTTGAACTTTCTTTTAGAAAATGTTTTCTTTAGTAAATTGACATTTTGAGTGGAATCAAATTTTCTTTTTCCATCATAAGTTTGGCTCCTTGATCCCAAATGAAAGGTATCCAAAAAGAGGATCCAATTTAGCTTTTCTCTTTTTTTCAAAACCCTCTCAAGTTAGAAATCAAAAATCTCTATTTTGTTTCTATTGTATGGGATTTAACAAACCATTGGGTCTTTTTTTTTTTACTTCCCTTAAAATCATTTTCAAAAGCATTTAAATCACCAATAAAAGGTTTTAGAAAACATTCATTCTAGCTTTAGGCAAAGAACACCCTTTCTATTAAAATAATGTAACTAATTTCATTTAAGTTGCATTTCTCCTTTGTTGGTTTTTCAAAAATTTGGTTTTTATCCACATAGGATTGGACTTGTGCTCCCAAACTAATGGGGATACACAGGTAAAACTTATGGAAATTGAATGGGGACTTGATGGAACCCCTACATAAGAAAATGTTCAAAACTCTTCCTTATTGCCAGTTTTCACTCAACCACTACCCCTTTAGATTTAAAATTCGTTTTAGCAACTTTAGAATGTTTTAAAAAAAAAAAATTAACTTGTATGATTTTCCTCACTTCTTGAACTTGAACTTAAAATTTCATTTGAGTTAGAAAGAAATTCTAGAATAGAAGATATAAACGAGTCTTTAGGGGGGCTCCGTTTTTACCCAATTCTGGACACCTGAGATCTTTTTGCAAAAATAAAATACCATATGCTTTTTTAAATTTGATTAAATATTTTTCCTCGGTTCTAGGCTTCTTGAAATTGATATTAGATGCATAAAATATTGAAAAATGCGCCTTTTTGAGAAAGATATGATTTTTTAAATTCGTACATACTGTGCATGATGGAATCTGGATATCTGATTAGTTGGAGCATTTTAAAAATAGTTTTGAGTAATATCCAGCCCTAAATTTATTTTTCCTGTGATACAGACACCTTGAACAATGTATGTGATTTTTTGTATGACTTTATGTGATGTCTTATTATTTTGAAAAAAAAACAATTGTTTATGCATGCCACTATTGTTTTTACCTAATTTGGACCTTCTGGAACTTTTGGGCGTCTTTGCTACAATTTGACATTTGAATGAGTATTTAGATTTTGGTATCTTGTTCTAGATGTGTAGGAGTTGTTTCCAGCAATTTTTTGTTATTAAATTCCACTCCAAGACATTTTTTAGAAATTACTTTTGTGATGCTCCCTTTACTATATGCATGCTGATGACTTAGTACTTGCTTGAATTGTTATTATTTTTGGAGTCATTTAATTTATCTTAGCTTGATTTTGGCTTTGGCACTATATATTAGAAATAATAAAGGTGTTATATAATATATACTTGTCCTAACCACTCTAGCATTTTTTTTTTAAGAATCTTATAAATTATGCATGTTATCCAGGTACGCTCTCTATCACTATTTTTTGGGATTCCATGAACATGCATGTTGTTGTGAGCTTTATTTGTGCTTGATGTGATCCTTAGGTGCTTAGATGTATGCTTGATTTACTATAATTAAATACATGTTGTGTGCTATATTTCTATATTAACTTTGATGTTTTATGATAGCATTTGAGAAGCAGTTCGGGTACGCATCCTAACTCTCCTTTATTGTGATTTGATCTTGTTTGGCATGCTATTTTTTGAAATCACCTTAGTCTACCTAGGTACCTTCAATTAATCAATTAATTGCCACATGTCCCTCAACTTAGTTGGTAGAGACCTTTGTAGGGCTTAGAGGGGTGCTACCTTTTAGAAGTACCTTCCCAATAGGTAACCTAATCCCCGGACCTAGACTCGGGTTTTTCAAAGACACACTTTTCCAAAAACTATGAAGTCACTTCTTTAGGGTTTTCTTTCTTGTTTTATTTTACCTTTTAAAATAAAATAAAATAAATGGCGACTTCGACTTTTTCGAAACTAATTTTTCACCAAAATAAAAAGCGAGTCTCGCCGATTGAGTGGAAGCACACATGAAAGATGCGGGTCCACACATGCAAACCCATGAAAGTTTTGAAAAACTCACCTCTACAATCCATCTCTTCTATATGTGGTGTGTCATTAAAATAGAGAAAGTAGATTAGTTTGTTTTAGGAATACAATTGCTCTTTATATAAGGTTGTGGAAAGAGTAGAACAGAAAGTTGTGATACCTACATAACTACTTAACTTCTCTAACAACTTATTCTAACAACTCAACCTCTGTAACTCTCTTCCTTAAATTGATGTTGAATCTCTTACTATCTCCCTTGCATTTCCTCTTATTGACTCAATTGTGCAATTGTTTAGTGTGCTATTTGAATTATTTGCTTTATCAACTATTGTGTTGTTATGTTGCTCCATCAACAATCTTGTATTCATCCACCAAATTCAATCTCCATACAACCATCGAAATCCATTTCAAAGTCTTTGAAATTTAAGCTAACCATAACTATTGAGGAGGAGACTATTAACTTATCTTTAAGTCTTTCAAATAATTAAGATGAGAAAGACTTTGTGAATATGTCTGCAACTTAGTCAATATAAGGAATATGATTGGCAACCAATTCCTTATGCAATGTCTTTTCTTAAACAAAGTATAAATTTAATTCCATGTGTTTAGTTCTTAAGTGAAGAATAGGGTTAGCTAACAAAGCTACAGTGTTAAGATTGTCACACCACACAACTAGAAGAGCATTTTGCTTGATTTTCAATTCTATGAGGAACTGAATCCATATCAATTCAAAAGCAACATTTGCTAAACTCCTGTATTCGACTTCAATGGTGGATCTTGAAATTGTATATTGCTTCTTAAAGCACCAAAACATAATGTTATTACTAAGAAATATACAAAAACTAGTAGTTGATCTACGATCATCAATATCATTTCCCTAATCTGCATAAAAAAAAATAAAAAAATAAAAAATAAAAAACAGGTGAGATTGAGAGTGTTTAACTTCTTAAAGATAATTCTTTGGTCAATGGTTCCTTTTAAATATCTTAAAATCCTCTTGACAACTTTCCAATTTGTATCCAATGGTTTTTGCATAAATTGACATACTTTGTTAACACTAAAAACAATTTTTTGGTCTAGTGATAGTGATGTATTGGAGAGCTTCTACCACATTCTTATACTCATGAGCATTTTTTATAGGATCACCCTTTTGAGATGAAAGTTAGAGACCACTTACCATTGGCGTGGGTAGAAGATTAGCATTATTCATCTTCATTTTCTTAAGGAGGTCATTGATATATTTTCTTTGAGATAAGTGGAATCTTTCTACAACTCGCTTCACTTTAATACCAAGGAAGTAATTTAAATCTCTAAGATCTTTAAGAGAAAATGACTTGTTTAGATGAAAAATAAGCTACTCTAACTCTTTATTGCTACTCCCCACTATGATAATATTGACTACATAAACTAGGATAAAGACATATGATATGGTTGTGATATTTAAGAAAAAAGACCGATTTGCTTCAAATGAGGTGAATCCAAGTGAAAATAAAGAATCTTTTAATTTCTTGAACCAAGCTTTTGGAGCTTGCTTAAGACCGTATTAGCTTTATGTAACTTGAAAACTAGATCTTTCCCATAGTCAAACCTTGGTGGTTGGTTCACATATACTTACTCTTGAAGACCTGCATTTAAAAATGCGTTGTTAACATCTAATTGCCTTAATTTCCATCCACGAGCAAAAGCTATAGTCAAGATAATTTTGATAGACATAACTTTCATAACAGGTGAGAATATTTCAGTGAAATCAAAACCAAGAGTTTAGAGATACCCTTTGGCAACAAGACATGCCTTGTATCTATCGACCGAACCATCTGGATTTTTTTTTAAGCTTAAAAACCCATTTGTAGTCCACTGATTTCCTATTTGGAGGTAAAGACACTAAATACCAAGTTTTAGCTTTCAAAAAGGCCTTATTTTCTTCAATCATTACTTTCTTCCAATTTTCATTTTGAAGAGCTTCTATGAAATAAGACAGTTCCTGCATTGATAGGTTGGTAATTAGAGCATTGGGTTTAAAAATATCATTCTTGGATCTTGTGACCATAGGATGAGAATTTAATAGGGGTATAGGAGCAGGTTTAGTCATACCAGTAATATTGATATCAGGTATAGGTTGTGATGATATAAGATGAGAAGAATTAGGCTGAATGTGCTCATTGTGAAGTGGATTATTCTGTCCAACAAGTGTATGACCTATTACAAAATTATCTTCTGGTAAAAGTCCAGATAGATTTGAATTTATGGAAACTACTATTGGATGACCAAAAGTTGTAGGTTGTAAATGATGTAGGATTGGGATTTGTAGAATTGCAACATTTGTGATTACAGAAAAGGGTTTTGTTAAGTTCTTTCTCTTAGCATATGGAAAAACAAATTCATTAAACACAACTTGTCTTGAGATAAGAAGTTTTGGTTTATCATCAAGGCATTTTTTACCCTTGTGGTTTGGGTTATAGCTAAGAAATGTACAAGGAAGGGATCTAAAATCAAGTTTGTTAGCATTGAAAGGTCGAAAATGAGGAAAACAAAAACAACTAAATACTTTAAGGGTGGAATAATCTAGTTTAACTTTGTAGAGTACCTCAATTGGAGATTTCTACATCAAAACTGGTGTTGGTAACATGTTTATCAAAAAGATAACAACAGAAAATACATTTGACCAAAATTTGAAAGGAAATGATGCTTAAGCTAACAAGGTAAGTCCTAACTTTACAACATGTCTATGTTTACGTTCAACTATCCCATTTTGTTTTAAAGTATGGGAATAGGAAACTCGATGAATGATGCCACAAGAATCTAAGAAAGGTGTGAGAGTTCTAAATTCTCCACCCCAATCTGACTGAAAAATCTTAAGCTTAGCATTTAATTGATTTTCAACTTGAGTTTTAAAGTGCACAAATGACTCATGAGCTCAGATTTGTTTTTAAGAAAACAAATCAAAGTAAATCTAAAGTATACATAAAAAAAGCTCACATAATACTTATAACCATGGTTTGAAAATATAGGAAAAGGACCCCAAAGATCATACTCAACCAATTGTAATGGTTCTCTATAGGTAGTATTAGAATTTGGAAATGACAATTTATGGCTTTTTCCCAATTGACAAGTTGTGCAAAAGAAAAGAGTCTTATTTGATGAATATGGTATGTTATATTGCTTTAGGATTTGAGTTACAATTTTTGAAGAGGGATGACCTAATCTTTGGTGGCATACATAAAAAAATGAATTAAAAGATCATAAATATACATTGCTAACAGAAGAAGGAAAATAATATGAGAAGATCCTAATCTTCGAAGCTTCTATTAAAAAAATATTGGATGAATGATCAAATGCATTACCAGTCTACTGTTTTGTTAGGTTGAATTGATAAAGTCTATTATGCCGATTTTCCCACAAGAGTATATTTCTGGTGATTTGGTCTTTTACAAAACAAGAATTATAGTGAAACTCAAAGAAGACTTTGTTATCTTTAGGAATATGAGATTTTTAGTAATTGAAGGGACATGTAAAATATTTTTAAGATATAGGATTCGAGAATAAAAGAGTTGAGAAGAAAAAACTAAATGACCAATATGTGATATGTTGAGACCTTCTTTGTTACCTATGTGGATTTTATTGTTTATATGGCATTCAAAGCCAAATTCCAAATTGTTGAGATCACTTGTGACTGGATATCCATCTCATGGATGTCATTACTTCATATGTATATAGATCTTTAGATAATGACATATATATGAAAATCCTTAAAGGATTTCAAACACTTGAAACAAATATTTTAAAATCTTGTAGCATATACTTAATTAAGCTACAAAGATCCTTGTATTGATTAAAACAATTCGAATGCATGTAATATAATGATCTCAATGAACATTTATTGAAAGAAGGATATGAAAATAATCTTATTAACATATGTATATTCATTAAGAAATCAATGACCAGATTCACAACTATTGCAATGTATGTAGACAATATAAGGTGGTGTTTGCTTTTTTTAAATTTAATGCTAAATGCAATTTTCTTTCAAACTTTAAATGTTTGTATTTAATTTTTTTTAATTATTAATTATTTTTTAAAATTTTCTGATTAAATAGAAAATGTCAAAATATTTGGCTTCTTACTGAATACTAAAAATAACTTTTTGAAACAATCAAAACAAAATCTTAACATTACCTCATCCTATTAATACTTAATACATAATAGAAATAAAATAATAGAAAAATAAATAATTTAATACTTAATACTATTAAGTTATGTTTAAAGTTAAGTTAAATTAAGTTCTATTTAAATTTAAGTGAAAAAACAAATGCCACTTAAATCTTGTTAGAACTCTTAAAGAGTTTACAATAATAGTTAATTATCTAACAAGTGAATTTAAAATAAAAGATTTAGGCTTGTAGATTGAGGACTTTCCAAATAGAGTGTTGGTCCATCAATCAACATATATAGAAAAAGTCTTGAAGTTATTTCATATGAATAAATCACTCCCATTAAGTGCTCTCATGTTTTTCATTCACTTGAAATGAATAAGAACTCGTTTTGTCGTAAAGAAGACAATAAAGAATTGTTTGGTCTAGAAATACCAAATCTCATTGCAATTAGTGTATTAATGTATCTAACAAATTGTACATAACCAAATATAACGTTATTTGTGAATTTACTCGTAGGATATAGTTTTGCACCAACTTCAAGACATTGGAATGAGATTAAACATATACTATATCATCTTCATGGAACCACTGATATGAGTTTGTTTTATTTAAAAGGAACATAATCATAATTACTTGTATACACAAATATTGGTTACCTTTTAGATCCTCACAAACTAGATCTTAAACATGATCTGTATTTACTTGTGGTAATACTACAATATCATGGCAACTAATGAAGTAGACAATGGTAATCGTTTTCATAAATCATTTACAAATACTAGCAATTCATGAAACAAACCGAAGATATACGGTTGATATCTGTGATCCAATATATTTGATAATCATGTGGATCATCTTCCATTAAATATAATCCAATAACACTACTTGAAGTTAATGTTGCCTTCAATGTATATATTAAAGGAGGATACATTAAGGGTGATAGGACTAAACATATATACCTAAGTTTTTTTCTCTCATGAGCTGCAAAAAGAGTAGTGAAACAATGTTTAACAATTAAGATCAAACGACAATTTAGTAGATCTATTCATAAAAGCATTGCCAATTGTCATACTTAAGAAGCTCATAAATAACATTGTAATGGGTCACCTCAAAGATCTTCATGTTGAGCTACATGAAGTGTAATCATATCAACATGAGTGGAGTAGATTAATAAGTATGTTACTACACTATATAATTTTTTTTTCTTTCTAGTTCTATCTCATTGGTTTTTACTAGTAAGGTTTTTAAAAAGGCAATGATATTAGTTCAAAAGCACTAAAAAAACAATTCTACTCTTTTTTCTTACTAAGGTTTTTCCTACTTAATTTTTTCTCCTAGGGTTTTAATAAGACAAAAAATTGTGCATGTCATTATTTCCCACAATAAACTTTTTAAATATCCCTGCAATTTTCACAATTATTACATAGACATTAATTATAGTGATTATGATTGTAACTCCATAAATAAAGCTAAGGTTATTGAAAACTTATAAGTTTATAGTTCATTGTTCACTTCCTTTGAATTTTGTATTTTAATTTTTCTTCTTCTTCTTCTTCTTCTTCTTATTATTATTTACTTTTATGACATTAAGGGTCTTTTTATTTATTTATTTTTATTTACTTACTAATTTTTTGAACACTAATAACATCAACTCATGAGATTAGTAAAAATTATATTAATTTCACCTAATTAATCAAAGAAGCAAAATATTGTTAATATGTAAGTATTCATTTGAATATACTTCTTGCTTTTTATTTTTTAAAATATTTTTTTTATAAAATATAATAACTTTAATATAAAGAAAAGTAAGAATTTGCCTTATCCTAAAAAAATACTTCAAATTTTTTTTTTCGGGTAAATCTTTAGAAGTTTCTATATTTTATATAAAAACTATTATATTTTTTATTTTTTAAAAATAAAAACAAAAAATGTATCAACACCTTATTTCACATTTTTCTTTAAAGAAAAAGGAAAAGGGAAAAGAAGTGGTCTCAAAAATTGGGCCGAAATGAAAGTAGGCCCACATGACGTTTGGAAATCGATCAAAATGCAACCCAGAATGGGGATGAATTACTCCCCGTTTAGGGCATGTATACCCAAGGATTGAAATATCGTTTTTTACGGATATATCGGTACTTCGATTTTACGGATATATCGGAAATATCGGAGAAATATCGATGAATATTTTTTCACAAATATCGATAGAGTGAAAATTATTTAAAATTAATAGGAATGCTTGAAAAAACTTCAAAAAAATGATAAAATAAGTAAAAATACATATTTTAAAGTTATCTTGTAAGTGTAATTGACATATATATAATTAAGAAGAAAAATATCGTAAATAAAGATATATTGGTAGATTCAATATTTGAATTTTAAAAATAATATATATGAATTTTGAAAGTGTATAAAGTTAGAATTGAGTTAAAAAAATATTTGATTTTATTGAATAAAAACAATTTATACATAAATATAATACATATAAGATTGCAATAGTCCTTATATTAAGGAAGAAATCGATGTGGCTTTGTTATATTGTTAGATGAAGAGGACCCAACTTGTTGAAGATAATATTTATTTAAAAAATTTTAAAATACTTTTATTAAAACATGTTTTATTATATTTTAAATGAAAATTAAATTAATTTATTTAAAATATTTTATTTGAGATTTAATATTTAAAATTTTATTAAAAATATATAGTAACAAATTTTTTTTATTAATATTAATTTATTTAATAATCAAAATAAAATTCGATAATTTATATGGATAGAGGAAAATTGTTCTCATGATTTGTTTTGTTTTTTTTTTTTTACCTCTACTAAATCTAAAAATTAAAAGGGCTACCCACTTCTGAAGTTGCCCTCCAGCCGAAGTTGCCCTCCAGCCGAGAGAATTCCTAAAAAATACCTATTTTCCTCTGCCACTCTCAATCCTCGCAGGTACTAATCTAATCACGTTGATATTATTTTTTTTGCAACCCCCGTTTGATTCCCAAGAAAATCCATCCCCCATTCGATTTCCGGGAAAATTCATCCTCGTTTGATTTCCGAGAAAATCCATTCAAAACCCCCAAAGAAAACCAAAAAATTTGCTTTTCTTTTGCTCCCTGTGTTTTCTGGATCTGTTTTAAGGGTCTCTTTGTTGTTGTGCCATTGGATTTAAATTTCACGAACCCTAAATCCACGATTTTTGAGCCAGATTTTGTATTCTGTGCGCGGGCTGGACTGGTAGGAAATATCGGGAAATTTTCCGCGGTGCCGCCCGATATCCTATATTTCTCCGAAATATCCGCGCTATTTCCCGATTTTTCAATCCCTGTGTATACCACAGTGCTCAAAAGCGGTCTCGCTCTCTCTATCAAAAATCCTGCCCTTTCCATTGCACCGTGAATCTCTTTCCCACACTGTCGCCGGCGCCGATCTCTGTCATCATCTTCGGTTAGTCAATCTCTCTCCCTCTCTCTCTTAATTGGGGTGTTAGGGTTTTGGAATTGTTTTGATTTCAATCTGTGATTTGGTTGCTGAGGAAAAAGAAGAAAAACAGGAAAATGAAAATTAGGATTTTGCTATTTGATGTTTGCCTTTGGTGTTCTGATCGCTTAGGAAGGTGGGAACCTTCGTCTGGTCCTCCTGAAAGTGAAGTGGAAGGAAGAGAATAACTTTGTTTGTTTTAGTTTCGTTTCTTTTTTTTTTTTTTTGGTGTTTGGATTGCTGATAAGTTTGGGGAATTTATTTGGTTGCCTAGAAAGTGGAGGACAGAAAGATATTTAGGGTGCTGAGGAAGTTGGGTATTTCGTTTGGGTACTGCTGCTGAGAGGGGAGCGAGGGAAAAGAACAGAGTTTTTTTTTTTTCTTCCATGCTGCATTGGTGTTTGGTTTGTTGGAAAAGTTAGGAATTTTTGTTTAGCCAAGTGGAGGAAAGTAAGAGAAAATGGCTTTATTATTATTTTTATTATTATTGTTCTATTTATTTATTTATTTATTTATTTTTATGTTTCTTTTCCTAGTTCAGGTCTAAGAAGTTTTGGTTTCTGAAGAAGTTGGAGGTTTTTGTTTGATCATCCATTAATTGGAGGAAAGGAAAACAAATGGAGGGTTTTAATTTTTGTTATAATTGGAGGAAAGGAAGAGGAACCTTAGTCATCTCTCCACATCTTTGTATACATTTGCTTCGTTACGTTGTTAGGGTTTTCTAAACTTGGTCTGGTGGCTGGACAGTTTTCTGTTATTCTACCCACTGTTTGGCTTTTTTGGAAAACTTAGAAAAAGAAAATAACAGCAGAAAACTTTATCTCATGGTTTATTTATTTATCTTTTTTGGAAATCAAGAAAATAAAGTGAAATACCACAGGTAATAGATGTCTGGTTAAGATGAATTGAAAGTTTTTGTTTTCTTAACTGTCTTGCAAGTTACAACTACAAGTTTTAAATATTTCTATCTTCTTATCTCTTCTCCAGAGCCACAGCATTGATATGTTTCTTCAAATTGTAATTTTTGTTTTGAAATTCAGGCATCATGTGCTTGATGCATTGTATTACTAGTTTTATTAAAAACTTAGATATGCCAAGCTTGTCAATATATACACTTTGTTTGCCCGCAAAAAATAAAAATAAAAAACCAAAATATGCCAACTTATGTCTCTAGGAGAGAATATTTTCTGAATGAAGCTTGTTTCAGACTCAAGCTTGACATTTGTAAGACCATTATACCATATATTATGCCTGTTTCTACTTCTTAAGAAAAAAAATAAGACTAATGTTTTATGCTTGTCAATTTCAGGTGAGGAATTTAATGAATCTTTGAGACATTATCAACCAGTGCTCAGTTGGACATACATCAAAGCTAGGGTCTCTTGTCCTTTTTGAGGTTGACATTTGTTCTGTTTACAATGGACATGGACTGGTCAGAACCGAAGCCCGAAAGAAGTGATGAACTTAGAGATCGAGATGACTCTCCAACAAGAGACTACCACGATGGAGCGTATGATGATTTGGAGGAAACTGGCATTGAAAAATCAAGCAAGCATCGGAGCAAGGATAGGAAAAAGAGCCGAAGAGAAGAGAAGGATCATAGAGGTAAAGACCGAGAACGATCCAAAGCTGGTGATGGTTTGAAGGAGAGAGAGAAAGAGACTAAAGATTTGGAAAAAGATCGGGTAACAAGTAGAGAACGAAGGAAGGAAGATAGAGATGAACGTGAGAAGGATAGGAATAGGGACAAAGTAAGGGAGAAGGATTATGATAGGGAGAAATATAGAGATAAAGAGCGTGAAAGGGATAAAGATCGGAAAGATCGAGGAAAGGAAAAGGAGCGTGAGAGAGAGAGAGAGGTGGATAAGGAGAGCGACCGAGGGCGAGATAAAGAGAGAGGAAAAGAGAAGAATAGGGATAGGGATAAAGAAAGGGAAAAAGAAAGGGACAGGGCAAAGGACAGAGACAGGGAAAAGGAGAAGGAGAAAAGTAAAGATAGAGAAAAAGAGAGGGAAAATGACAAGGACAGAGACAGGGATGCAATTGACAAAGAGAAGGGAAAAGAGAGAATAAGGGATAAGGAGAGGGAGGCAGACCAAGATAGGGATAGGTATAAGGATAGAGACAAAGGGAGTCGGAAGAATCGTGACGAAGGTCATGATAGAAGCAAGGATGGGGGGAAGGATGATAGATTGAAATTAGATGGTGGAGATAATAGGGATAGGGATGTAACCAAGCAAGGGAGGGGCTCTCATCATGATGAGGATGACAGTAGGGCAATTGAGCATGAGAAAAATGCTGAGGGTGCTTCAGGACCACAGTCTTCAACAGCAGGGCTCCAGGAACGCATTTTGAGGTAAGTAAATCTCCATTGGTGATTCCTGTGCTGCTTATTTTTGGGAGGTACTAAAATAAATTTGGTATTGTTAGAACTGTTGCTGTTTTGTTATGCATTGTACTTGTATTGGAAATATCATAATACTTATGTGCTGTACATCATCTTGAACACAACAAACATTAAAGATTGGATGAAAAACATTGTTTTGTGCTTTTGAACTTTACTGTGTACTGGTGACATTTTACAGTCTCTTAACAAATAGTTTGATTGGAAAAATTGTTGAATCCCACATGAGATGAAAAGATCTATATGGCTATCCTTTTTTTTTTTTTGTGTTCTGACTAATGCTATGGCTATCCTTTGTTTTTGTGTTCTGTCTCATGCTTTGCTGTTTTATTTATCTGAAGGATCCTAAACCTTCCTCTTAACTGTTTTTGGTTGTTGATAGTTCTTTATCAAAGGACCTGTAAGCTTTTTCTTGTTAAAGCTTTCTATAACCTTTTTTTCCTACAGAATAATCTATTAGATTACAATCTCATTTAGATCATGGACAGGATTAAACCTTCTACTTTCATTTCAACTAGGGTTTCTGAGTCTCTTTTAAACTTTGGATGTTTCTGTACATCTTGTTTGGTTGTTGTTTCACATACTTTAGTTCTATCTGATCTGCAGCTTGGATTTGCTGATCTTGCCAAATTACTTAACAATTACGGCCTCATCCTTGTCAGATTGAGCATTGACCCCTCTTTTTTTTTTTTGGTGGGGGGAGGATAGTTGTTAGATTGAGTATTTATTTAATTTTCATGTTGAGCCTCTCTAACAATCAATGTATCTATGCAAGCTTCTTGTTTCTGCTGTTTATTGGTAGTTTGATTCCTTGGCATGTTGTTGGGTAAAGAGCTTAGCTCAGGTACCCATCGCATGGCTTGCAGACCTGCAGTGGGTAGTTATATAAAAAAAAAGGTTCTTATGTGAACTAATTATTGATTTTCATTCTTACGATTGTGGTATCTTGAAATGATCTTTGATAGGAAGTGAGCTTTTCTATCATCAGAATATTAATTAATATAAGTAATTGATTATTTTCTGACCATTCTGGTTTGTCCAAACTCTTACCCTGCAGCTGTGTGGTAATGGCTCTACATTATATATACTTTTGGATGCTCATGTTTTTCTCCTTTTTGCCTGGATTTCGTGATGTTAGCATATGATTAAATGGTAGTTGCAGAGGACCTTTCTTCCCATGAGTGTGTACACACACACACACACGCACATGTTTATGCATGTCATATAAGTTTTTTTATGTATTCTATCAATCATGAGCAGTTTACTGCTGATATGGGATTATTCTTTTAAGATACTTTACCATATACAAGCCCTTTCTCCTGGAAATAGAATACAGCATATTTTTTAAGGATTTATATAAATGTGAATATTTTTCTTTATTGCTGTTCTTTCCTCAGAATGAAAGAAGAAAGAGTAAAGAGACAATCTGAAGGCAGTTCTGAGGTCTTGGCATGGGTTAATAGGAGCCGCAAGGTTGAGGAACAGAGGAATGCTGAAAAGGAGAAAGCCTTGCAGCTTTCAAAGATTTTTGAGGAGCAGGTTATTTGTGTCTCAATAGCTCCCTTAAATTTTTTTCTTAAAACATGATTGAGCTTTAATGTTCCAAGATTATATTGAAAGTTCTTTGGGACCAACATGAAGTATATACTCAATTTTATTGTATGAATTCTTTCAGGACAATATTGATCAAGGAGAAAGTGATGATGAGAAGCCAATCCGGCATAGTTCGCGTATGGTTCTTTTTACTCTCTAAATTATGATTCCCTAACAATTGTTGGTTATTTTTTTAGGAGCTGCATGAGAGTAACCTGAAACTTGTCTTTGTCCATTGTGTTTGCCTAGCCATCTGAGTGCAGAAGTTGGTTCTGCGATATGGAGTCACTGACATACCAAAATGAGATATAAATGAAATTATTTATTGAAATTGTAAAATGTCATATTTTAAGCAAGTGTTTAGAATACACATATATATCTATTTATTTATAATAATCAAAGTTTTTTATTGAAGTGCTTCATCAGATTGTGGACTAATTTGAATTTAATTTTTGCTTCGAAAGTCATATGTAGAACACAACTAATCCATTTTCCTCAAGACTTAAAATACCAAATGCTAGAATATAAGTCAGAGCATTTATATTTTTTTATCAGAGTAGAAGCATATATTCAAGGGTTGGGTCATTGTTCTCAATGAAAAAGAACATATTCTTGTTTTTTCCCTGCAATAAACATGCTGGAATTCTGAACAGTGAATCTGTGTTGAGATTGATAGAACCTAGTTGAGGAATATATTCACATTTATTTGATATCCATGCTTTACATTGTGTTGTGGTTTTGAGTTTCAAGTTGAAGTGAATGCATTATCAACCATGTTTTGTAGAAGGATCCTTGGCCATATAGATCTCACTTTTATTTTGAACACCTGATACCAGAAGATCTAGCAGGGGTTAAAGTTCTTCACGGCCTTGACAAAGTAATTGACGGTGGGGCAGTTGTCTTGACACTCAAAGATCAGGACATACTTGCTAATGGTGACATTAATGAAGGTAAAACTTATTTAATTTCAATCTTCTGTATTTTCTAGGACCATTGTCACTAAAATGCCATTGTATTTTTGGTATTAGTCATCACCCTAAATTGCCATATATTTCGTGTAACAGATGTTGATATGCTTGAAAATGTGGAGATTGGAGAGCAGAAGCGACGTGATGAGGCTTACAAGGCTGCCAAAAAGAAAACAGGGATTTATGAAGATAAGTGAGTCCATTTGTCTGTAATCGGCATTTCTGTGATCATTATTCCATGAATATCTCTGACTGCTCTTTTGTTCTCATCTTTAGGTTTAATGATGAACCTGGTTCAGAAAAGAAAATACTTCCACAGTATGATGATCCTGTTACAGATGAGGTTAAGCTCTTTGTTGTTATTGTTGGAACTTATGGCTTAGTAGTCTATTGTAGATTTCTGTACCAACCTTTTAACTGATTTCAGGGGCTAGCTCTGGATGCAAGTGGGCGCTTCACTGGTGAAGCAGAGAAGAAACTGGAAGAGGTATTCGTTCATTCTCATGCAGTGTGGTATAGTGTCAATAGGGAATTTAACCATCCTTATCGTGTAATAATATGCATTGTTCCTATTTTCAGCTCCGTAGAAGACTCCAGGGTGTTTCCACAAACAACCGCTTTGAAGATCTTAATTCATATGGGAAAAACTCCTCAGATTACTATACTCATGAAGAAATGCTCCAATTTAAAAAGCCTAAAAAGAAAAAATCCTTGAGGAAAAAAGAGAAGCTAAATATTGATGCCCTTGAAGCAGAAGCAGTCTCTGCAGGGTTGGGTGTTGGGGATCTTGGCTCTAGGAATGATGGGAAGAGGCAGTCCATCAGAGAGGAGCAAGAAAGGTCTGAGGCTGAAATGAGAAATAGTGCATACCAGTTAGCATATGCAAAAGCGGATGAGGCATCTAAAGCACTCCGACTGGATCAAACTCTTCCTGTTCAATTGGAGGAAAATGAAAATCAAGTTTTTGGAGAGGATGATGAAGAGCTTCAAAAATCATTGCAAAGAGCAAGGAAATTAGTACTTCAAAAGCAAGATGAGGCAGCAACCTCTGGTCCTCAGGCAATTGCACTTCTTGCCTCCACTACTACCAGCGGTCAGAATGTGGACAATCAAAACCCCATTTCCGGAGAATCACAAGAAAGCAGAGTTGTATTCACAGAGATGGAAGAATTTGTTTGGGGTCTTCAGCTTGAGGACGGTATGTTCCACCAACCCTAGCTGTTGAAAGTGTGGTGTCGAAATATATGTCTTGAGTCATTGGCATGCCATCCTTTAGTTTATTTGGTCATTTCATGGTCACTTTCGTATGTCATTCTTGACAATGATTAGAGATTATACAGTATGTTACACATAGTGTTGATGCATTATGTTTCTCTCATTGAAAAACACATGTTTTCAATTATGTGGATCAAATCAAACACAACTTGATTACTAATCATATTGGATATGTAAATATGAACACTACCCAATTATTAAACAGGTGAGACTACAATCATACTGAACCAACTGACCAAGCTATTTTACGGTCTTTTTTTTACATGTTTTTTGGTTCGGTCAAGGTTAAAGTTGGCTCTAGCTTGTGGTCTTTACTTGATTTCATTGATTGGTTGGGGTTTACGTAAGTTGGTGGTTTTTTGTGTTTTCCTTCTCTTTTTTAGCCTTTTAGCCTTGTATACATTGTGTATGCTTTTAGGTGTATTTTTTTGCTTTCTTAATAAAATTGCATTTACTTATCAAAAAAAAAAAGAAGACTACAATCATACCATACATAATCCATTTACTAATTTAATGTCCAACATGTGTAATTTGTGTTGGATAGGCTTGGAAGACACTTATGACCCAACTTTTCTTTTCCTCCCTTATGTAGGATAACCCTAGGATGATTGTCTATAATCAAGTAGGTAGGCCAGAACTTCAATCTTTCAGAATTTGAGTAGATGAACGACAACAAGAAAAGTAAAATAAAAGATAGAAAAAGAAAAGATAGGAACTTTTCCTTTCCTCCCTTATGTAGGACAATCCTAAGATGATTGTCTATAATCAAGTAGGTAGACCAAGGCTTCAACCTTTGAGGATTTGAGTAGATGAACAACAATAGGAAAAGGTAAAATAAAAGATAGAAAAAGCGAAGATAGGAAAGAGAGAGAAAACCTTGGAATCTCATTAAGACCTTCTAGAAGTTTCATTTAGAAGAAAGGTAATGGAGTCTCACCATTGAAAATTGTAAGGTATATAGAAAACTTAATATCATCATTCATCGGTCATTAATCCCATTTTACATCAATTAGTCTTATTTATAGACTTTAGAAAACCTAAAAATTGAATGAAATTATGAAAAAGTAAGCCTAACCTATCACCTATGTAGTACTTAGTAGGAATCTTATTTCTTTCAATTAAATCTTCTAAGAAGATTAAAAGAAATCAAAATTATAGAAATTTCTTGTAATGAATTTTCAAACAAAGAAAACTTCTAGATTCTAAGAACTCAAAGAAATTTTAGACTAAAAAGATTATTTTAGAAATTAAAAATATTAAAAACTTATTTTAAGGAGAATTCTAAAGCTTCCTAAATTCTAAAACTTTCATTTTTTTTTTAAATTTTTTTTTTACCTTTTGTTGAAAACACCTTGAGGGGCCCATCCCCATTATCCTTTAATGTCCAACCAATTCCAAATTTGTTCTTGCTTCTTCTTTCCCCAAAACCAAAATGTGTTTACTATTTTTTTTTTTTTCGTGATAAGTAATTGAGGAATATATATATACAATTTTCACGATAAGTAATCAAGGAATATATATATTTTAGATAGATAAGAAGGTAAATATATTAAAAAGGGCCACCAAAAGAGCGACCCACGGTATGCATAACATTTACACCAACCACTAAGTGGCAACAACAAAAGCCAAAGCTACAAAACAATAATGGTTAAAACAACATCACCTTCAACAAGATCCCAACCAATAAAAAAAAAACTAAAAAGAGTTGGAGGAGCATCATTTATAAACATCTTAGTCTTTGACTACAAAAAACAAACAAAAGAAATTGTTAGTCTTTAGAGGGAAAGCTTGTTCCTATCAAAGGCAATTCTATTCCTTACCTTCCAAATTGCCCAAAAGATGCATAAAGGATCCGCTCTCCAAACCTTTCTATGCTTTTTGTCCACAAAATAACCATGGCAACCTAGAAGTGTTTCTCTAATAGACGAGGGAAGCACCCAAGACACTCCAAAAAGGGCAAAAAGCAACTCCCATAATAGCCTTATCTTTACATGGTGGATAAGGAGATGACTTGTGGATTCTTCCTCAATATGGCATAGAAAACATCTATTTGCCAAAGGCCTTCCTCTTTTCTGAACTTGATCCAAGGTTAAAACTTTTTCCTAAGTTGCCTCCTAAGTAAAGAACTCGTTGAAAATGAAACTGACCTGGATGAGACTAGAGTGGTGTAAAGACTTCATTGTAAACTTGCCACTCTTTGTTCTGTCCAAAGCACCCTATCTTGCTCATCCCTACGCACCCTCAAATCATGCAAATGCGACAAAAACCTTTCCACACATCCCGCCTTTCAAGGCTTGAAAGGTCTAGAGAAACAAGTGTTACACCCCTCCTTCCCTTGATCATAAGAATTCTAAACATCCTCTACCCAAGCCTCCTTAGAAACTACTAAGGCAAATAAAGATGGAAAGGAGCTACACAAAGGTGCAGTCCCAAACCACTTATCCTTCCAAAACTTGACCTTCTGGCCATTGCCCGCCAAGAAGGAGATCCTACTACACACAAGATCCCAATCCTTGCTTAGGATTTTCCAAAAACCAACTTTTACCCCTTCCTCACCTCTTGAGAACACCATCCCCATCCTTCCCCATCCTTCCCCATACTTCCCATTGATAACTTCATTCCAAAGGGGCCCCCCTTTCATTTGCAAAACTCCAATTCCATTTGCAAAGTAAAGCCTTATTGAGTGTAGAGAGATGCTTCACACCCAATCCCCCTTTCCTTTTATCTAAGCAAATAATTTCCCATCTTGCTAGATGTGGTTTCCGCTCGAGCACCACTACCCCATAGAAAGTCCTTATGAGTCTACTCTAGCCTCAATCTAACCGACCTTGGGATGCACAACAAGGGCATAAAGTAAATAGGCAAACAAGATAAGGTACTTTGAATCAGGGTAATTCTCCCTCCTTTGGAGATGTATTGTTTCTTCCACATGGCCAAGCTTTTATGAAACCTCTCTTCCACTCCATCCCAAGCTACCATAGATTTAAATAGGACACCTAATAGAAGACCCAAAGAAGAGGGAGGGAGGCTACCCACCTTACAACCAAATTTTGAAGCCAGATCATCTATATCATCTACCCCTCCCACTGGAATTAACTCGCTCTTATCCAAATTTATTTTAAATCCCAGGATGGCCTCAAACCACATAAGCAACTAGCATAAGTAAGTGATTCGATCTTGAGAGGCTTCACAAAAGACATGGGTGTCATGTGCAAACAACAAATGGGAAATTTTAACCCTGTATCCGCCCGACCCCTCTCTCGGCGTTTCGTAAAAAAAAAAAAAAAAAACCCACTAACTGTCCTCTTTAATAGACAATTGAGCGCCTCCATAGCAACAACAAATAAATAGGGTGAAAGGGGATTCCCTCGTCTCAAACCTCTAGAGCTTTGAAAAAGTCAACGCTTTGGAAAAAGCTAAAATATATGAAGTATGTGGATTAAATGGGTTATATTGATTTATGCCCTAATTGTTTTAGATTGGCTTGTTGACTAAATGGTTCAAAATGGATTAAAGTCCCTAATCCAGGTGCGAGTTTAATAATTGGATTACACAGATCAACATGATTGTAGCTGGAATGTCATTATACTCAACCTAGTCCTTCCAACTTTTGAGTAATGAGTCTTGTTCATGCGTCATGTCAGAAATTTCCACCCTTAAGGTATACACTGGACATGATTCAATATAAAAAGATATGGAGATGATAAAACAAATTATAGGAAAATAGGACAAAAACAAATCAAGAGCATATTAAAAATATTAGCTCCTTCCTCTTCCTAGTAGTACCTGTTCTGGTCCTCTGGTCTTCTTCTCAAGCCCTTTTGTAAAATTTGTAGATAGCACAAGTCTCTCTCTCTCTCTCTCTCTCTCTCTCTATTAATTCCTTTTATTAATCATCTTTGTGAACATTCTACCATGGTTTCTTCTTTAAAAATTATAGTTTTTTTCTATATTAAAATAAAATAGTCATGTTTCATCAGTCAACCATGTGTCCAATGTATCAACCAGTTGTTGGTCATGTTTCCAAAGTCAAAATTTACTGCAAAATTCCAGGCACATCCAAAAGTGCCTGACCTGTGTCCGGTGCAATCAGTCTTAGTCATGTTCCCTTATATATGTCCATGTTATTCCTATTTTTTTTAATTAAATTATAATTTTTTGGTATGCTATAAACATCTTGAAGATTCTTGTATTGCGTTGTATACCCTGAAGTTACAATATTTTCTGTTAATTTTGCTTTTTCAGAAGCCCATAAGCCTGATGGTGAAGATGTTTTCATGGATGAAGATGAAGCACCAAAAGCTTCTGATCAAGAAAGGAAGGATGAGGCTGGTGGTTGGACAGAGGTAAAAGATACTGATAAAGATGAACTTCCTGTTAATGAGAACAAAGAGGAGATGGTCCCTGATGACACTATTCATGAAATGGCAGTTGGGAAAGGATTATCAGGTGCACTTCAGCTGCTTAAAGAGCGAGGAACACTTAAAGAAGGTATTGAATGGGGTGGGAGAAACATGGACAAGAAAAAGAGCAAGCTTGTGGGCATCTATGATAACACTGGAACCAAGGAAATACGTATTGAGAGGACAGATGAGTTTGGGCGGATTGTAAGTGCTTTTTTCCTTGATAGAGTAATCACTTTATAACCTTTTATTATTATTATTATTATTATTTATGAGAAAAGAAATTTTATCAACAATAAGAAAAAGGAAGGATGAGATGTCTTTGGAAACAGAAAGAAAAAAAGAGGAAAAAGGTCAAATCTACGTATTAAGAGGCTAGGACAGATGAATTTGGGCAGATTGTAAGTGCTTTTTTTCCTTGATATAGCAATCACTTTATAACCTTTTATTATTATTATTATTATTGTTGTTGTTTATGAGAAAAGAAATTTTATCAACAATAAGAACAAGGATGAGATGCCATTGGAAACAGAGAAAAGAGGAAAAAGGTCAAATCTGCTAAGCAGCCTACAAAAACCACAAGACCAACAAACATCTAAAAAATTCAAGTAGTTTGGGTTCCCAATATGAACCTTCGGTGATGTAGCAGCCCACTTAGCCAAATTGTCAGCCACCTGGTAAACTACCCCTTCAGAAAGAGCATGAATCCTGCTTGCTGAAGGGAGTATTCTCCAACATACCCTGCTTCCTGAGGAATGAAATGTAATAATGACCAAGGAGTCTGCTTGTGCAAGAAGTTTCCTGACACCCAAAGTGCAAGCCCCTTTTAAACCTTCCTAGGCAGCTAAGTCTAGTGTTAATATTCATCCAAATACCCATCTCTGAATTTCTTTATAACCTAGTACATTGCACTATAATTCTGTCATATATTCTAACAAATTTTACATACTGCATGAGGAGTTGTTAACCAGTTAATATCTTGTATATTACTTTTTTTTTTCCCAGATTAGAAACAATCATTCAATTGTATCATAATCAGAAGTCATAATATGAGGATTTTATCACATTAATGGAGAACATGTCTTGTTCATCCTACAGGAATGTAATAATTCCAAATTTCCTGGATTGGAGCTATTAGGTAAATGAGTCTGACATCCGTCAATGATACTAAAAGATTGAAAACAAGTAATTTCTTGCTAGATCTTATCTTCAACATGTAGATGTGGGTTTGTGTATTCACTTATTGGAATTAAACTTGGAACCCCCTTGTAGATGATCTTGTAATAAATTATATTTTTATTCATGTTAGAGTCACAATTGAAAGTGTTTCCTAAAGGTCAAAATAAAGGAGAGTTGTGTGTGTGGTGTGTGTGTGTGTGTGTGTGGCTCCAAAAAACCTGAAATGCATTCTATTAAGCTCCTTTAGTTCATACATACTTCAGTTTCGACTTTAAAATGGATATGAAGGGTCAACCTGATCTCATCCTCTAAAAATTGAAAGAAGGGGGGAAAATAAAATAGATTCAAACAATCCAAAATGCATTAACTTTTGACCATGTCAATTTTTACGGACTTGCAAAAATGGTGAAATGCAAAATCAAGCAGCAGTTAGTATTGGCATGGATCAAGAGCCAATACATCTTTATTACACAGTTTGTTTCACAATACTGAAAGATTTTGAAGCCTTGGAGGAGCCTGACAGTTTTATTCCTTCACGAATTATTTCCAAGAGTCTCCCAGTTGGTCCCATTTATGATCTTGCCTTTAATATATGGAATTCTGTGCCTTTCTATAGTCCATATTGGTAACATATGTAAGACTATGTTACAAAATATAGTGAAGCGTTAATTTGTAAAATAATGAGTTTCTTGGCTTGCTTTAACAGATGACCCCCAAGGAAGCCTTTCGGATGATTTCTCATAAATTTCATGGGAAAGGGCCCGGCAAAATGAAGCAAGAAAAGCGCATGAAGCAATACCAGGAAGAATTGAAGTTGAAGCAAATGAAGAATTCAGACACCCCATCACAGTCTGTTGAGCGGATGAGGGAAGCTCAAGCTCGGTTGAAGACACCCTATCTTGTTCTTAGTGGGCATGTTAAACCAGGGTATGCTTTTTGAACCCTTCATGCTTCATTTTTTTTTTTTTTTATTTATGATTCATCAAAGTGGCATGAAAGTGGTTTGAGAGAAGGAAAAAAATTTTCCGATAAGATTTTCAGTTGTTGAGGTATAGGGCTTCTAAGATAGCCCTTTATTGGGATGAAGTCTTCATAACTCTTGTTTTTCTGCAAGTTGTCCCATACACTCCTTAGTGCTGTATATCTGTTTTAAGATAGCTCTTTGGAGCACTGCATGGCTTCTTGCAACATCCGCATTTTAGGTTTAGGCATCAAATTTTATGCTCCTCTTGTTGTGCAATGAACTGATCTTCTATATATTGTTCTTATCCGACAAAACTTACTATTGCATCTGGGTCGGCCGTAAGGAATCTTTCTTACAATTACATCTTTTTGTTTTCCTTTGTTGAATGGCCCTGATTAGTGATGCCAGTGATGGACCATCTTTCATTTGGTCTAATTTAAAAAATCTATTATGATACTCATTGGGATTATAGTAATGATCTGATCTTATCTTGTTGGAGACATTCATATTGTATCATGATACATTCCATGTCAATATCATAAATTGGGTATTTGAGATTTGAGAAGCTAAATCAAGCTTCAGGCTGTGAGATCCCTGTGAAGGGATTTATTAAATTCTCGCCCTGGGATGCACCTTTGCATTATGATGTCTTCCTAATATATGATCGTCGTAGTGTATAGTCTGAATGTTTGGAATTCCTTCTGTATTTTTATCTGTTGAAAAACAATCTTGTATACATCTCTGCTAAGCTTGGGTCCACTGATCCTATGAATTCTAATTTATTGCCAAAACTATCAAATAATAAAAGATGATCAAGTCATATAAAAAAATCTTAGGATTATGGCCTGTTGATACATAATTCGCTTTCCTGTATTAATGTACTCGAATTTGTTTGCTCATCTTTTTCATATGTTCTGTTGGTTCCAGCCAAACTAGTGATCCCAGAAGTGGTTTTGCTACAGTTGAGAAGGATGTCCCTGGGAGCTTAACACCCATGCTTGGCGATAGAAAGGTCAGTCTACTTTTTATTGTGTGTTTACTCTTCCCTCATCATGTTTGCAAGTACATGGGTTTCTATAATATTATATCCACAGAATGGCGGCACACATGTCGCTTGGATGCATTCCGGTTTGTTTATAAACCAATGCACTTTACTGAATCTTCCTAGACTTGAATTTGTTTCTTGTCATAATAGTTTTGATTTGGTTTGAATTTATTGCCCTCATTACAGTGGGATTAGATTCAGGAGGGTTTGAATTTATTGCCCTCATTACAGAGGGGTTAGATTCAGGAGGAGGGAGAGAAGGGGGGAACCCTTAAATTTTTTATTTTTCAGGGGGGAGCACGTTAATCCATCAGTGGTAGTGAGGACCAATAGTCTTGTGTTAAAAGTGTATTGTACCATGGCAGTTGGTTCAAACTCCTCAAAGCCCTAGCTTGTGAGTCATTAGACTTTTTTTATTTATTTGTAGAATTTTTTGTTAGCCTGTTGGATCCTCCTATCTGTTTAACATGGATTGCTGGTGATGTTAAATATACACTACTGGATAAACTTTGGCTCAAAGGAATTCTGGACCTGGGGCATTTTAACCCTCTCAAAGAACCTCATCTGATATAGAGTTCAATTTTATATTTGTCTTTTAGGTTGAGCATTTCTTGGGGATAAAACGCAAGGCTGAACCAAGCAACATGGGCCCACCAAAGAGACCAAAAACCTGAAGTTGCATCCGCCGCATTACAGGAGTTGATAGAAGTGGCTGTGAGCTCTGAGGCATTCTGTCTTGAAGAGAGATTGGCTGCTGCTAGCATTCTTAACAGTTCAACTTTGCCCTTAAACTGCAGTGAGTGATTGGACAGTGCAAGTGGCTGATCTTGTTTCTTCTGGGAGCACACTGACCATATTTTTCTGCCATTTGTCCCTCTAAAGAAAGTCCATAGTGGACAAGACTATGGCTTTATATTTTTTATAACTGTATTTGGGTCTTGGAGAAAATTGAAGATAAGCTATAGAGCTTATTCTATAAATGCAATGCAAAAGTCAGGAGTTGCAAGTTTGTCTGAACCTAGATAAGTCGGTGATTTTTAGCATGGTAGATAAGGTCACAGCTGGTAAATTTTATGAATTAATCTTACAAAATGGTATGTTGATGTAAGTACATCCTGATACAATTTTTCAGGACGAACAGAAGTGTTTGCTTATATTGGCCAAAGCAATTGTTCAACCGGGATTCTAGAAACTGGATTGAGTGCTTTTAACCATCTCTTATAGGCTTATAGAAGGAACTATGATAGATGCTTGCACGATCATGGGGTCACACGCTAACAGTTTAAAATAATTTGAGTGATATCAGCCAGCATTTTTAGCTGCAGTTTTACCCGAACTTATGGTTGTCAAATTAAATGCTCTATTTTTTAATTTTATGTATGTTTTCAATTAAACATAATTGCTTAGGGAAGTGATTCGGTTATCAGTAGCTAAAACAGGGTGTTTTCCATGCTTAGTCGACATTGAGTTGATGCAGCTTGTGCTGAGGTTGAGAGTGTTATGCAGTACTTCCGTTTTATGCACATGTTCCCCTTCATGTTAATGTAAGTATGGTTTTTCCACTGATTTATCATGAAATATTTTTGAGTTTAGTGTCTAAAGTTCATGTGTAAGGAATTTAGATTAGATGTGCTCGATTCTATCACCTTTAGTTTGTGTAATACATGCAACATTATCTCTATATAATATTATTGCATCATCTTTAATCAAACATAATTATCAATTTATTAGGTGACGAACCATGATTGCGTCCATCATGAGAAAATGTGTTTTCGTATAGTTAGTACCAACTTTATGTGAGAAACCTTATGTCAACTCGCACTTTATACTGTCACCTCATGTTTCTCATTTTGCCTAACAGGCTTTATGCCTTTAAGTCTTTAGACTACAAGTTCAAGTATTTCTCATTTTGCTAAGAGTATACCTTTGTATTGATTGCTTCTTTCCATTTTAGTCAATCATTTTAGTATCAATACTCTTCCACTTTTTTGGTTCAAGATCTTCATCATTGCTAATGATTTCAATTGCCACTTGGAAAAAGAAAAATTATCAATCACAATGTTATTTTGATCTTATATTTTTCTTATATGTATATAGCTTACAAATATCCTTTTACCTTCAAGGATAACTTTTTCAATCTATCTCTTTTGAGTTTATTTTTGTTTTCACCTCTTCAAGGGTAACCATCTCAACTTTAGATTGCTTTGTTATTTTTATTGTCCCTTTTGTAATTCTAAATTCTTCTTGAGTTTCATATGTTCTTCCTTATGTTTTCGTCTTCTAGAGAATTATCATTTGAGTTGACAAATTTATCATATTTTAGGCGTGTCTTGGATTTATTTGTTAACCATACCGTAGAGATATCAATTTATGCTAAAATACTTAATAGTTAGGATGTGACATTGTCATTTTCTTTATATCAATGAATACATTTAGTAATTAATTTTCAAGACTTTGCAAGTGAATGCTTCTATAAACTTCTAGTTCACACTAATTTATATAAGGATTAAGATGAGACAAAGTTGATGTATTTCAAGCAACTAATCATCTTTTTCCTAGAACAACCTTTTCTCTCCCTAAAGGTGGGAAAGTATCTCATTAAAATGACAATTCATAATTTTTTTTCATAACAAACATCAACTATTAGGAGTTCAAGATACCCTATAGTAGATGAAAAAATGAAACTTGTATAAATCTCAAGTCTTCTTGGGGACCCATTTTAATGTGTTGTGTTGGTGAAATTAGTACATATATTGCATAATCAAAATTCATAAGCGGGACATATTTGGTTGTTTTCTAAGTATAAGTTTTGAAGGGGAGTATTTGTCGTAAGTTGTAGGTCAAATGTGGATTAAAGCCATAACATGCATAATAACATTTCTTTGTATGAAAGTAGGTAATTTGATTTTCATTAGTAAGGAACAATCAATCGAAGGCGTTTGATGAGGAATTTTGCCAAACTATTACAAGTTCGAGTGTGAGCAACAAGATACTCAATACGATTCCAATTGAAATATAATAATTGTTAGGAATTTTATGCTAATCCAAACTATGGTAATCACCCTATAGGGAGGGTAAATAGGGTGATGGTCTCTTTTTCCCAAATTTAAACTATATAAAAATAAGAGACAATTATATGCAAATATATAATAAACAAAATAAACACAATTGCATATAATTTAAAAGAGTAAGGGAAGAGAGAGTGCAAACACAAGATTTATAGTGGTTCGGCGCAACCCGGCCTACATCCACTCTCCTCTAGCTTCAATCCCAAGCTTGAGGTTCCACTAATTCAAGGCTTCCAAACCAAGCCTTCAAGCAATACAATTGGATTATGGTTCCAATCCACCCTCTTGGACTTTTGGCTCCAAGCACCCTTTACACTTCTCAAGAGATACCACACTCTTGGAAAACTTCCTCTCAAGGATATACAAATAAAGATCTCACAAAATCCTAGTACAAAAGCTTTAAGCTCAAATGATACAAGAAACTAGGATTGAATGGTGCACTAAAGATATGCAAGTTTTGGAACAATGATGCACTCAAAAACACTCTTCTAAGGCTCAAATATATTCAAGAATGATTTAGGAAGGTTAAGCTCTTGAAACAATGAAGATTAGAGCCTTTTTATAGAAGAAAAAAGCCAAACTAGCCGTTTGGGGTTCGACCGGTCGAGCTGGGGGTCGACCGGTTGACTAGCCGTTAGCATTTAATGCTTGGCAAGTGACCGTTGGGCCTCGACCGGGCCTCGATCGGACCTCGACCGGACGAGGTTCAACCTTGACCGGTTGAACAACCGTTCTGGAAGAAAGAGAAAATTTTTGCATTTTTCGAACGGTCGACCGGTTACTGTTCATACCCCTCAACCGGGTGAGCTGAGGGTCAACCGGTTACTGTTCATAACCTCAACCGGTTGAGCTGTGGGTCAACCGGTTACTGTTCATCCGGTTCAACCGGTTGATCCATTTTTGGCTCAACACCCAACTTTTTCAATTTAAAACCTTTAAAACAAGTTTGGAAAATATTTGACACAAGGTTTTAATTGAAAACATGAAATCATCCAATTTTAAAAGGATTTAAAATGAATTAATTCTTGGATGATTTTGGTGCATAAGTAAAGAATGTAATGCATGAAAAAACCTAGTGCACCAACAACCTTACAAGGAGATCTTATGAAGCTTGGGTCTTGAAAAGCACTTCTCTTTGAGGTGGTCTTCTTCTTCATGATTTCTCCTTGGCTTGATTTGTCTTTGGATTGCCACTTTGGAAGTTGTCTTGCCTAATCACACTTGAAATATGATCATTAATTCTAAACCTTGTTTTGTTATCATCAAAATCAAGATTAACCAAACCTTGGTTTCACAATAATTAAAAGTTATTTTGAGTGTAAATTCACTAGCATTATGAATATGTGTTGTATTGATTCCTTAATTTGGGGACTTAGATCATAATCGAATTATTTGTGCAAGGAGTCCATCAAATGCAATATGTCAAGTAGAAAATAGGCAAACATGTGACCGCTTAGTGAAAACATCTATTAAAATCATAAAATACCAAAATGACCCACAATATAAGTGAATAGGCCCACACATGTCTCCTTTAAATTCATTTTAAAAACACTGATGACTCAGAGTTGACTTTAGTAAAAGATGGTTTAGTAGTTAACCTGAATAACACATTCAATCATGCCATAACATAAACATTTCTAGGTCTAGAACTTATGGCTCGTGATTGTATGGGTTTCAATATGCGTAATAATGGCGTGATATAACCTAGAGAATAGAGAATTTTTTTTATTTTTTTTATGATATTCTTTATTTGAAATTATGGTTTAATTTAAAAATCTAAGTTCAATCCACAATTTCAGCACTTGAATTGTGAATTAATGGAAATGATATAATTTTTGTAGTATAATATACTTACTAATTATTTAATTCCACATTTAGGAATTTTAATTCTAGTGTACAAGAACAATGAGGAATATTATTAAAAAACTGAAAGTCCAATAAGGGAGGGGAGAATGAGTGATTTTTTTTAAAAAAAAATTCAACAATAAATATTTATATGTATTATCTTCAATTTTTATCCTAAAAGATCCCTAGTATATCCTGTATAACCAAATAGGCTATACTTAAAAATTTTAAATATAAAAATATGATTTTTTTTCTTCTAGGAATAACTTGTGAGATGTTAGAAATAATAAAAACTTTCTATTATAGGCAATCCAAACAGAATACTAATTAAAAAGATATAAGCAATGAGACAAAGATTTTTACATGCTCCACACTAACTATAGATATAAAAAAAAAAACTACAAGATCTAAGGCCTACTAATCTAAATCCACTATATGAAATCAAATTACATAGATTTACCTGGTCGTTTTACACTAAAGATTGACTCTCCAGTACCTACAATTTGATTCACGTCTGTGACACAACAACCCTTGATTGCTCTAGTGGATCACTTTAGCCTCGTTGAAGGGATGAAAGTCTTCAACCTAAGATTCAAAGATCAAATCCTTGAATTAGAGATTAGAAATGGTGTGACACTATAGGTTTTCACTCTAAAAGATCCTTTCTAAAGAATGAAAGGTCTCTAAACAATCTCAATGTGATTTATGTGCAAGTTCTCCAATCTCTAACCCTTAAGGGGTTAATAGAAAGGTATTTATAGGAAAAAGGCAGAAAAATCTCGGTTTTGGAAGAATTATAAATCAAATTTGTGTGAAAAATCTCGGTAGAATCTACATGATCACTCGAGCTAACTCACCTACCGCTTGAGCGCCTTGGACACTTGAGCGGTGAGGATGGCTTGAGCGGTATTTGAGCACCTCAGGCCACTTGAGTGGTCTTACTATTTTCAAAAAGTCAATTTTAAATTATTTTAAGTTTAAAACAAAACTGATTTTCTTTATACCTCAACAGAGCTTAAATTGTCACAAGTCAAATCTTCTTAGACATACGTGTGACTTCTTGGTTGGACGAACAACAACTCTTGATCTTCAATAGAGAGCAAGTCACTATCTAAAAAGACTTCTATGGCCAAACATTAAAAATAACAAAATTTCCAACATATAAACAAGATTTAATGTCCTGGCAATCTCCTCCTTTGGCAATTTTGTGACAAAACATTATTACATAAACCCAACCAAACTCTCATAATGGAGTTTACATAGCACACATTAGCATTCAATTAAAAATAAACTAAAGAAATATTCTGCATCACTTTGTAGTACTTATCTTCCAACCTTGTAACATGCACACATATAGAAAACCATACCAAAGGTAAAGTAGTATGAGAGATAACATAATGTCAAGAAAACAAAACAGGATAGTTGGAAATTTTGCTTGATGCATTGTGAAAGCATGATTGAGGAAAAGATCTTTGTAGTGACACCAAGGTACAAAACAAAGCTTGAAAGGAACATAATAGAAGCTAGATAAGACATAGTAGATTAGTTATGATGCCTAAAGGTTTATCTCTAACCAAAAACTAGGCAGTGAAAACCATGGGAAAAAGCTTATGTGACTTAGAATGCATCTAAAGAGATAGACAATTCAAACAAAAATATCTTGCAAGAAACATCTATGTCAGGTATTTCTCTAAACTTTCTAAGTTTTCAACATTTGATTTAATTTCGTCTAATATTTCAATTAATTTCCTTTAAGAATTAAAGAATTAAAAGAATAAAAAATTATTAACCCCTTTGAGAAAATAAAGGCTAATCTTAAAAGAGAGAAAACACCCAATAGGGGGGAAGGGGGGGCGCGTTAATTGGGTTTTTAAAAAAATTCTTTTTAAACACAACAAATTTAAGCACAAAAGAAGAAAATATAAAAAGATAGAGTTAGAGAAATCAAACTCAGATTTTATAGTGGTTCGACACTTCCTTACCTATGTCTACTCTCCTCAAGCTCTTAACCGAGTAAGGGTTCCATTAACTTAAAGCTTCAACCAAGCTTCTAATCACCTTTACACTTGGATTCCGGCTATAATAGGTTCTTACACAATCTCTTCAAGTTTCAACTCACTTGAAGGCTTTAACACTCGATTAACAAGTATGAGTCTCTCAACCTAGCTCAACAAAGGCTCAAATACAACTCAAAGCTAGGATGAATCACAAAGGTGCACTAAAGGATATGCAAATGTAGATTTAATGCTCCAAGAAAAGAAATGAGAGCTTTTAAGGCAAGAACAAGTAGGTAAAAAAATAAATGCAAGTGTTTTCTTGCTCATAAATGAAGTGGATCTCTCTATTTATAGGTTTCTAACCTTAGGAGCCAAGAAAACCAAAAAGCAGCCTCAATCGGTCGAGTTGGGGGTTGACCGGTTCACTAGCCGTTGGAGCATTTAATGTTTGGCAGGTGACCATTACCCTTGACCGGACCTTGACCGAGAAGACAGATCCCTCGACTAGGAAAGAAAGACTACTAGAAGAGAGAGAGTGCTTTTTGCACCTCTCGACCGAACCTCGATTGAGAAAAGGGAACCGGTCGACTAGTTCCTTGGCCGATGGAGCTGGTTTGGACAGAGCCTTGACCAGTTCACCATTTTTGGCCCAAAAACCTATCTTTTTCTGGTCTTTTTGCTTCTAACACTTAAGCAAGGTCTTTAGGTAAAATTATATGCCAATTTTGAAAAGTTTTTCCTAAGGTTCATTTGATAGAATTCGGATTTTGATGAAAATGTGACTTTAAAGCATAAACTGAGTTTTTCAAAAATGCATGAAATGATATGTAAATCCTAAGTGCACCCATGCATTCATCTTACATATGTTTCCTATGATTAAAGGTCTTCCAAAAGTCTTGATCTTGCATCCATTTAGTCCTTTGATGAATTTCCAAATTAACACCTAAAATTCTTTATAATTCAAACCAATTAGTAATTTAACCATGGTTTGTTATCATCAAAACATGATTAGGAGAACCCTTGGGCTAACAATCTCTTCCTTTTTTTTTATGACAAACCTTGGTTATCTAGGAAAAGAAGAATCTCCCTCTCAAACCGATCATGGGTCAATAATCAAAATTTATGAAGTTAGAACCAAGATAATCAAGACATGCTAGAGAGAATTTGCAATAAGAAACAATGTAAGTCATGAAACATATAGGCATATCATATATAAGTCAAATGTATCACAATCCAATATGTACGATCCTAACAATGATATGACAATGATATGCATGTAAGTCTCCTATAGACTCCTAGATCCTAAATATCTCCCCCTTTTGGCAACATAAAAAAGGAACAAGGGGAGTCTCTACGAAATCAAGGCTAAGAAGGTGGAATTGGAAACATATAGCGCAGATAAGCCATCATCTCCTCATGCTGACTTTCCAAGCAATCCTCAATACGCTTAATCCTCTGTTGGAGATACTTAAACTATGAAGTGAAGCCAGCCTGATACTGATCCATGCGATCTTTCATGGAGTAGAACCGTGTATCACTGATTACAACAAGTTCCTTCATGCGAGTGCTTAAAGAGCTAATCACAGTAGATAAATCCATCCATGGAGCATGGTCAGGAGCAAGAGGTGCCTGAGGAGGTGGTATCTTAGTGTGAGGAGGCTTAGTGAATGAAGACTGAGTAGATGGACCCATTGTATAAGTCAGCTCCGACATCATCGGCTTAGAGAAGGTAGCCTCAAACATAACACCCTTTGACCGAAGTGGAGGAATGTCAAGCTCGGGCTCTTTCTGCTGATAGTCACTCTGAGGGTCTATTCCACCCTCCATTTCTCGTATCTTGGCCTCCTCCTCAACTCCGGGATGTGCATGTCCCTGTCCCCAGGCCTGTGCTAGTGTTTTCTCTGCTCTCCTTACCCAAGAACTATCTGGGGCTTTCTTAAATTTCATCATCCCTATTGACTGATCATCATACGTATCATAAGTGTTGGGGGCCTCAAAGTCCGTCTCTTTGCTCAAGTCAACGCCGACATCCTTGAATACTCTGGTAAGGAAGCAACCATAGGGGAGTATGTGAATAGTGCTCTCGTAACATGAAATCATGTGCATCATCATCAAGTACCCCAAATGAATCTGTCTCCTTATTAGAATTGAGTCAATAAGGAATGCCTCATAATAAGAGACCTCATCTCAGTGTCCGCCCTGTGGTAGAAAGATAGAGCACAACATATGGTGTAACACTTTTCTGATGACCGTCAGGTTGTGTGCCAAGGGTTTGTCCATCCCCTGGGCATCAGGAAGTCCACAAATCCTGTAAATGGCCTATCTAGGCTCAAATCCTAGCATAGTGGACCACATCTTGGACTCGTATACTTTGAGTCCAACCGAAGCAATATTGAAAATACGGTAGATGCTCTCCGGGTCCAAGCAGATCTCAATTCCTCTAATATTAGAAATGATCAAGCCACTTATGCTATAAGTCATTCTCGAGTAAAAAGCTCACACCAAGGTTAAGAAAATCGACTCCGAAATAGTGACCATAGGCAACCAACCCATCCTAGTGAATAGACCCTCGAATCCGAAATGTTGAAGTTGGGGAAAATTAATATTTCTCTGGGAACTGCTCGTCTCTGAGCAAAGTGATGCTTGTACCGCTAGTAGTCCTCCACGAAAATGAACAAGGCGATGTCAAACCTCGCCTTTCGACGTGCCTTCGGCTAAGACGACTCAGCTGGGTGCTTGCCATGTGCCCTGTGCCTTAAAGGCAACAGACTTTTGCCTAGGAGCCATGTGGAAGAAGAAATAAGGGAGTAGTGGCTGGTCGAGAGAGAGACACTCACAATTGAAACCCTAGGCGTGCAGAAATAGAGAGAGAACGATATTGAAGTTGACTATGACGCATAGGAGGAAGAGAAGGTGGCCCAAATCCAAAACCCTAGCCTCCAATCTTCCTAAAATCCAATCCAAAAGGCTTCAATCGGTCTAAAATGCACTCAAATCAATTTCTAGAAGCCAAAATCAGAGAAATCATGAAGAAATTGAGGAGAACGGTGTAGAAATTGAATCTCGGGAGTCTCTTAAGAACCCCAAATCTTGATGAATAGGTCGACCAGTCCTAGTCTGGTCAACCACCTGGTCAATGTGGTCAACGTTTTAACTTTTTAATTTTTGTGCATTTTCTTATTTTGCGATCCTCCCCCTGCCATTTTCAGTTGAAAACCTTTTTTTTTTTTTTTATGCCCAATGCCAAAGGAATTTTGATTTTTGGTCGAAATTTGACCATTATCTAAGTATATGTCTATATAATGCATATGACATGAAATTCATGCAATCAAAATGTATATTCATCAAGAATTCATTAAGAAAACATTATATCATAAAGAAATCACCCCTAGTTGTTTTCTAATATTAACTAATTGTTCTTCACTTAGAGGTTTTGTAAAGATATCAGCAAGTTGATATTTTGTGCTAACAAATTCAAGTGCTGTGTCACCCTTTTATGCATGATCTCTAATAAAATGACGTCTAATCTCTATATGCTTAGTCCTAGAGTGTTGCACGAGATTTTTTTTATATACTTATGGCACTAGTATTATCACATTTAATAGGAACATGCTCAAAAGATAAATCAAAATCACTAGGTGTTTGTTTCATCCAAAGGATTTGTGCACAACATAAACCAACTATTATGTATTTAGCTTCCGTCGTTGACAAAGCTACCGAATTTTGCTTCTTACTATGCCATGAGACAAGTGAGTGTCCTAAGAAATGACAAGTGCCACTAGTGTTTTTATCTTTCAACCCTACAATCGGCAAAATCGGCATCCAAAAAACCAATTAATTCAAAGTTATCACTCTTAGGATACCATAAGCATAGTGTCTATTGTCCATTTCAAATATTTGAGGATTCTTTTTACGACACTTAAGTGAGATTCTTTAGGATAAGATTGAAATCTAGCACACAAGTATACACTATACATAATGTCAGGTCTCCTAGCAGTCAAATATAGCAAAGAACCTATTATGCCTCTATACATAGTAGAGTCAATGGATTTACCTTTCTCATCCTTATCAAGTTTAATGGATGAGCTCATTAGAGTCTTCATTGTTTTGGCTTCTTCCATGTTGAACCTTTTGAGAAGATCTCTTATATACTTTGCTTGATTAATAAAGGTTCATTCCTTTAGTTGCTTGATTTGAAGTCCAAGGAAGAAGTTGAGTTCTCCCATCATGCTCATTTCAAACTCACTATGCATGCACTTAGAAAATTCTTCACAAAGAGAGACATTAATAGCACCAAATATGATATCATCAACTAATATTTGAACTGAGAGCATATCCTTTTCTTTGGTTTTTATAAAAAGAGCTGTGTCAATTTTTCCCATTTTAAAACCTTTTTTCCAAAATAAATTTACTCAATTTTTCATACCATGCTCTAAGTACTTGTTTCAAACCATAAAATGCCTTTTTAAGTTTAAAACATGGTTAGAAAAGTTGAAACTTTGAAAGTCGGGTGATTGTTCAACATATACTTCTTCATTTATAAAACCATTTAAAAAATCACTTTTCACATCCATTTGATATAAAACAAAGTCTTTAAAACATGCAAACGCAAGTAGTATTCTAATGCTTCCAACTTAGCAACGGGGGGGCAAAAGTTTCTTCATAATCTATTCCTTCTTCTTGATTAAAACCTTGGACTACTAATCTTGCTTTATTTATAACAATTATGCCATTTTCATCCATTTTATTTCTAAAGACCCATCTAGTTCCAATAACACTTTGATTTGAAGGTCTTGGTACTAACTCCCATACTTCACTTCTTTCAAATTGATTTAACTCTTCTTGCATTGCAATCATCCAATTTTCATCATCTAAAGTATCATTTATATTTTTAGGCTCAATTTGAGAGATAAAAGCTAGATTATTGCAAATGTTTCTAAGAGAGGATCTAGTTTTTACCTCACTAGATGGATTACCTATAATTTGATCTTGTGGGTGATTGATGACAAACTTCCATTCTTTAGGAAGGTCTTGGCTTGATTCACCTTGCACTTGTTGAGGAGGGGGTAGTGCCAATGGTGATCCTTCTTTCTTGGGATCCTCTCCATTTTCTTCTTGTTGTCTTCTATCTTCAATTTGCAATCTTCCCATTGAGGTCTCCAAACCTAAATCATCATCAATTCTCTCTCTTTCTTGGAGAGAATTGTTAGATTCATAAAAAATAACATGGATGAACTTCTCTACAACCATGGTTCTTTTGTTAAAAACTCTAAAAGTTTTACTTGAAGTTGAGTAACCAATGAATATTCCAACATCCGATTTTGCATCAAATTTTCTAAGATTGTCTTTGGTGTTTAATATAAAACATTTGCATTCAAAGAATTTGAAATATCTAATGTTGGGTTTCTTGTTTTTCCAAAGTTCATAGGGAGTTTTCTTAAGAATGGGCCTTAATAATACTCTATTTAAAACATAACAAGAAGTGTTAACCGCTTCGGCCCAAAAATATTTTGGTAAGTTGTTTTCATTTAGCATGGTTCTTGCCATCTCTTGAAGAGTTCTATTTTTCCTTTCAACTACCTCACTTTGTCAAGGAGTGGAGCCAAAAAATTGTGGTCAATTCCATGCTCATCGCAATACTCTTCAAAATCAATATTTTCGAATTCTCTCCCATGATCACTTCTTATACAAGTAATTGAAAAATCTTTTTCATTTTGAACCTTATTGCAAAACTTTGAAAACTTATAAAAGGCTTCATTATTTTGACTTAAAAACAAGACCCATGTGTATCTAGAGAAGTTGTCCACAATAACATATGCATAAGACTTTCCTCCAAGACTTAGTATCCTAGAGGGACCAAATAAATCCATATGCAACAACTCAAGTGGCCTAGATGTGGAAATGAAGTTTTTGTTTTTAAAAGAGTTTTTAATTTTCTTTCCCACTTGACAAGCTTCACAAACTTTATCTTTTTGAAAATTTATTTTGGGAAGACCTCTAACAAGTTCATCTTTGTTGAGTTGGGAAATGAGGTCCATGTTAGCATGTCTTAACCTCCTATGCCATGACCAACTTTGATCATGCATGCTTGAAAAGCATCTATCATGTCCATCATATTTTGAAATATTTATAGTGTAAACATTATCACATCTATGGCCCATGAAGATGATGCAATGAGATGCTTCAAAAATTACTTTAAAACCTTTGTCACAAAGTTGACTAATGCTTAAAATGTTATGTTTTAAACCATCTAAAAATAAAACACTTTCAATGAGAGAGGATGTGTCATTACCAATGTTGCCTTGACCAATGATCCTTCTTTTTGCATTGTCTCCAAAGGTAACATATCCTCCATTTTTCTTTGTAAGAAAAGCATACTTTGATTCATCTCTGGTCATGTGTCTTGAGCATCCACTATCTAAGAACCACTTATCCTTCTTTGAACCTTACAACATAAAACTCAAGTTGATTTAGGTATTCATATCTTTTTGGGTCTTTAAGGGTTGGTGACCTTAGATTTTTCAATCCAAATCTTTTTAGCTTTTGCATTTGAATTATTTTGAGAACCATTTCTTAAAGGGCATGTACTACTAATGTGCCCTCCTCTTCCACAAAAGTTGCAAGTAGTGGAAGGACTTGCACTTGTGGATTCCTTTACAAAATAGTTTTTAAAATACTTTTGATTTTTTAAAGATTTAAATCATAACTCTTGTTTGTCAAAAACACATTTTTGGCTAGCTAGAATCATTTCAAAATATTTTTATCCACAAGAAAATATTGAAAGAGAGGAGGTCAACCATTCATTTTTCTTTCTTAGAATCTCATTTTTTTTTTCAAGATGAGTTTTAGAAACTTCAACAGTTAAAAATTTTTCTTTTACTTCTCCAAGTTCTTTTTCAAGTTGTTGAACTTTCTTTTTAAGATAAATATTTTTCAAACTAAGTTTTTCAAAATCCTCATACAATTCTTCAAATGCATCATGTATATCCTCATCACTAAGGTTAGAGTTTACCTCATCAAGTTCATCTAATTGCCATGAAACACATGTTTGCCACTTCTTTCTCCTTTTCTTCTTCAGATGATTCATCTTCACTTTCACTCCAAGTGGTCATCATTGCCTTCTTCTTTCTCATCTTGGCTTCACTTTTGTAGAGAGGACAATCATTTTTAATGTGTCCCAGTTTCTTGCACTTGAAACACACCAAGTCTCTTTTCTTTTCTCATTTCTCCTTGTCACCATGAGATGAAGATTCCTTTTTAGAAAAGTCTCTTCTAGAAGTGAACCTTCTTCCCCTAAACCTTTCACCCCTCATGAATTTGTTGAACTCTCTTATGATGAGGGTTAAATCTTCATCTTCTTTACTTTGTTTTTCTTCTTCAACTTCTTCTTTCTTAGTTGTAGCTTTGAGAACTATGATCTTCTTCTTCTTGTCTTCACCTTCTTGTTGTTTTTTTTTTGCCAAATTGATCTCATATGTCATCAATGACCCTATGAGCTCCTCTAAAGGTACCTTGGTCAAGTCTTTGGCTTCTTGAATTGCGGTGACCTTGGTATGCCACTTTGATGGAAGTGACCTCAAGATCTTCATCACCTTTTTGGATTCCTTGTAGGTCTTTCCCAAGGCTTCAAGACCATTGACAATGTCGGTGAACCTAGTGATCATCTCAACAATAGTTTCATTATCTTTCATCAAAAACAATTCATAGCTATGAACAAGTAAATTAATTTTTGACTTTTTCACTTGATTTGTTCCTTCACGAGTTATTTCAAGCAATCTCCAAATTTCTTTAGCCGATTTGCATTGACATATTCAAATATATTCATTTCCATCCATAGAGCATTGCAAAGTATAAACAACCTTAGCATTTAATTGAAAATTTATTCTATCACGTTCATCCCATTCTTGCATGGATTTTGGAACCATGACTCCATCAACTAGTTTTGAAGGAAAAGTTGGGTCATCTTCAATGATGTCCCATACGTCTAAATTGGTTGATTGTAAAAGCCAAGTCACTTTAGTTTTCTAATAGGGATAATTGGTTCCCGTAAAAAATGGAGGTTTATTGGTTGCAAAACTTTCATTGTGAGATGAGCTTGATGGATTAGCCATTTCCTCTTAGACAATTAAGTCTTAAACAAGAGGCGTAACTCTTATACTAATTGAGAAAATAAAGGCTAATCTTAAAAGAAAAAAACACCCAAGAGGGGGAAGGGTGAATTAGGTTTTTTTAAAAATTCTTTTTAAACACAACAAATTTAAGCACAAGATAAGCAAATATAAAAAGAGAGTTAGAGAAATCAAACTCAGATTTTATAGTGGTTTGACACTTCCTTGCCTACGTCCACTCTCCTCAAGCTCCTAACCGAGTGAGGGTTCCAGTAACTTGAAGCTTCAACCAAGCTTCTAATCACCTTTACACTTGGATTACAGCTTCAATGGGCTCTTACACAATCTCTTCAAGTTTCAACTCACTTGAAGGCTTTAACACTCAATTAACAAGTATGAATCTCTCAACCAAGCTCAACAAAGGCTCAAATACAACTCAAGGCTAGGAATCACAAAGGTGCACTAAATGATATGAAAATGGAGATTTAATGCACCAAGAAAAGAAATGAGAGCTTTTAAGGCAAGAACAAGTAGGTAAACAAATAAATGCAGGTGTTTTCTTACTCATCAATGAAGTGGAGCTCTCTATTTATAGGTTTCTAACCTCAGAAGCCAAGAAAACCAAAAAGTAGCCTCAACTGGTCAAGCTGGGGGTCGACTGGTTCACTAGCCGTTGGAACATTTAATGCTTGACAGGTGACCGTTACCCTCAATCGGACCTCAACCGGGAAGGAAAGTCTAATAAAAGAGAGAAAGAGTGCTTTTAGCACCTCTCGATCGGACCTTGACCGGGAAAAGGGAACCAGTAGATCGATTCCCTAGCCGGTTGAGCCAGTTTGGACAGAGCCTTGACCAGTTCAACATTTTTGGCCCAAAAACCAACATTTTTTTTGGTCTTTTTGCTTCTAACACTTAGGCAAGGTTTTTAGGTAAAATTATATGTCAATTTTAAAACGTTTTGCCTAAGGTTCATTTGATAGAACTTGGATTTTGATAGAAATGTAACTTTAAATCATAAACCGAGTTTTTCAAAGATGCATGAAATGATATGTAAATCCTAAGTGCACCCATGCATTCATCTTAAATATGTTTCATATGATTAAAGGTCTTCCAAAAGTCTAGATCTTGCATTCATTAGGTCATTTGATGAATTTCCAAATTAACACCTGAAATTCTTTATAATTCAAACCAATTAGTAACTTAACCATGGTTTGTTATCATCAAAGCATGATTAAGAGAACCCTTGGGCTAACAACCCCTAATAAATTTCCCTATGCTCCATTTATTTAGGTGTCTATGCTCCTCTTATTTAGGTGAATCAAATATGTCAATGATATCTCATTTTTTGTCACAAAATTGGCAAAGCATATGAGTTATAAACATTGAAAAGCACACAAGAGATTAAAAAAAAAAAATTATACATATATATATATATAATAAAAAGTGATTCTGGATACATAAGCTATATAATAATGAGCCAATCCAGACCAAATATACAAAATATATATAAACAATAAACATCTATATCTAAGCATCTTGTAGAGGCAAAGGGATAGAACTCAAAATGCCTTGAGAATGGATCCAAGAGATGATGCAGTCAAGCTATCCTTGGATCTCTTAAAGCTAAAGATCCTAAGAGTCCATCTTTTGATGGAGAAAGGTCATGGAATCTTGAATCTCTCGGGCAGTTGGATCAACAAAAGAAGAAGCCATGTGTGTAGCTCATGGAGAACTTGTATGACCTTAACTAGAACGAGTCCTCTAAGTAGGCTTCGGATAGTCTGCCATGGGAACTCCACCTTGTTCCATAGCTCAAATCTCATCCTCCTCAGCAATTGCCCTCTGACATGCCTGTTGGTAGCATCTTATGGATTATGAGCTGGAGGTGCCATCAAACCGTATACATGACTATAATGCTTGGTGTATGAACTCTCATCCAGAAGAGCATGGGTAGCCTAGACCAATGTAGGGTCAATCTCAAAATCTACAGTCTTGAGAATTCATGAGATAAGGAGGGTAAATGGGACAGTACCTCATTTGAAAGATGGATTACGAAGATGAGTCATCATGTCGAATAGTGTGTATAAACCGATCAAATGATCGACGAATCTAGGTGCCATGAGAAGACGGGTAGAAGGAGTAGGTGAAGAAAGTAGCAATCAGCCATGCTAGCTCAGAGAAGCCAACAATCAAAATATAAGACAAAAGAGGGAGCACCATAAAGAGAATTCGAAATGGCATCAAGCTCCCCTCAAGTGAGAGTTTGAACCTTAGGAAAGAAAGATAGAATGTGAGCCTCTAACCTAGGCATGCCAAGTACATGCCTAATGGAGCGGGACGACAAGGAAGGACTTACTATAAATAGCCACTTGAAAGGTGACTACAATAATAACAGAATGCATGTTTGCATAAAACATGTGAACAAGATGGGGATAATAAGTCCCTTGAATAGAGAACAAAAAAAAACATAGTAACGATCTTGTGCCTCCTGTCAATGAGAGCACTCAACCAAAAGAGCTTCCAGGTTTAAATGACCCTAGAGTGGGATGCCCTAGACGAGCTCAAGTGACCCAAGTGGGATCACCTCAGGAGGATGTCTACGACTAGCCATAAATAAAGTAGAATATGAAAGGACACAAGAAGCAATAAAACTGATAAAAATTCAAAACAAAACTTAACAGCTAGAAATACTAAATACGATGTGTAGAACAATACTATATGAACGAAAATGAGAAATACAAAGAAAATTAACCTTAAAAGACAAAGAAATGGAAATTTAGAGTGCTCAAAACAACTCAAAAGATGAAAAGTAAGAAATGACGCATTGGATGGTCTTTATATAGCCTGTAGGAGTGCTCAATGTAGATTAGTGCTCAGGCATCACGAACACTAGAAGCAGAACTAGAAACAAATTACAATGCTTGACCATTAGAAGTGCTAGATTGAGTGCTTGAGCACTAGGAACAACGCTCGAGCATTTGAAGCTTTAAGCCATAAGAAAATGAAGAAAAATTTCACAAGGGAAACTTAGGAAACTGAACTAGAAAACAAAGAAGCAACAATGAAATGCAAAATAATCAACTTAGGTAGATCATCATATTCAAAACTCTTAAGATTAATCTAATCAATAATAAATCAAGTGAGTTAATTTAGACATTACACATCAATCCATCAAGAATGAGGTTTTAAGTTCAAAGGTCAAAGTTAATCACAATCTCAATTTTGAACACAATGCACAATCATCAATGTATAAGAGAGTCAACATAGAAACATAAGTATTGATGTTTAAGGGAATACAACTTACTATCTAGTTTTCATTTTGAAATTGATCGCTTAGAAGAGATCTAGTCATGCATTTGGTCAAATTAAAGTACACATCCAGTCAATTTGATCTAAGATCTTCAGATTTCTGTTTAACACGACCTCATTAATTTATATACAATACAACTTGACTCCCCCTTAATTTGATATTATATTTTTCTTTTTCTTTTTCTTTTTTTTTTTCTTTTGAAAGTGGAGGCATTGTACACGATGATCAATATTGATTTTTCATTTTGTTTTCATTCATAGTTGCCTTTGTATCCACTTTGGGGGTGTTTCCAAATGTTTCAAGTGAGTAACTTATAGTTGAGAGCATGAATCTTGGAAAGAGTATGAGAGTTATGAGTACCTAAAGATCCAAATATTATACACTAACTCACTTCAGGAAACAATATAATGATCTTGGTCAAACAAGATATGTGGGTAATAAGATTTGAACATGACAACAAATCCTTTCAAAGTGAACAAAATCTACTTTACGAGTTAAACTTAAGAAGTCTCCCTCTTGATCAAGTACAAGACATAACTAAGGTTGAAATTCCATTATATAGAGATATTTAATTATCAGGAATCAAGCACGTCAATAGTTATTAACAAATATCTATGAATCAATCCACATCAAGCCTTATAGATATACTATATTTCTCTAATTCACAAACTTGAGATATTACGAATCATGCTAATATATCAAGTAAATAAAGAAAAAAAAAATGCCTTTTGATCATTGGTGAACTCATCACCATAATCACTCTCACAGTCACTATCATGCATAGATTCCATAGATGCAATAAAAGCTAAAAAGTCATTAGGATCATATTTTTCATCTTCATAAGTTGTGGAACCACTTTCTTTAGAGTCAATATCACTCCAAGAAGCCTGCATAAACTTTTTGATATCTTTGGGGCTAGAACGATCATTAGCAAAGTGTCCCAGACTCCACAATTAAAACATTCAACTTTCTTACCTTTGGAGAAACTTTAATCATTTTACTTAGATGATTGTTCATTAGGTCTCTTACTTTTCCCAGATTCTTGGTTTTTTTAAAACCTTTTATTGGATTTCACTACCGTTTTTATTTTTTTAGCCATATGAGTCAATTCATTCCTAGTTATATTTTATGGCATTTAAGTATCTTTCTCCTCATTCTTAGAATCCTTAAAAGTAGAGTCTTTAAGCTTTTGAGATCTCAATATTTTTCTTACTATCTTAGAATCTGGAATAGGTTCTCCAAGGTTAAAGGAACAATATCACTTAATTTAGAATAGAAAGAAAAAAAGTTTTGATTTTCAAGCATCCTAATATTCTCAAATTTAATGGCAAGTATTTGTAATTTAGAGATCTTTACAACGGACGTACCTTCATCTGTGACTTGAAGAATATCCCATGTTTTTTTGCATGTTTACAATTTGCTATCCTACAAAACTCATCTGGACAAACTTTGTTAAAAATACTAAATAAAGCCCTAACATTGGCCACATTACCTTTATTGTCAGTTTTGTCCTATTCATGTTTAGGTTTAAGTTATCCAATTGATCTTTCTTGAGCATCAAGGATCAATGGGGGTTCCTATCCATATTCAATTGAATTCCATACCCTTTCACCTTGTATTGTAAGGAAAAACATCATTGGAGCTTTCCAATGGGAATAGTTATTCCCATCAAATTAGGGTAGACCATTCAAAGGGGCACCACTTTTAGATTGTTGCATATCGAACTTATAGGATCAATATTTTTTTTTTCTATTTGTTTTATCTCTCTCTAATACCAATTGAAAAACCAAAAGTATAATAGGGAATACCTAGTGGGGGAGTGAGTGGGTGGTTTTAAAAATATTTTCAACAATAAAAATTTATATGGATTATCCCTAATTTTTTTCCTAAGAGATCCCAAATATATCATGTATAACCAAATGGACTATATCTAAAAATTTTAAATATAAAAATATGATTTTTATTTTCTAAGGATAGCCTGCGAGATGTTAGAGATAATCAAAACTTTTTATTATAGGCAATTCAAACAAAATATCAAATAAAAATATATAAGCAATGAGACAGAGATTTTTACATGGAAAACCCTCACACTAATTGTGGAGATAAAAAACCATAAGGTCTAAGACATATAAATCTAAATCTGCTATGCAAAATCAAATTACATAGGTTTAGTTAGCTGTTTTACCCTAAAAATTTACTCTCTAGTACCTACAATTTGATTCACGTCCACGATGTAGCGACCCTTGATTGCTCCAATGGATCATTTCAACCTCACTGAAAGGATGAAGGTCTTCAACCCAATTTTCAAATATCAAATCCTTGAATGAGATATCAGGAATGGTGTGACATTTTAGGTTTTCTCTCTAGGAGATCCTTTCTTAAGAATGAAAGGTCTTTAAACAATCTCAATGCAATATCTCCACAAGTTCTCCAATTTCTAACCCTTAAGGAGTTAATAGATAGGTATTTATAGGTAAAAGTTCGAAGAGTCTCGATTTTGGAAGAGTTCTAAATCAAATTTGCATGAAAAATCTCTATAGAATTTACATGACCTCTCAAGCTAACTCACTCACCGCTTGAGCGCCTTGAACACTTAAGCGGTGAGGATGGCTTGAGTGTTCTTGAGTGCTTGAGTGCCTCAAGCCACTTGAGCGGCTCAAGCCACTTGAGCGGTCCTGCATTTTTCAAAAAGTCAATTTTAAATCATTTTAAGTTCAAAACAAAATCGATTTTCTTTATACCTCAACGTAGCCTAAATTACCACAAGTCAACCTTTTTAGATATACATGTGACTTCCCGATTGGACAAATAACAACTTTTGATCTTCAAGGGAGAGCAAGTCACTATTTACAAAGAGTTCTATGGCCAAACATTAAAAGGAACAAAGTTGCCAACATATAAACAAGACTTAATATCCTACCAATTATTATTATTATTGTTTTCAAATAATAATATGATTAAACTTTATGTTACAAGTTTTCAATTTAAATTTTTATTTCATTTAAGAGTATAGATGACATGGTCTGATGGATTGAAAGTTTTCAAATACGTTAATATGTTGTCTTAATTTTGTAGAAATTTCACTCAGTATAAGAAATTGGTCATTTTTAAAAGTTTCATAATTTAAGATAAAAAAAAATTGTGAATTTTGTTGTTTTCATGTTGGTGATATTCAAAATAATTTTTCAAAATTTTTATTTTGATAATTTTTCTTGGGAAATTTTTTTTTTTTTTTTTAAATCTATAAAAGTTGTCAATTAATAACTAAACTTGGAAAATCAAATTTTCATTTACTCAAAATTAGCTTTTGAAAGTATTTTTGTTGAATTCAAATGAGAGGTATTTCGTTACTTACATTGTAAACTTAAAGTAAATGGAGATATAAATGACATAATAATAAATGAAGACATTTACTTAAATATAGTGTAAAGAATATAACTATGCAGGGTTATATGTGGTAAATATAATGCAACAAAAATAATTGTGTTAGGATATACATGTTAGGGTGTTGGGATACTGAGAATTAGGACTTAGAGCACCTAAGGGTAGTGCATCAAGGATAGTACACCATGCAAAAAAGGAGGAAGAAGTGCGCCACTTAAGTTGGTGTTATATCCCTAGAAAAATCCAATCAAAACTTTGGATCTCGAAGGGTGAAAATTCATAAACAAATCCTAGGTGTAGAAGAAACTAAAAAAAACCTTTAAATTATTTATTCTAAGGTCAATTAAAGTTTGAATCCATATCTTCATTTTGGAAGTTCCTAAAAATCCTTTCTCCAATCAATGAAGAAAGACCTTGAAGACTTAGGGATCTTTTATTCGATGACTCTCTCTTAGATCTTAACAATGAAGAAAGGTGGACTTTTGTCTAAAGGAATGGAGGTTAGGATTTTCTTTCTCTCTAAAAGACAATAGTGAGTTAGAATGTTTAACCGTAAAGCCTAAGATGATTTATATAGACTTCTTTATGGATTAAGTGAGTTGAGCCCATCTTGGGCTTAGATCACTTAATCTATCCTACTGGATTATAATTAATTAGCCAAATTTAGAAATAGAATTCATAAGCTCTTATTTAACCTTGTGTTTTGATCAAAATGCTCTTATACTCACATATGAATGAACATATTATCTTAATCCCATGAGATATCAGTTGCCTATCTTGAGAATATTTGTTGTCACTTGCCTATATTAACAATGACCCAATCCACAAAAAATAATATATGGTCATATCAAGTCGTAGGTCAAAGCTACTAAAGATCTCAAAGCTAGCTTAATATTCTTTAAAAGTTAAAAGCTCATGCACCATAGCAACTTGGTGAAATCGTGACTATCAGATAACTAATATCATGATTCACCATAGGCCCTATACAATATGTAACCATATACATCAGTGCCACCATGGGAAATGTTAGGACATTGAGTCTTGTTTATATGTGCCCAATTTTGTTCCAATTTATGTTTGGTCATAGAAGTCTTTTGAGATGGTGACTTGCTCTCTATTGAAGATTAAGGGTAGTTGTTTGTCCAACCAAGAAGTCATAGGTGCGTCTAAAAAGGTTTGTCTTATGACATATAAGGCTTATTTGAGGTATAAAAGGTTTGGTATCATTTGTGGACTTAAAATGTTTTAAAATGATTTTTCAAAAGTAGCAAGGGTCACTCAAGAAGTTAATCTCTCTCAAGAAATAAGAACCGCTCAAATAGAGCGCTCAAGCGATCATGATAGTCCTGCCGAGTTTAGAAACGTTTTTTGAATGAATTTCACTCAAACTCAAATTTGGAAACCTAAAATACCTAAATGCTTATGGATTTTGCCTATAAATACCTCTTTTGTAACCCTTTGAGAGTTAGAGATTTGGGCTAAGAAATTAGAGATCGTAGAAATCTAAGAGTTTAGAGACCTCTTATTCTATAGAGGAACTCCTTGAGAAAATGCCTTATTGCCACACTATTCCCAATCTCTCATTTAAGGATTCAATTATTTGAATTGTGGGTCAAAGAACTTAATCCCTTCGAAGAAACTGAAGGATCTACTAGGAAGCAACATGGAGTTATAGTGTCTCAGATGTGGATCAAGTTATAGGTACTGGAGAGTAAGTCTTTAGGGTAAAGCGGTCAAGTAAATTTGTGTAACTTGATTTTGAATAGTGGATTTAAATTAGTAGGTTTTAAACCTCATGATTTTTTATCTCCACAAGTTTGTGGGGGTTTTCCACACGAAAATCTTGTGCCTCATTATCTATATCTTTTATTTTTTATATTACGTTTGAATTACCTAGAATAAGTCTAGCTGATTAATCCTAATATATTGTAGAGTTTTCTTGAAAAGGTGCATATATATTTATTCTTGCTTATATTCTGGTTGATGACATTGATCATCTTGAATTGATTGGTTAATTGATTATTAAGATTGTTGGATTAGTTATCTTTGTGGTTGTAGTGGTTATACCTATAACCAATTATTGATTGATTTGTTGGGATTATTGTTAAGTTTGTTAGGTTGATTATTTTGGTAGTTATTGTTATCCTTAACATACCTCAACATATATTTCAGATATTAATAATTATATTATCTTTATCCCTAACCAATTGCAGGGTATCCTTAAAAGTCAAAAATCATATTTTTATATACCTAAAAATTTTAAGTACAACCATTTATTTATTTGGGACATCCCTATTATCTCTTGGGGTAAAAAGTTGGTTATAATTTACAAATATTATTTTAAAATCTTAAATCACCCATTCATCCCCCTCTAGGTGTTCCTTATTGGACTTTCAACTATTATTCAAGTGGTATTCAGAGCATTACTCATTTTTCAAGAAACTTATCCCAATGACGAAGAAAAGGCATTCCTCTAAATAAAAAGTCACTCACTATAACCTTATATGGTTTCCTAAATCTATGAACTAATTGTAAACAACTCATCAACTTGTAAGAGACCTATAACTTGGATCTTCTGTGCAACTTCTAATACATCCAAGTCATGTACAATGTAAATAATGTAGGCCTTAGTACTCAAACAAGCCATAATGCATACATAGAAGAGTATAGTGAAACCAAAATCATAATATTAATATTAGTGAAATCATATATATTATTACAACATATCATGCTTTCAAGAGCTCTACCCTAATAGTGGGGCACTTGATATTTGAGAACAACCTAACGTATCTTAATTTTAAAGAAGTTGGCATACCACCTTACACTTTTAAGGAGTTGGTACACGCTCGTATCAGTGGCACACCTTAGGAAGAACTTAGCACACCTTTAGAATAGTTGATGCACCTTTGTTGCAAAACACCATTTTTTATTTTTTGTTTTTATTTTCAAGTTTTCTCTTATTTTTCCATACCTAAAACTTATGAAATTCATATTGAAACAACCATTAATTTTTTTTTTTAACTTGAATATCTATTTACAATTGAAAACTTAAATTTATATGATCAAAATCACATTTGCTAAAAACACATGAACCTTCAACCAAGTTCGTACATACAACAGTTAGTTGCATAACCAAAAGTTACAACTCTCATAATCTTTTAGTATACAGGCCCAACTAGTACAAAACACCAAAAAATACGTAAGAAATTAATTTTGAATGCAACTAACAAAATATCCTCAATCTTCACATAATTTTTCAAGTGTTCTTACTTTCATGCATTCCTTTAGCTTAGTGTGAAAAATTAGTTTTAGAAAAAAAAAAGTGAGCTAAATCTATTACACCCCAATACCCAATATAAAGGCATGACAGTCATTTCATACCTCATGCTAGAAGACTCAAAGTGGGAATTGACTCAAACAATCATCTTGTAATTGGAATGTTACAAAATTTCAAATTTCTGCTTAAAGTAATAAAACCTAAAATAATACTATAATTCTCAAATCTCAACTTTAAAACAACACATAAACCAAAGTGCTATTGTCCATACAACTTCAAATTTAACAATTCAAATAGTTATTAAATTCTAACTTTTAAACTATGTCCAAAAATAAAGTTTAAATTAAAATCATAACGACAAAATCCCATTTTAACCACACTCCTCAATCAAACTGAGAGTACTTGAAAAAATTTCAATGAAAAGGAATTAACTCAAAGTCTAATAATGAATATTAATATAATTTTGTGGATTAAACATTTTCAATTATGATTACAAATAAGAGATATAATTTACAATCCTTCCCACAAAACAAACTTTGGAGTTCAAGTATGCTAAAACATCCAAAACTTTATAACCAAACCTTTTTATATTTATGTCAATAGAATTTTATATCAAATCCAAATCAAATGCATTCAAAACATTTTTACTCTAGTTATCAAATAATAAATGGTTTCTAGTTAGTGGGACTTTACAAATGGGTAACTAGCCTCAATTTGTTCCTTTTAAGGTAGACATAACCAAATACTACTAATACTAATAACCTCTAACTAGACCCCTAAAGGTTAGGGTTTAAAGCAATTACATACACCACTAAGGAATGTAAAGATCAACAATTACATATTATTGACATGCCCAAAAAGTCAACTATTATATCCCATTTGACTAGGACTAAAAAGGTCAACTATTATATTTTGTTGACTTAGACTAAACAAACTAGAGTCCAACACTTTGTTTCATTTATTCAAACTTATAAAAAACAAAAACATAATATCTCCATGTTTTTCTATTATAAACAAAAGAAAAAAATGTTCTAATATATTTTTCATGTAAAATATATTTGATCCATGCATAGAAAGAAAAATAACATTTTACACATTTCAAAATAACAAATAAAAAGAAATATATTTTCTTTTATAAAATTTGCATTAATTTCTTTTACCTTAAAAAACACTCAGAATCTTGAAAAAGAATAATCCTGAAAATCTAATCCTCATCTAAAAATAACATAAGATAAATTGATCATATATTCGCTATGAATAGGCGTTCTAAATAAAGGCACCATGATATCTCATGGGTTTAAGATAGAGTGTCCTTTTAGGTGATCATAAGGAGGTGTATTCATGAAAACTATGACCATATTAGTTCCTTAAGTGGAACTTGACATTAGCTCTTATAGAGCTAAAAAGAATCAATTAAACACACAATAGGAGAATTTGTAACTCTAGGATAGTAGAGATAGTCTTGAAAGGTTAATAGTTTTTGCCTTGTTAGACTATGGACACTAGTTCATGGGAAGACTCATTGCAATGGATAGCCAGTCACGAACTCGAGCACATAGTGTCTCGTTGTTATTTACATAAGATACCGAAATTTAGTTAATTATCTATAGTGGGATGTTGAATCAACTTCAAAATTGGATTATGAGGAAACCAAATCTCATATGAGTCCTAGTGGTTCCTGCTCTAAGCTCATATACCTTGTTAGCATGGGTTATGAGGGTCGAATTGGCTCTAGGTTCACTTTCGTGCATAAGGGCATTTTGGTAATTTGTAAGATTGCATAAAGATAAGTGAACAAGGTCTTTGAATTAAGCTAATTAATTAATTAGTAGGCCTTGTTGGGTTAATTAATCAATTATGACCTAATTTGGGCTAAATTAACTCAAGCCCATATGGGCTCAAGTCATTTAAGCCTAATTAGGAACCCTATAAATACCCCATAGGGGTTAGGGTTTCCATCACATTTTGTCTTCCACCATCTAGAAAAAAGAGAGAATCCTAGCCTCCATCCTCCCAAACTCCCCATCATTTGTGTGATAAGGAACGAGGTTGAATTATCGTGCAGAAGATCATAGGTTTATGAGACTTCCAACAACATCGATTTGATTCTTCAACACTTGGATTCAAGGTTTAGAAACATCCAAACCTAATGGTTAGTATTTTAACCTTACAGATTTTTATTTTTTATTTTATTTTTAAAGAATGGTATTACTTCCATTGCTTAGATCTAAGATGCCAACACGTTAGGCCAAAATGCTCATAAAGTGTGATGAATAGATTAAGGATGGATAAAAGTGAAGTTGGAATATCATTAAATGAATAATGTATTCCAAATTTGTTATATTATGCTATACTTTTAAAGGTTATATCCTAACAGTGGGAGCCTTATAATTAAACTGTGACTCATGTCCTTAGCCAACATCACTCAATTTTTTAAAATCCTTATTTTTCAATCCTTGTTTTTTAAATCATGGATTATCCTAAGAATTTGAATCTAATGGAATTTTTCTTGGTCCTCATGAGTCTTTTAGTATGCTCATTTGAGGGTTAAAATGTTGGAATATCGATGCAAATTAAATTAGGCTAATGACTTAATCTTTTATCTTAACCTTTACTTCAACTTTTTTCTCCTTATTTTACAATCTTCTAAATTCTTTTCAAAACTGAATTTTATGAGACACATCATTAGTCTTTTGAGCCATTTTCCATACTTATTTGAGTCTTAGAAATGTTTAATTTCATGCAAATAAAATTAGGCCAAGTTATTGTCAAATTGGTTTGCTAATTTGCTCATTAACACTTGCTCATATGCATGTTTATCTACTTTCTTTTCTATTATATTTGATGTTATTTTCCTATGAATTTTTTTTTCTTAATTTTATTTGTGTAAATTATATCACAACTTGTTTTGAAGACTATTTGATGTAGATTTAGGTTGCTAGTTATTGCTTGAATAATATCCTCTACACATGCTTAACATTTCTCTTTCCTTGAATGCTTGAAATAATGCCATGTTTTGCATGTTCCTAATGTTCTATTAAATCTTATTTGCTTAGGGGTTTTTGGTAAACTTTTGATTTTTTTTTTTAAAAAATTTATACATGTTGAATAATGTAGAGGATTCATGCTTTGGTGGTATAACTCTTTGTAACCTTGTGTTCATTTTTTTCCCTGTGTCCATTTGATGCATTGCTTTCACATCATGTAAAGTTTTTGTAAATTTGTACCATTTGGTGGGTTTTTAATTATTTTTTATGTTTGGAATGTGTTATAAATATCTTAATTGTACTAAATAATTTTTTTTACTTGTTGAAAAATTCATTTCTAAACTCACTGAATAATTCAAGGTTTTTTTTTTCTTTTTGAAGTGCATGTTTTCTGCCTTGTTTTTGCATCATGAGAAGTTTTTGTGAATCAATTCCATTTGGCTTACTTTTATTTTTATTTTTTTTAGGCTTGGATTGTGTTATATATGTCTTTAATATGCTAGGAAATTTTGGTCTTGCTAAAAAAAATTCTTCTCTAAGCTTATGGAATAAATTGAACATTTGCATGCCTATGTCTTGTCTTGTTATTGGTGTCATAAATTTTTTCCTTAAATTGGACTATGTGGTGTCTATTTGGGCATCTTTGACTCTTGAAATGTACTTTAAACATCTTAAACATATTAGAAAAAAAAAATTTTCTTAGTAGATAACTCACTTTTAACAATGTTAAATATTTTTTTTTTCACACTCACATACTATCCTTTTTTTGTACCTACTTATTGAAATTAGCCTCGCATGGTGCATTTTTTACCATTCTTGATTCTTGTTTTGTATTATATATATTTTTTACATATTGAATAAGTCTTGTTTTGATGCATTATCCCTTGCGAAATTATTTTTTCACACACTATCCTGTTTTTGTACCCCTTGCATCCTTATTGAAATTAGTCTTGCATGGTGCACTTTTTACCACTCTTGATTCTTGTTTTGTATTATATATATCTATATATTGAATAAGTCTTGTTTTGATGCATTATCCCTTGCAAAACTTATTGAATAATTTCATTTATTATAAGTTTGTGTATTGTCCATTTTGTGAGCCATAACATGTTTATTCATATCTAATTCTTTTGGTGGTTATTTGACCTTTTTTTAGTGTTGATGTGCATTGAGATTCCTTATGCATACTAGAAAATCTTTGTTTTTTTTTATAAATCTTTTACTAACCTTCTCAATTAATTCATTCTTTCTTGCATATGCTTGATGTCCTGTTTTAGCATCTCTAAGGCAAGTCCTATATATATTATTGGTTAATTCTCTTGTTGAGCATGTTTATCTCTTTATCTTCTCTACTTGCTTGGCTTGGGTTCACCTTGATATTCGTAGGCACATAGATCATGTATCCACCATCATTCCTTTGTCTTTTGTCACGATGCCTAGTTGAATATGTTTTTTTACTTTTGCTTTTTTGGTATCCATGATTTATTAGTCAATTATCAGAATTCATTCCACTTGTTTAGTAGAGACATTTTAAGGGCTTAAAAAGATGTTACCCTATGATACTTTCCCAATAAGTAATCTAACCCTTAAACTTAGACTAAATTTTTCATAAAATATACCTTTATATTCAAAAAGGAATCCTACTAAGGTTTTTTTTTCCTTTTAAAAATAAATAATAATTTCATTTTTCAAAAATTAAATTTAAAAAAAAATCAAAATTTCACAAATAAAAACGAGTCTCGCCATTAAGTGGGAATGCACATGAAAAATGCAAGTCCACAATAATTCTTTGTCCATGGTTTTTTTTTTTTTTTTTTAAGCATCAAAATGTTTTAATTCCCTTAAGTGAATCAAGTAATATTTTTTAGAAAGATACTTTTATTTGTTCCACAATTTATAGAATAAATTGGAAATATCATATGATTTGTTTGATTATTATACAAGTGGATTTTACATTTTAATTTATTATAATGATATTTAAACTCTAATTATTAATGACCATGGTTTAGAGAGGATAAGTTGTTGACCTTCATTACCCTTAATAGGGGTATGATTAACCCTATCTAATAAGAATGTTATTAGCCTTTAGTATATAGTTGATTGGAAATTATTCTATCCATTAGTAAGAGAAACAATTTAAGACTAGTCACATAATATAAGTCCTATTTAGGTATGTAGTATTATTACTGGTGAACAAAGTAAAATATTTGTTTATGAAATTCTTTTGAATATGAACAAAGTATATCATATTATTCTATCTTTAAATCTAAAATGTCTAATTTTCAAAAAAAATAAATTTAATTGTTAAATTAAATGAGTTCAATTACTAATTAATTTCTATAAAAATAGGATATCTCCCTAAATTTAAATCTATAACATATTTAATCTTTTTTATTGAGCTATTTTTCCTTAATAAGCTATCAAATTTACCCTTCTCCATTGTACCAATTTGTAGGTAAAAATGACAATGGTAAGGAGGTGTCAAAATAGAAAGTGTGTTTCTATTATAAGCAGCTTTAGAGTTGAAATAAGACTAAATTCAGTTACGGTTTTTAGAACTTTCTATTTATAGTGTTTGGGATAATATTAGAATTTATTGTTGAGATACTTTAATTAGTTTTGGATCAAAAAATTTTAACTATTGAATTATGTTTCAATTATTGTTTTAAATTTTAACTTAATTTGGAGGTAGTAGCCAGCTAACTACATGATAGATTTGTTAGTTAAATCATTCATATATTGGATTCTCGAGTTTGACATGAAATGAACATGGTGCCCTTGGCCTCCGGCTTTGCGGTGTCATTGAAAGGAAATTTTCAAGTGATCATAATTATTCGTGTGAGCGATACACCATTTGAGGTTCTACCTTCAATCAATATCCTTGCCCAGAATTTGTAATAAGCTAAACTCACAGTCAAAGGGTCTGAATATATTCAATAGAATGAATTGAATGAATGATATGTAGTGCAATTTCATGAAAGACCCAATGAGAGAGGAGTTGATGGATGAAGTTAAAGGACACGGGCAGAGTGGCCTGCTTCACATATCAATACAGCGTTGTCAGGGTTTATCTGGCTGGCCAACGCAGGCTGCAGCTTATAATACTCGTCCCTCACAAACGATGCCGCTTCAACTGCACGGCTAGCATCTACAAAGGCGATACAGCACCCTCTGAACCCAGCCCCACTGAACCGTGCTCCATATACTCCAGGTGCCCTCACGAGTATCTCATACAGTTGTATCAACGGTTCAGCACCTGAACAATCACACAGTCCTCATCATTTATAACATCTTAAGATTATGAGCATTTATAACCACTAAACAATAGGAGAACTTATATTGCTCCACTTCTTAGGATGGTCTGAAGCTGTTAGCATTTGGAATGCTCTAAAGACCACACCACCAAACCCCCCCTATCACATATCATGCTCTAACAAAAGATAAATAAATAAAATCATGAAATACTAGAATATCAAAAACCTCCAATTGGAATCTCTAAGTTCATCAATAAAGGAAAGACCACATAAGATTACGGGTGCAACTTAAGCAAATAGGGTTGGGTTTACAGTCAACCAAAGTTCAACCTGAACTTGAAGATTGCTTGCCTAAGCCTGACTCAACTCAATAAAATAATTTGTCAGTTTACTTATTTATTACTCAAAGAGCAAAAAGGGAAATTTGAAAAAAAAATGGAGAAAAGAACGGCTATAAACAATGAAAATCAGGACATACCACATTCATAGTTCTTAATAGAACTTAGACCAGAGCTTGTGATAAGCTTTCCAAAATCTTCCAAATTTCCAGAAGCCCATGCTTCTAATCCTGAAATAATTATCACTCATAATCAGTAAGATGCAAATTCTGATTAAAAAAATTAATAATAATAATCAATAAGATGCAAGTTAGTAAAGCACTAAGCAAGAGGGGGCATCTCTGGCACAAGAAAAGTTGAGAGAAGCTAGTGAGAGCACATCAAAAGAGAAATACCTTTGATAACCCGCATATTTTCTGAAAAATAATGCTCTGCTCTTCTAGCTAATGTGGCTTCTAACTTCCCCTGCCAAATTGTGGAACACAATTTACGTTTAAGAAGACTGCAAACTGATAACTTTGTAACAGAATATGGAAATAGAACTCAAATTAATCCAAATCAAATGCTTGTATGTATTTTGACAGATAATTTGTTGTGAACGAATGAGCCTGCTGTATAGCCCAAAAGCAGAGCAATAACCGACCCATCTTATGATTGCGTCCAATGTTTTAAAAGGCTAAAGGCGGTCTTGAGGCGTTTTGCCTAAATGAGGCAAGGCATAAGCCTTGAGGTGGAATGAGGCACAAGCGTCAATTTCAACAAATAAATAATAAAAAATTATCAATTTTTTTTTTTTAAAGAAAATACTCATAAAATCACAATAAAATTGAATAATAAAAAAGACAAACTTCATAATGATAAAATTAATTATTTTTCACTGTTAATAATTCTAATTTAGTTCCTTTTTCTCTTGTAATATTTAGCTCTCTCCCATGGTTTATTTTTCATTGTCAATAGTTCTAATTTAGTTCCTTTTTCTTTCATTAAATTTAGCTCTCATGGTTTTACCAAATAATTTTCAAAATTACTGTTACTATCGCTAGGATCCTTCAAGAAATATAATAATATCCAATTGTAATAATATCATCCTCAATTGTGTTAATATCCACCCATCCATCTTCTTCATCCACCAATTCTAGTGGTATCTTTATTTTATCCATCAATAGTTAGATTATATATGAGATCAATCAATGGGAGTGTCAACAAGTCCCTTACTCTTCTCAATCTTTTTTTCCCTTCCATTTTAAAAGTTAACTGAAGTTAAGTAAGCCCTTTTTTTCTTAAGGGTTTAACCAAGTGGGAACCCAATACAAAATTCATGAAATCTATATCAAAAGTCCACAAATGCATAAATGATAGAACCCATTATAACTCATTGAATATTGACACTTAAGCCTATTATAAAATATATACCAAAAGTCCATAAAGGCCAAAAACCCTTTGGATATTTGAGGTTTAGGCCTCAACAGCCTTGAGGCTATAGCCTCAAAGCTATAAACCTCGAAAGGGCAGCTTAAGCCTCAATTACCTTAACTGAGGCTATAGCCTCAAGGCTAATTTGTAGAGCCTTGCCTTTAGCCTTGAGGCAAGCCTCGAGGCATACGTCTTGAGGCATAAGCTTCAATAGCCTTTTAAAACATGAATTGCATCTAAAGATACATTCTCCAAAAGACGGCAAACCCATATTCTTGGTAAACATGGCATATCTAGTAATTGCTACAAACACAACAATTCCTATGCTCACCAAAGCTCATTACATGATTAAAAATCAGGGTTCAACTCTCCGTAAACTAGAGTTGACCAATAAATACACATACTCTCTCTCTCCCTCCCTCCCTCCCTCTCTCTCTATCTCTCTCAATCTCTCTCCTTTTTCATTGATTGCCTATTATTCACCCTTTTTCTTGACTAATAATCAGAGACAGTGGGCCAGGGGGAAACCTTCGATCTCCATTGGTGCAGGTTCAACAGAGACCAACAGCGGAAGGCCGGTGGGCCCCACTGAGGGAGGTACTTATTGTGAAGAGTAGCAACATAGCCAGCACCAAGCACATGCATGCCTTTCTCTTTATTACTTGAGGCATGCAGCTCTTACTTGAACAATAAAATTGTCTACACAAAGAGAAACTGTTTGACTTCTTAAAATCTTGTTAACAAAGACTTACAATCTAAAATGTTCAAGAAAAAAATTTAAAAAAAAATACAAGCTATTTATATTTACATTATTGTAAAAAAATTTACTTAGATGCCCAGATCTTTTTTGAAAAACAAAACCAAAAATTATACAATATCCTCTCAACTATTATTTGATGGTGAGAAACATGAATCCTTTCCAATAATTACCATGAAACCTTGCTGATAGTTTTAAATAATCCCAAGGAGATGTATGTAAAATTTTGTGCATCTATTTATCTCATTATACGTATTAATGTATATACATCTATTTATTAGAAGGCATGCAATAATTGGAATGTGTAAATTGTGAATGAAACAGAACTGCCATGAATATTTATCTTCGTCAAAACATAAACTAAATGTTCATATGAGGGATTACCTTATGAGCTTCATATGCCTCTGGTTCAACTATTTGATATAAAAAGAAAAGCAATCAGGTTATTTTCGAGCAACAAGTGTATGAAATCCAAAACATATTAAAAAGAGGATCAGAAATATACTGACCATTGGACAAAAGAGGCTCCAGTTTATCATTCCCAGAAGCACTGTGGAACCAAATGGCAAAAAAGTACCATAAATCTATTATAATTAATAGTCTTAAATGGATAGCTACTATGCTATAAATATTTTAATTCTAACTTGAGAGAACCCTTCCTTCCCTTGCACATAGAGAAGACAGCTGTAACCTTGAAATGAAAATTCCAGATGGAGTGAGGATGAACAAGAATTTGCATGTTGTATATAAAAAAAAAAAAAAAAGCCCAAAAACAAGGAAATGGCCCAAGCATAATGGGTATATCAGTATACCTATGCATTAAGAAAAAGATTACTCTCACATCCTGCCCAAATAATCCTGCCACTTGTATATAGGGGAAGAAGGTTCTAGACAGTGTTCCAAGTTGTTAAGAAACTGCAATCAGGACTGCTTAGAACCTACACTGGAGCTTGGTAGAAGCTGTTAAAACAATCTATAGATTTGCAGGTTTAAGGATTGGAATATTTTGGAAAGATGTGAAATATTATGAAACTCAAAGAGAGAAGGAAAATCTAAAAATTCCCCCAAAGTGTTATATGTTGTAGCAGTTATAGGAAGGTTTGGTAGAGTCTCCAAGAATCCAAGGGATTCTAGAGTTTTCCAATGAAGCCTATAAATAGGTAAAAACCCACCTACCATGCCACCCTTGAGTTGACAGCTCCAAGGCATTTTAAGATGTTTGGCTTGTGAAGTTTCTACATTTTCCACTCAGTGTTCAGATTTCGCATTAGCTAGATTTTGTCTAGCACATGTTGGGGAAATGCTGAATTAGCAACAACAAACATGACTTTTCTTTAGGTTATACATTAAGTGCCCCATGGATACTTAGTAGAAACCTAAGTCCATGACATTACCCTAAATATATTTTTGATAGGGTTTTAGTTGTGTCTGAATATACTGATTCAGTTAAACAATTCTAATGATACATATACATACATGTATATGTATATTGATAGGCAAACAAAAAAAATATTTATAATGCGCACCAAAGTACACAAGTCATATAGAAAGGAAGCCAAGAAAGCAACAAAAAGGGCAACAAATAACAAACGCCCCATCAAGACGAACCTAACCAATCTAGAAAATCTACCATGGTTAGGGAGCCTCTATCAATGTACACCCTTACCTATAACAAAAGATTACAAAGAAAGGATAAAACAAGCGAATAAACAGACATTTCTTTGCTTTCAAAAGATCTTTAGTTCCTCTCCTTCCATAAAGTCCAAAAAACACATAATGAGATAACCCTCCAAGCCTTCTTTCTCTTTTTACCAACAAAAGAACCATGCCACCACAATAGAATCTCTTTTACCGACCAAGGCATCACCCGCTCTACCCCAAACAAGGAGAATGCCAAACTCCGTAAGTCTCAAGCTCGAATGTGGTTAACAGTCACTTCCCCCTCCACACAGAAAACATCAGCTCACCAAGTGCCATACTCTTCTCTGCAGTTTATCCAATGTCAAAACCTTTCCCCATGAAACTTTCCACACAAAAAAATTTGGTTGGAACCTATGAGTTCCAAATAGCCTTTGAGGGGAAAGTAACTACTCTTTCCTGCCTCATAAAGGAGTAGAAGGATTTGACTAGAAACTGGCTCTTCTCAGCATCCGACGAATCTAGCCTATCATCTTCATTCCTTCTCACCACTTTTCCTTCAAGTCTTGAAAGAAACTCCCTTTGTAACTCCCAATCATTTAGATTTTGAAGAATTTCTGAATTCCTTTATTGATTATTTAGGTACACACCATACACATATATATACACAACTAATTGAATAAGAAAAATCAATCTAGCTTGATTCTCTCCTAAAATTAGGAAACTGAATCATCCTAAATGATCTCTCCTTCTTTATTCCTAAAATACTTTCCTAAATTAAAAAACCCTAACTTTGAATGCCAAATTTCAACACTCCCCCTCAAGCTGGAGAATATATATCATATAATCCCAGCTTGCAAGTTAAGTCTTCAAAGTTAGGCCTAGGTAAAGCTTTGGTGAGGATGTCTGCGGTTTGGTGCTTGGTAGGAACATAGTTCAATCTAACCGTCTCACTAGTCACCTTCTCTGTGATGAAGTGTCTGTCAATCTCAACGTGCTTGGTCCTGTCATGATGCACGGGGTTCTTTGCTATGCTTATAGCTGCCTGATTATCACACATCATCAGAATTGGAGATGAACTCGTTTGCCCCAGTTCACTAAGAACCCTTTTTATCCAAATCCCTTCACAGATTCCCTGTGCAAGAGCTCTGTACTCAGCTTCTGCACTACTTCTGGCTACAACGGATTGCTTCTTACTCCTCCAGGTAACAAGATTTCCCCAAACAAAAGAACAATATCCAGAAGTGGACCGCCTGTCAATGATGTTTCCTGCCCAATCCGCATCTGAGTATACTTCAGTGTCACGGTTCTCTGTCTTTCTGAAGAATAGACCTTTCCCTGGTGTCATTTTTAAATATCTAAGAATCCTGTAGACTGCTTCCATGTGTTCCTCAGTGGGGCTGTGCATGAATTGACTTACAGCACTCACTGCAAAGCCAATATCTGGCCGAGTGTGTGAGAGATAAATCAAGCGCCCGACGAGCCGCTGATATCTCCCCCTATCTACCGGTGTACTTTCTTTCTCGATACCAAGTTTCTTCTGACTATCCATAGGAGTATCAATTGGTTTGCATCCAAGCATACCGGTCTCCTTAAGAAGATCGAGTATGTATTTTCTTTGAGAGACTACAATTCCCTTCCTTGATCTAGCCACTTCCATACCAAGGAAATATTTCAAATTTCCAAGGTCTTTAACTTCAAACTCCTCTGACAAATACTTCTTCAAATTCTGTAATTCCTCCATATCATTCCCAGATAGAATAATATCATCAACATAGACTATCAATATGGCCATTTTCCCGGCATGAGACTTCTTGACAAATAGAGTATGATCAGCCTGACCTTGTTTGTAGCCCAGCTTCAGGACTGCTTTTGTGAATCTATCAAACCAGGCTCGGGGAGATTGTTTAAGGCCGTACAAGGATTTTTGGAGTTTGCAAACCTGATTCTTTGCCATACTTCCTTCGAAACCAGGTGGTATTTCCATGTAGACTTCCTCTTCTAGGTCACCATTTAGAAACGCATTTTTTATGTCCAGTTGTTGCAAGCACCAATCTTGATTGACAGCCAATGAGAGAAGAATCCTGATAGTGTTCAGTTTTGCAACAGGAGCAAAAGTCTCCTGATAGTCTATCCCATAGGATTGCGTAAACCCTCTAGCTACCAAACGAGCCTTGAATCTCTCGACTGATCCATCTGCTTTGTATTTTATGGTGAAAATCCACTTGCACCCCACGGGCCTCTTCCCAACCGGCAAATCTGTGATAGTCCACGTCCCATTCTTCTCAAGTGCATCAATCTCATCTTGTACTGCCTTCTTCCATTCTGAAATTTTTAATGCCTCTTGTATTGTGTTGGGAACCTGAGTATCATCAAGAGAAGTAGCAAATGCTCTGTAAGATGGTGATAGCCCTTCATATGTAACATAATTCCCAATTGGGTGATCTGTACATCTCCTAACACCATTCCTCAATGCAATCGGCAGAGTAGAATCATCAATGCTGGGAATTAACACCTCTCCAGCCCTATCCTCACCTATGTTCTCTTCAGGAAGACTTGAATTGGAGTCAATATATTGGTCACATGTTGACTGTGATCCGTGCTCTAATTCCTGTCTTTTCCTTCTCCTGATGTAAACTTGTAAGTTCTCATTAGCAAGTTGTGGGGCTATAGGTTGAATAGGCATGGGAGACTGGATGGTCATAGGAGATGGCTGGACTGATGACGGTATGGGTGTGGACAACTCAGTGGGCGCGAATTGAAAAGGATTTGGTGACTCTGAGTGAAAAGAAGGTACACCCTCAAGAAGAGACTCCCAAACTTGATGTTCATTCATGCTCTCCCCCTGAACATGAGATTTGGGATAGAAGAATACATGTTCAAAGAAAGAGACGTCCATGGTGGTGTAAAATCTTTTGTTGGTTGGAGAATAGCATTTGTACCCTTTTTGGGTTGGAGAATACCCTAGGAAAATGCACTTATTCGCTCGAGGAGCAAATTTGCTACGATTTTGAGGATACACATGAATGAATGCCGTGCAACCAAATACTGTGAGTGGTAAATCAGAAGAGGCTACACGGGTGTGAGGAAATTGTTTTAAGAAAAGTTGACGTGGGGATTGAAAGGTAAGCACTCTGGATGGCATACGGTTAATCAAATAAGTAGCTGTGAGAATAGCTTCCCCCAGAAATAGTTTGGAACATTAGAGGAAAACATAAGGCACCGGGCAACCTCCAAGAGATGTCTATTCTTGCGTTCAGCCACCCCATTTTGTTGTGGGGTGTCAACGCAAGAACTTATGTGGATAATGCCGTGATTTTGAAGATAAGTACTGAGACTACTAGTAAAGTATTCCTTTGCATTATCTGACTTGAGGACTTGAATTTTGGAATTGAATTGATTTTGAACCATAAGATGGAAGGTTTGAAAAATGTGCCCGACCTCTGACTTTTCTTTCATAAGGAAAACCCATGTTACCCGTGTATGATCATCAACGAATGTCACAAACCATCGAGTGCCAGAAATATTTTTTATCCGGGAGGGACCCCACACATCACTATGTACTAGAGAGAAAACAGTCGAAGGTTTGTATGGGATTTGAGGATAGACTGTTCGAGTATGCTTTGCAAACTGACAAATTTCACAGTGATAAGATGCTGGATTTTTATTGATAAATAATTTGGGAAACAATTTTGCAAGGTAAACAAAGCTAGGATGACCAAGGCGATAGTGTAACATTATAATCTCACTATCTTTATTGACCTTAGAATTTGACACAGAATTGAAAGACTCTAACATACTCTGAGACTGTACGCAACTTGCTTGAGAAACTTGGTTTGAGAATTGACCACATGAGAGGAGGTAGAGCCCGGAACACAGTTCAGCACTGCCAATCATCTTCCCCGATTTCAAGTCCTGAAAAACACACAAGTTTGGATAAAATTTAGTAACACATTGGAGATCACGGGCCAATTTGCTAATGGACAAAAGATTACAATCCAAGTTTGGAACATGGAGAACAGAGTCAAGATACAAGTCTTTAGTAAGTTTTATAGAACCTGTCCCGGCAATTTTTGACTTTGAACCATCAGCAATATGGACGGATGAATGACCATTACTTGGCTTGTAATTTTGAAGAATGGTAGCATCTCCTGTCATGTGATCAGAAGCACCTGTGTCCACTATCCACGACTTCATTCCTCCTCGATTAGCAGTGAAGGCTACACCGGTAGTACTGCCACTGCCAACCTGGCTTAATAGTTTCTGTAGCATCTCCATCTGCTCTTTGTTGAATGGACTCGGCTCGGGAACAGAGGTGCTCTCAGAGTTGGCAGCCACGTGTGCTCTGCCATCTCTGTCAGACCGTGGCTTTGGTTTCCAATCAGCTGGTTTGCCATGAAGCTTCCAGCAAGTCTCCTTATAATGGCCTGGTTTCTTACAATAATCACACCAAGGCCTATCCCGTTTCTGACGATCTCCACCACTACTATTAAATGACCGAGTCGCAAGGGCAGAGGCATCCAATGTTGGGGCAGGTTGCTCTTTGGATCCCATCATCACTTTCTTTCTACTTTCTTCACGCCTAACCTCTGAAAAAGCCTCCCTGAGACTTGGCAGGGGTTTAATGCCCATGATTCGGCCTCTAACATCATCCAATTCCCTGTTTAGTCCTAGGAAAAACTTGAACAGTCTCTTTTGTTCCACAATTTTCCTGTATGTTGCTGCATCATCAGGACATTTCCATGAGTGAGTCTCGAATAAGTCAAGGTGCTGCCAATACCTTGTGAGTGTGTTGTAATACTGAGTAACTGTCTGCTCTCCTTGGTGGAAGTCATGTAGGGCTGATTCAACCTGAAAAAGTTCTAAAATATTTTCAGAACTTGAGTAAGTTTCTTTGGCTGCATCCCATATGTCCTTTGCAGTCCTAAACAGCAAGAAATTTTCACCTATGTCATTATTCATGGAATTGATAAGCCATGACATGATCATGCTGTTTTCAATCTTCCACTTCCTGAAACCCGGTTCTGTAGTTTCTGGCATGACTGCTTCTCCAGTGAGGTACTCATCCTTTCCTTTACCGCAAATGAACAGCAACACAGATTGTGACCACTGTAAGTAGTTATGGCCATTTAATTTGTGTCCTGTGATGAGAATAGGAGAGGAATCACTACCACCAAGGTTTGGAATTTCAGATCTGCCTCCTAATTCTGGTGACGTGACGCTGGATACTTGTGATGATGCCATTCCGTATTTCGTCATGGACCGGAAAGGTAGAAGAACACTTCCCAAGGCACGTGCAGGGATTGGAGTTGAGGAAAAATAGCCGGAGGACGTCGGAAAAGCTGATCGGAGGGCTCGCGGAGGCAAAAAGACCCCAAAAGAGGCACGTGCAGGGCTTGGATGGCAGAAACAGGTACGTAGGGTGGCTGGTCGGCGTCAGGCGATCTTGGAGTAGGAAGCGCGTCGCCGGAAAGTGGCTCACGCGCCGGCGCGTGAGATGCAGTCGCCGGCCGGAAAAACGCGCGTGGGCGGCGCGTGGATGGTTTTCTGGCTCCGGTGTTTTTGGAAAAGTTGTAGATCTCCTCCAGACGCTCCTTGCGGTGTGAAAAAAAAACCGTCGCCGGAAAAGTTCGCCGGAAAAGTTCGCCGGCGGTGAATGTTTTTCTGACGACGATTACCGATCGGAAAGCGTTTTCTCCCTTGGCTATGAGAACAGGGACTGATGACCGGAATGAGAGATGGTCGGATTGAGAGATGGCCAGAGAGATTTGGCCGAAATGAATGATGGCCTGAATACGAGGTGGCCAGAAGGGATTAGGGTTTCAGAAAACTGGCTCTGATACCATGAAGAATTTCTGAATTCCTTTATTGATTATTTAGGTACACACCATACACATATATATACACAACTGATTGAATAAGAAAAATCAATCTAGCTTGATTCTCTCCTAAAATTAGGAAACTGAATCATCCTAAATGATCTCTCCTTCTTTATTCCTAAAATACTTTCCTAAATTAAAAAACCCTAACTTTGAATGCCAAATTTCAACAGATTTCTTGAGAAATAGGGATTTGAAATCCCTCCATTTTCATGGGGGTCCCAACCATCAGCCCCCAAACTTCCTTTGTCAAGGAAATGGAATATAAAGAGGAAAAGTATTCTCTTACAATTGAATCACCATACCAAATATCATTCTAGAACTTCAACCTTTTACTATTTCCCACATTGAAAGAGGTTCTTCAACTAATGATTTCCCACCCACTCCTAATGGCCTTCCACAACCAACTCCATAGCCATCCCTAATTTCCCTTGTACACTAATCCCCCTCCTTCTCCCTATACTTCCCAACAACAACCCTTTTCCAAAGTGACTCATTTTTAGAAGCAAACCTCCACAACCACTTTCCCAAAAGCACCTTATTGAGAAAGGAAAGCTTTCTAATACCAAGACCTCCATCAAATTGCTCTATACAAGCAATATCTCATCTCACTAGATGCAACTTATTCTCCGAAGAACCTCCACTCCACAAGAAGCCCCTTTGAATTTTCTCAAGCTTTAGGCTTACTTTTGTGGACTTGACAAAAAAAAAGACGTTTGATAGACAAGCAAGTTTGAAAGGGTGCTTTTGAGAGCAAGCCTCCCACCTTTAGAGAACTACCATCTTTTCCACATGGTCAACCTCTTTTCAATGAAGTGAAAGCTTATATGACTAAATCCATTTGGTCTAAACATACCAAGCCTAAACTAGTATTATTATGTGAGACTTAGAAGAAAGCAAGATCAAATGATGTGCACCTTTATATGTATTACCGTCCTATGTAGGGTTTGCTAGAGAGAGAGGAAGAGTCACATGGCCCACTCATATTGGTTTGTGAAACCCATCCAATTCATAAAGTCTAACCACAACATTATGTCAGTGTCAACCTCTTCTAAAGTCGTTTTCTATTATTCCTCATGATGTTTTCTATCAAGTTCATTTTCATATGTTTTATGCCACAATATCCATATTTTAGATACAAACATCCATCATTTTTTTGTCCATGCTACATGGGTTTCTATTAAATAAGTTGTCTTTCATTGCTTTCAAATTCTTACGATGCCCAAACAATTTTTGAGTTTGGCTTTGTAACAACTCACTCTCAACTATGTAAATATTGTCTGCTTTAATCCCAAAGAGTTCCCACAGCTTTAAAACATGTTTACATGGTTAAGAGGAACTCATAGATATATAATGCCAAGAAGTTTCTCTCTTATCCAATGTGGGATATCATAATTATCCCCTCATATAGTCGTGAAGTCTTCATTGTGTCCCACAAGATTGTAGGGCCAAACAGAAAACACCCCTTACAGGACCAAACAAATTCTCACACTGAAGTTGAAGACTAGCTCTGATACTATTTGTAACAACTCACTTTCAACCATATAGATATTGTCAACTCTAGACCAAGAAGTCCTCATGACTTTAAAACATGTCTACATAGTTAAGAGGAACCCCATATATAGATAGTACTAGGAAGTTTTTCCCTTTATCTAATGAGAGCTATAACACATAAGTTCAACAAATAAGCCAATTGTTTCATTTGTTTTCATTGCAAGGAGAGATTTAAATTCCACATATTATAACACAAGAGTACCCAATCATAATAAGTTTGAGAAGCAAAAATTTCCAACTTTTGTTTATCAACTCAGCTCAACTTTTTATTTCACCTTCACATTTTGCTAACCTCATCAATGATAGTAATTTTCGCATCTTAAACCACATACTACCATGAGTTACTTGCAAACATCAAACTATCACCTTTGGCGAAAAAGTAATTAAAATCTAGTGCCATAAAATCTATTTTGATAAAAAGAAAAGGAAAATAAAAATATGTCATAGCTAAGAGGTACATGCATGTAAAGGAGGATTAAAGCAAGACCACCATAAAAAAGAACTCAGACTCAATTTGTTCTCAATGACAAGGGTCAAGAATCATACTGCAAAAGAACTCTCGCAGCCTCTTCACATTCAGCAACTCGGTTGTTGTATCCAGGATTATTTGTCAAAGCATGCTTCAAACCAGAAAGTGCCAAGAGTATCTTGAATGATTTCAACATGTCAGCTTCTTGGTTCTTTAGCAACTTTGGACGTACAACTTTGTGTTCTTTGGTCTACATAAGATAAACTGGATTCTTGAGTGCTTGCATATGTAAGTTGTTAGGAAATAACACATCATAAAGATAACCTTAATAAAAACATACATATTTCAAAAGTCTAGAACAAACAAACAATACAGGAGTCCAAAATCTAATTAAATATGTTACAATATTCATTAGGCAATTTCCTTTTTTTTTAATTACATTTAAGAGGTAGTAAAAATACATAGCGTAGCAATGTTAGGGATGATAAAAGAATACTATAATTAGAACAATAAAATTAAGAATAGCATTCTATAGCATGAAAACTGATTCATGTAAATCAAACCATGGCATATGGAATTCAAGCAAATCTATGAAAACAAGTTCAGAATAAATTAGAAAATCAAGTGAGGTTACCATTCTACATCATGAAAATGATGCATTTAAATCAAATCATGGCATCAATCCAATTCAAACCTATCTAAAATGATAGGTTAAGAATAAATTCTCTTCACCACTAGATAAGTGCAGTAGTTTATCGATCATTCATCCTTATTTTCACTTAAATTTGATCAAGGCATCCCCATATAAAAGGATGAAAATGGTCACAAAAGCTGCTGAATCCAATCTTGAATAAAAAAATTAGTACTTTTCACACTTGAAGAGCTAGGAAGTCGATATAAGAGGATTGGGGAGGACGGGAAGAGAGAGAGAGAGAGAGAGAGAGAGAGAAAGAGAATAAAAATGACGAGATGCCCCTTAGAAAGGTAAAGAAAATTGAGAAAATAAAATAAATAAATAAAAACTGCTGCGCGTTAATAGAAGAAGGAAATATCTTAAGAAAGAGCATAAATCCTTATCTGCAACTAAGAATCTCTACCTTCCAAAGAGGACTAGGATTAATAATCAAGAAAGCCCCTCAATGAGAAGGTCTTGTTACACTCGAGCCAGCAGCCATGTTTCAACCTTCTCAGAAGGATAAAATCTCAGCATCAATGGTCATGCCAGTATTGAACTAATTGAAACAGACTAGTAATAATTCCTCTCCATAATCTCTAATAGCCCCCATTATGCAGCAAATGTAGGCTATCCAAAGTACATTCATTAAAACTCGATGCATATGCCAATGCCTTCCTACAGTAAAAGTTTCCTTTTTCCCACGGTAATCCATGCAAGCAAATTTTGAGTCCAAAGATATGAGACTCAACATATGCCGAGAAACTCTTGGTGACGAACATCAAAATGGGTGAAAAACATATTTTATTCATAGCTCTTTTAAGGACCTAGTTCCATCTCCAAAAAAAATCCTTGAATTTTGATCGACCATGTTTCCCAGAATCAACCTGACTTTAATATAACTTTTAGTATTTGATAATATTTGTTAAGCTTCAGGGAATCCAAGGTGAATTTGGTTGGTTTTTCTTTAGGTAAATATGTTTCTGAGTCTGACAGACCTGATAGAAGTTCTACTTTGGATAGTTGTTTACTCTCTCCCTCTATCACTTCTGTTACCCTGTAGTTATTCAGTTAATCTTTCATGAATTGTACTGCATATGTTTATTGAAACATATTAAGCTTATAAAACAACTTCATTTTAATGCAAACAAACCAAACTCAATAATTTCCCATAAGATACTAATCACTATACCTTCTAGAAAATAGCACAAACTATTGTGACCTGTGAGATTCTCATAGGGTTATTAATGTAGCATGCACTTTAAAACTGCATGATGCTCCAATTATGGGTCACATAAGACCAAGTAGAATAATACCATAAGTTCGAGATAGAAATATATGAGTCAACATCACAAAAGCAAAACCCAGCTCCACAGATTAATGAATGTATCTTTTGTTTATGAGATTACAAGGATATTACTAAGCATCCACGTCACTACAAGTAAAAGAAGCCACAATTTACCTTGCAGTTCATAAAAGTTAGACAACCGTAGCTTGAAAGCAATATAGCTGATTGATCCAATATCCCATTTCTTAGACCCAAATATCCATTTTCAATCAGCCTACATGCAGAGAAAGTAAGACTTAGAAGACCAATATTTTAAAACAAGAGAAAAAGCAACATATTGGTGATAACACACATTTTAGTGAAGATAATACCCAGTTTCCCTGCCAATTATTACCAAAATTTGCTAATGATGACTCATCTAAATGATAGAAACAACAACTGAATCACCTCATCAAGAACCGGACAAAGTAGAGGAGTAATCCATTTAAGAAAATTACAAACAACTCTGTTTATTGACCTAAATATTATAATACTTTTATATGCATATGAAACATTTAGAAGGTATCAGAACTGAAGCATGTACATTTCTGTGATCATATTTGTCAAATTCAAGAGCTTCATCTTTGCACTTAAAACTACTCATACTCAAATTTTATACTGACCTACATAAAAAAAAATGCAAATTCTCTTAGAACCTAATTTATAGATGACAAATTTTATGCTTAAGAAATATTAGAAGACAGTCTGACCCTAGATCAATTAAAAGTTATCTTAAATTCAAGTAAAGTTTCAATTTAGAAAATGAAAAACGTTTCAGCCAAAATCACATTTTTCTATATAGGCTGCAATCTTCAGGAAGGTATTGCTCCTTCCGGCATGAAGTCATGATTAAAAGGAATCCACAACCTGTTACTGATGATTGATGAGAACAAGACGTCAGGAACTGAATCCTGATTCTGCATGACCAGAATCAACTAACAAAATTCAAAATCTTTTCATGTAAAAAAAACGATCTTTTTTTTTCACAAGATCATCTTGTGAAGGATAATTGTTCATTTAGATCATTAAGTCTTTTGGGTTATAAACTTAATATTGTTTTATCTTCTCCAGCTTTTCCACCCCAGTTCACACAAAGTTGAAAATGATCTTTGGGCTTTGACATCACCAAACATTCAGAAGCATGAAGAAGATTAAAGCATACAACAGCCTACACTGAAACCTGTATTTCTTAGAAGGGAAAACAAAAAAAAATACCCCCTAGTGAGTTACAATACACAGAAAGCTAGAACTTCCCAGAGGAACTCAAAAGCCAAAGCAAAATTTCACCAAAAATCCCCCCTACAGTGCTTTTGTAGCATAACATCTCTTGCTGTCTAAGCAAAAATTGCTCACACCTATATATAAGCATTGGACTCTGGTTTTAATTTCAACAGATCAGTATACTAGACCCAGTGATATTTGACTTGGCCATAATTAATCTAGTTACTCAATAAGTAGATCAAAATGTCAAAAGAACCCACCGATCATATTCGATATTTTCCATAGGAGATACCGTTAAGTTGTTTGCATTTTCCAAAGCCAACAGGTAAGCAATTCCAGTCTGTTAAACATGCAAGTATAAATAACACAAAAATTCCTGAAATTAAAAAGATAGTAAAGTCTCAAAAATGGCTACATACAGTAAAAAAGTGGAAATTAAACAACATACTGATTGATGAAAACCCATCATGCAACCGTTAAGACAAAATGTTTACAATAACTTTTAACATAATTGTTTACGGTTTGATATTTAATATGTTTATTAAGTAAATTTTTAACATAATCATTATTACAATTTTCCCAGATTCAGAACCTCTAGTTCAAATCCTAATCAAAGAAATCTTACATAACATGATAGCATTCAGAATTTTGTTTCACTGCCATATAAAACTTCAAAACTCACCCCTCATCCTAGTGTCAATACCTACTACTGCAGCTTTGTTAATAATGTATTTCACTTTAGTTAACATTTCTGAAATTAAACCCTACAAATTAATATTATGCTAAAGCATTGAATAAAAAGGAATCCCTTAATTAAAGATTTATTGTTTAAAACTTTCAATATTTTTTTAGTATTGTTATGTTTAACCCATGATCCAGGGCTGATTATGTGAATATAATTGACCCATAATCCTAAGCTGATTGTGTATGATTAATAGATTCCTTGTGAATATAATGGGACCATGACTGATAGATTCCTTCTGAATATAATTGAACCATGATCCTAGATTGAATATGTTTCCTTTGATATAGGGGTTTACCATCTATGTGAACGTTTTCCCTGTACATACTTACATAGGAAAATACACTGGTGTATGATCTTTCTCTGTTTGTCTCTCAACTCTCTTCTCTTTCTTTGCTCAGTTTGATATTATTTTCTTAACATCAAAGCAGTTCTGATTTTGAGTAGTTTTCTGCCTGGTTTGTTTCTTTTTCTCCTAAAACTCAATTTTGGCACCTTCACTTTTGTTTTCAATTTCTCTTTCTTTTATCCTTGAAATCATTCTGAAAATTGGAGTTAATGGAAAGTGAAATTCAGATTCTCTTCAAACTGTTAGTATGAAGCTAACCAGTGCCAACTATGTCTGTTGGCCATATGTGATGAAGAAGTTGCTCACAGGAAAGAATATCTAGAGCTATATGGGGCTAAAAAAAAAAACCTACAAATTCTGAAGTAGATTATTATGCAGTATGGTTTTCCAATAGGGAGGTAAAAAATTCCTAAATTATCACTTGGATTAGTAACTCTGTGGAGCAATCTATTAGAGTCACTTAGTCCTGATATTTGTATTCTGTGCATGAAGCATGTGGAATCAGCAGATCACCTTTTCCTTCATTGTTCCTTGACGATTGGGTTGTGGCATAGATTATTTCAATTAGCTAAGATGGATTGAGTCCCCCTGACGAGCATCTTTGACATGATGTCCATCAAATTTAATGGTTTTGGTTCATCTAAGAGGGCGATAGTTTTGTGGCAAGCTGCGAGCATCGCTCTAATTCGGGTTGTGTGGTGGGAAAGAAACGAGAGGATTTTTGTGGATAAAGCAAGGAATTCAGAGTATCTTTGGGATTCTATTGTTTTCCTTGCTTCTCTTTGGGCTTTCTGTTCCAAGGTTTTTAAGGGGACTCCCCTTAATGTGTTACAACTTGATTGGTTAGCGATGTGTACTCCATAAAGAATGGTCCATTATAGAGAGTTCACTTATTTTACAGTGTAATTTCTTGTAGTTTAGTTTTCTTTGGCGGGAGGATTTCTCATCCTTCTTATTGTACTTTTTTTCTATCAATATATCTCTGTGTCATTTCCAATCAAAAAAAAAAAATCTATTAGAGTCACTTGGCTAAATTCCCTACAGCCAAGGAAATTTGGGATTATTTATTTAGGTTGTATTGTCGAAATGTTAGGAGTTAGCTGGAGCTGAAAGTTAGGAATTTATAGTTTCTTTTTTCTGTTTAATAAAATTCGGATTTTAAATTTGAATTGTTTAAGATAGGGAAATTTGTTTGTTTCCGTATTTTTAGGAGTTAGTTGTTTTGTTTTGTTAGCTAATGTAGTTGAGAAATTTGTGGCAAATTTCAAATTTCAGTCTATTTATTTGATATAATCAGTTTCAAATTTCAATTTTCAAAAAAAAAAAGAAATCTTTCCATTTCAAAATTTTCATGGTATCAAAGCTTTGGTGTAATCAAAGTTTCTGATGGTGAAAACTGCTATAGTCGGAGCTGGCAGAGGCTCGGCAACTACAGGGAATGCAGTAGAGAGCATTCAAAATGACTCTGCTGCATTATCTAATGAAGCAGAACACTCTTGTGCTGTTTCATCAAATTCTCTTCAATTGACTGTGAACAAGTTGAATGGAAAAAACTACTTGGAATGGGCTTAGACGGTGAAGCTCGTAATTGACGGAAAGGGGAAGCTTGGTCACTTGACTGGTGAGGTGAAAAAACCAGCAAACAATGATCCACATCTGAAGAGTTGGAGATCTGAAAACTCCTTGGTAATAGCATGGCTCATCAACTCAATGGAGTCGAGTATTGGAAAGCCATTTCTGTTCATTCCAATAGCAAAAGAAGTGTGGGATGCTATTTGTGACACTTAATCGGATTTTGGTGCAACGGAAGGTTTGTTTCAAAACGAAACAGAAAAACACTCGAAAACAAACACAAAGATCATAATAGGATTTGAAAATTAGAGAATAATTCTGAAAAATTATATTGAACTCCTCTCTAACAATTACAATGAGCCTTTAAATAATGTTTGTAATGCAAAAATAAAGGAAATAACTGAAATAGGAAATTAGAAATAGGAAACCAAGGTAATTGGAAACTAGGAAAACTAGGAAAGAAATAAGAAACTAATGATGAACCTATAATAGAAACTAATAATGTAGAAAATAGAAACTAACCTAAAATAGAAACTAATGATGTAGGAAACTAAAAATAAAAACTAATGGAAATAGAAACTAATCTAAAATAAAAACTAATCTAAAATAAAAACTAATCTAAAATAAAAACTAATCTAAAATAGAAACTAATGATGATTGTGTGCTGCATCAATCCCCTCCACTTGAAGAAAACTCGTCCTCGAGTTTTGTGGCTACAAAGAAAACTCATTTGGGGGAAAGTATTCAAAGATATCAACAACGTTGAAAGTATTGGAAATGTTCATATTAGCTAGAAGATCAATCTTGTAAGCATTATCTCCAATCTTCTGAAGAACGCGGAAAGGACCAATTTTCTTGTCTTTAAGTTTATTGTACGTGCCAGTAGGAAAAAGATTTTTGCAGAGATGGACCATTACTAGATCACTTTCATTGAACAACTTAAGGCGTCAATGTCAATCTGCAACAGTTTTGTAACAAAGATTAGCCTCTTCTAAATTCTTCTTCACTTCTTGATGAATCTGTTGAATACACTCTACGAACTCCTCAGCGTTAGGATTGACATCATGAGAAAGGGGAAGACGAATCAAATCCACTGTATGCCTTGGAACACTAGTAGAACAATTAGGCCTACTATTAAAAGCAAACTCAATTTGTGGAAGGGCAACATCCCATTGCTTTGGTTTATCTCCACTAACAGATCATATCATATTGCCAAGAGTGCGATTAGCCACTTCAGTTTGCCAAATGGTCTAGGGATGGCTCGTGCTACTATACTTCAAAGAAATGTCAAATAATTTCCACAGAGTTCTCCAAAAATGACTAAGGAATTTCACATTCCTATTTGAAGTTATTGAACGAGGAACGCCATGCAGGCGAACAATTTCACAGAAAAATAAATTGGCCACATAAGAAGTGTTCAAAGTCTTTTTACAATGAAGGAAGTGAACCATCTTAGAAAACCAGTCAACTACAACCAAAACATAATCAACTCCACATTGAGTTCTTAGGAGGCCAAGAACAAAATCCAAAGTTAAATCTTGCCAAATTGTCTCTAAAATAGGTAAAGGAGTATAAAGACCGGTATTTTGAACTTGTCCCTTGGCTTTTTGATACACTGGGCAACGCTAAACAAAACGGCCAACATCCCATTTGAGTTGGGGCTAATAAAATCTCTCCTCTACCAAGCTGATTGTTTTATCTCGGCCAACATGTCCTCCTAGTTCGCCAACATGCAATTCCGTAATCAAATGTTCACGCAAAGAACGAACGACAGATACATAATTGTGTACCTTGAAATAAAAATCCACCCTGAACAAGAAGGTCAGTAACAAATTCCTTATTGTTGCCTTGCGCTCATATGCCACCAAAATCCTCATCAACAGCACAAGTATCCTTCAAATAATCAAACCCCACCACCTTAGTACTAATTGTAGCTAGTAAAGAGGCTCGTCGACTCAATGCATCAGCTACTTTATTTTGTTGGCCAGATTTATGTTTGATAACAAAAGTGAACTTCCATAAAAAGGAAATCCATCGAGCATGCATTCGATTCGTTGTCTTCTGAGAATTGATGAACTTTAAAGCTTGATGATCCATAAATGGCACAAACTCTTGATGAAACAAATAATGCTCCCAATGCTTTAAGGCCCAAACAACTGTATAAAATTCAAGCTCATAAGCGGACCACTTTTGTCGAGGTTCACTAACCTTTTCACTAAAAAATTCCACTAGGTGACCCTCTTGAGATAAGACAGCCCCAATTCCCATAACCGATGCATCACATTCAACCTTAAACACTTTCTCAAAATTAGGGAGTGCACAACTTTGCTTTTATCGTTTCAAAGTTGTCTTCTTGCACGTTGCCCCATTGGAACTGGCCTTTCTTCAAACAATTGGTAATGGGCGCCATGATTGTACTAAATCCTCAAATAAAACGCCTATAAAAAGTAACTAAATCATGGAAACTTTGCACTTCACGCACAGTTTTAGGAGTTGGCCATTCTCAAATAGCCATTACCTTCGTCTCATCAACTTGAATACCTTCCTTTCCCATTATAAATCCAAGGAATAAAAGATGGCTAGTCATAAAGCTACACTTCTTAAGATTGATACATAATTTATTAGCTTGTAAGGCTAAGAGAACTTTATTGAGATGTGATAAGTGCTCTTCCTCGTCCTTGCTATAGATGAGAATATCATCAAAATAAACCACCACAAATTTTCCAATAAATGAACAAAGAACCTGGTTCATCAATCACATGAAAGTGCTTGGCGCATTTGATAGCCCAAATGGCATCACTAGCCATTTATAAAGGCCATCTTTAGTCTTGAAAGCCATCTTCCACTCATCTCATGGCCGAATACAAATTTGGTGATAGCCACTTCGTAAATCAAGTTTGGTAAACACCACAGCACCTTCTAACCTGTCAAGCATGTCATTAAGACGTGGGATAGGAAAGCAATACTTGACCATTATTTTGTCAATAGCACGGTTGTCCACACACATGCACCAACTACTGTCCTTATTTGCAGTGAGTAAAGTTGGGACTGCACAAGGACTCATGCTCTCACGAATCAAGCCTTTATCAAGCAACTTGTTAAGTTGTCACTGCAACTCTTCATGCTTAGTTGGACTCATATGATAATGTGGGTTAGGCAAACTAGTTCCAGGTACTAAGTCGATGTGGTGTTGAATATTTTGCATAGGAGGTAACTCATTAGGTAATTCATTGGGAGATAAATCAGGAAAATCAGCAAGTACCTCTTGAACCTTGGTGGGGATATCAATAGTTGCTTCAAATTGACCCTTAACCACCAATGCTACAACAAAATTTGGCTCCTTGACTTGCTTAAAGAAATCTAGGCCTGTTATGTTGGTGAATAGCAGCTTATCTTTCTTAGTAACCGAATTGTTTTCTGACAATTGAGACTATGGCATCAAAACAATCTTCTTGTCAAACCACCAAAAAACAAAAGTATTATCTTGACCCTTATAAGTGGCATCAACATCATAGTGCCACGGCCTCCCCAATAAAATATGACAAGCATCCATATCCACCACGTCACATACGATCGCATCTTTGTAATACTTTCCAATCGATAAAGGAACTTTGCAAACTTCTAGCACTTCAACTTCCAGGCCCTTCTTAATCCATGCAATCGTGTACAAAGAAGGATGTTTCTCAGTCTTCAAATTTAGTGCTTTCACCAAAGCCTTGGAAACAACATTCTCGCTAGTTTTACTGTCAATGATCATTTTGCACACTTTATCACGAATAGTGCATCGAGTCTAGAATATTTTATGTTGTTGAGAGTCGTCCAACTTTTTTGGGGTAAGCAAAAGTCGTTGGACAATGCACGCCACTTCTTCTCCCACATCTCCTTCTGCAAACTCAGCACCCTTGTAGATATCTGATAGGCCTCCTATACGTTATGTGTATAATAGAAAAGGGAAGAGGAATATACTGCCATCTGGCAGTTAGTTGTAACAGCCTTAGTGTAGGCTAGGTCACAGTTGGATACGGGCTGGGGTTGGTTTAAATAGGAAAAGAGGGGGAATTACAGAGGGGGGAATATTGTGGATCTGGTAGGGGAGTGATAGCCTCTCGAATAGCTATCTGAGGACCAATTAGGACTCTTGTTTCTTGAAATTCTTGAAATTCAATAGGAAAAGACGATGATGGACCTTGCTTAGAATGTAATGCGAGTTTTGTAGTCGCTGAAAGAGACACAGAAGGCAGTGGCGGCGTTGTCATCGGAGCGGGACACGACGACTGCTGCTCAACGAGAAGATCGTGCAGGATGGATCCCTGGAGTTAGGGAACCCAGTGGGGGAGGGGATGGCGTCGGATGAGACGAGGCGAGGCGGAAATGGAGAATGGCGCAGCAACCAACAAGTGGAGATGCCTATATTTACAGGAGAGAACCCGGACGGCTGGATCTTTCGGGCCAATCGATACTTTGTGACGTACGGACTCACGGAAGAAGAGAAATTAGTCGCCGCCGCAATGAGTTTAGATGGGGACGCACTCTCTTGGTACCAGTGGACTAATTCAAGGGAGGCGTTTGGGAGTTGGGAAATTTTGAAGAAGCGGTTGTTGCTTCACTTTCGTCCGACTCAAGAAGGGAGCCTTTGTGAGCAGTTTCTGGCAGTGCGACAACAAGGGACAGTGGCAGCATACCGGCGGGAATTCGAGATTCTGGCAACTCCATTGAAAGGGATTTCAGATGAGGTAATGGAAAGCACGTTTATGAATGGGCTGCTTCCTGAGATCCGGGCTGAGCTACATCTTCTACAACCATATAGGCTGGGCCACTTGATGGAAATGGCCTAACAGGTTGAAGATAGGAATTTAGCCATAAGAGCGGCCCGTGAACCAATGGCCCAAAGAGCACCAAAATGTTGTCATCTGCAAATCGAGGTGATTGGAAGATTGGGGAAAATTTTCAGACTAGGGCAGTGGCTATCGGAGAGAAGACGATGAGCCAGCGACATGAGATTCCAATAAAGAGACTGACGGAATCGGAGCTTCAAGCCCATAGAGAGAAGGGGCTCTATTTTAAGTGTGAAGAAAAGTTCTCCCCTGGTCATCGTTGTAAGAAAGAATTACGGGTTTTATTGGTGCACGAAGATGAGGAGGAAGACGATAACCAGTTTGACGGCAGAGCAACCGAAGAACCTGCACTCATCGAGATGAAAGACGCTGTGGAATTATCTCTAAATTCCGTGGTCGGTTTAACTACGCCGGGAACTATGAAGATCAAAGGGATAATCGGGTCAAAAGAGGTAATCATCCTTGTAGACAGTGGGGCTACCCACAATTTTTTATCCCTTGAATTGGTTCAACAATTAGCACTTCCATTAACTACAACAACTAGTTACGGGGTGATGATGGGAACCGGGATATCCGTGAAAGGGAAGGGCATTTGTAAAGGAGTTTGTATTTCGATGCAGGGGCTCACCGTAGTGGAAGACTTTCTTCCACTTGAATTAGGCAACACTGATGTGATTCTAGGAATGCCTTGGTTGGGGACTTTAGGAGACGTGAAAGTAAACTGGAAGATGCTAACAATGAAGATCAAAATGGGGAAGGCAGTGATAGTGTTAAAGGGAGACCCAAGCCTTAGTCGAACTGAGGTATCTCTTAAAGCAATGGCTAGAGCACTGCAGCACCATAGCCAAGGGGTATGGGTGGAACTCTGTCAGACTTCCACCACTTCGGATTTGAATGAAGGAATACAAGAGGTCCCGAAAACAGTTAAAGAAGTATTAGCTCAACATCAGCAAATTTTTGGGCCAATAACAGGGTTACCACCAAGTCGTGATATTGACCTTGCCATTCAATTAATTCCGGGAGCATCTCCGGTTAATGTCCGACCCTACCAATATCCACATATTCTAAAGAATGAAATAGAGAGATTGGTGCAAGAGATGCTTGAGGCAAGAATTGTTTGGCCTAGCTTAAGCCCATTTTCTAGTAAATTGTTGTTGGTGAAAAAAAAAGATGGAAGATGGAGGTTTTGTATAGATTACCGTGCCCTCAACAAAGTTACAGTCCTGGATCGGTTCCCCATTCCGGTGATTGATGAGTTACTTGACGAACTTCATGGCGCGACCATTTTTTCCAAACTAGATCTCAAATCGGGCTACCACCAAATTCGAGTCCGGCAACCAGACATCCACAAAATGGGATTTCGCACCCATGAAGGTCACTACGAGTTCTTGGTGATGCCTTTTAGGCTAACCAATGCACCAACGACTTTCCAATCGTTAATGAACCATATATTTCGGCCACACCTTCGGAAATTTGTGCTCATATTTTTTTATGACATATTGGTCTACAGCAAAGACTTGAAGGAGCATTGTGACCATTTGCAAAGTGTGTTGTCCATTCTGGCGAGCCACCAACTGCACATCAATGGAAAGAAATGTCTCTTTTCTAAACCACAATTGGAATACTTGGGCCATTTCGTTTTTGCCAAGGGGGTTGCTACTAATCCCAACAAGATTTCAGCCATGGTAGAGTGGCCCACACCCAAATCCCTTAAAGAATTACGAGGATTTCTCGGATTGACTGGATACTACCGTTGATTTGTAGAAGGATATGGAGCTATTTCTTGGCCTCTCACTCAGCAACTCAAAAAAGATGCTTTTAATTGGAACCTAGAGGCTGAGGCAACCTTCCAAAAATTGAAAACAGCTATGACAACAATTCCTGTTTTGGCTTTGCCCAACTTCAGTCAACTCTTCATTGTAGAGACAGATGCCTCGAGGTATGGTTTGGGTGCCATTTTGATGCAAAGTCATTGACCAGTAGCTTATTTTAGCCAAGTCCTCTCAATAAGGGAGCGACAAAACTCCATATATGAAAGAGAGTTAATGGCTATTGTCTTAGCAGTTCAGAAGTGGCATCATTACCTGCTTGGTCGCCACTTTATTGTGCGAACGGATCAAAGTAGCTTGAAGTTTCTACTAGAGCAAAGAATAGTGAATGAGTCGTACCAAAAGTGGGTCGCAAAGCTGTTTGGGTATGATTTTGAAATTCAGTTTCAGCCGGGATTGGAGAATAAAGCAGTTGACGCCTTATCTCGCATCCCCATTTCTATGGAGTTAGCTGCCCTCATGGTTCCCAATCGCATAGACACTTCGTTGATCAATTCACAAGTTGAAGCTGACCCGCACCTTGCTAAGATTCAACAGAGGCTACTGGTTGATCCGGATGCTTATCCTAGGTATTCCTTGGACCATGGCATTCTCCTCCACAAGGGGTGCCTAGTCCTTCCCAAGGCCTCACCCCTTGTTCCAACACTTCTTCAAGAGGGCCATGCTAGCGTGGTTGGAGGGCATTCCGGGTTCCTGCGGACTTACAAACGACTCACAAGAGATTTCTTTTGGGTTGGCATGAAAAATGACATCAAAGAGTTTGTGGAAAAGTGTCTAGTATGCCAACAAAATAAGGCCCTAACTTTGTCAACTGCTGGGTTACTACAACCACTGCCTATTCCAGACAAAATATGGGACGATGTGACGATGGACTTTATTGAGGGGCTTCCTAAGTCTAAGGGTTATAACTCCATTTTAGTTGTTGTGGATCGATTGAGCAAATATGCTCACTTCTCACTGCTCAGGCATCCTTTCACAGCTCAAACGGTGGTTGTTGTCTTTATTCGGGATGTTATCAAATTACATGGATTTCCCCGTTCCATTATTAGTGATCGTGACAAAGTATTTCTTAGCCGATTTTGGATGGAGCTATTTCGGTTGCAGGGTACTTCTCTCTGCCATAGTACCGCATATCATCCGCAAACGGATGGACAAACGGAAGTGGTCAACCGTTGTGTGGAGACATACCTTCGATGTTTTTCATATAACAAGCCTAGACGTTGGTCTACATGGCTTTCATGGGCAGAATACTGGTATAATACCACATTCCACTCCTCCACTAATACAACACCGTTTCAAGTAGTTTACGGGCGAGACCCACCACCGTTGATACGTTTTGGATCAGATTCTACCTCTGTTCTGGCAGTGGATCAGTTATTGCAAGAGCGTGATCTAATTTTAAATGAATTGAAGGATCATCTCTGCTATGCCCAATACAAAATGAAGTCATCTGCAGATGCTCATCGTCGTGCAGTTCAATTTGAAGTTGGGGATTTGGTCTATATAAAGCTTCGTCCGTATCGTCTTCGTTCCCTTGCCAAGCGACCAAATGAGAAGCTCTCCCCACGATATTTTGGCCCTTGCAAAGTGGTGCAACAAATTGGTCCAATGGCGTACAGGTTAGAGCTTCCTTCTTCGACAACTATTCATCCAGTGTTTCATGTTTCCCAACTCAAGCGGGCTCTTAGTTCAGCTGATTTATGTCAGCCACTTTCCTCTATTCTTGCTGAGGATTTGGAATGGCTTGTGGAGCCTGATCAGGTCTTAGATATTCGCCAATCTCCTAATAACAATCAGCCTGGTATTGAAGTACTTATTCAATGGAAAGGACTTCCTCAGTTTGAAGCTTCATGGGAATCAGCTGACACAATTAAAGAGCACTTTCCTGACTTCCACCTTGAGGACAAGGTGTCTCTCATTGAGGGGGGTAATGATAGGCCTCCTATACATTATGTGTATAATAGAAAAGGGAAAAGGAATATACTGCCACCTGGCAGTTAGTTGTAACAGCCTTAGTGTAGGCTAGGTCACAGTTGGATACGGGCTGGGGATGGTTTAAATAGGAAAAGAAGGGGAATTACAGAGGAGGGAATATTGTGGATCTGGTAAGGGAGTGATAGCCTCTCGAATAGCTATCTGAGGACCAGTTGGGACTCTTGTTTCTTGAAATTCTTGAAATTCAATAATAATTCTCCATTAGATACCTATCAATATCTTCCTCAAGAACCTATTCCTCTTCATTGCCACCTTCTTCTACAAAGTTAACAGATCGTCTATTCGTGCAATTATTTGAAAGATGGTCTGGTTGGTTGCACTAGAAACACTTCTCTAGATTTGGACATGCATAAGGGTCATTATTGATTCATTGTTGTCATTGGTTTCAACCTTGAGTATTAGATCGAATAGGGGTTGAAGTTCCACTTCAATTCTGCGTCAAATTTTGAGTTGAAGGGGCATCTTTATTGCTATTATCATTGCTACCTGAAGTTGTTGACCCCTTTGGAGCAGAAGAAGCTTCTTGGGTTGGTCGACGAAAGTTACCCTAAGTGTGCACTATGGACCTATTGATTTGACTTTCCACTTTCATCACCAAGTTAACTGCATCTATCATGGTCCAAACCCCTTGAAAAGCCAATCGATCTTGAATGACTAGCTTTAGGCCCTAATATAATGAGCAATTAATTGATCCTTTGTCTCAGACAAATTAACTCGGGCATTTAATCAATAAAATTCCTCCGTGTATTCGTTCACAGTTCGGTTGGCTTGTCAACAATTTTGATATCACTGGTATAAAAATTGTTCATAATCCGAAGGGAGAAATCATCCTTGTAATAACCGTTTCATCTTAGGCCAAGTACGAACACATTGTTTTCCTTGTCGTTGACGATTATATTGAAGTTGTTCCCACCATGCAGAAGCTCCACCTTTCAACTCTTTTTTTTTTTTTTTTTTTATAGGAAACCACGCATGAATATATTGATAGAAAAAGAAGTACAGAAGGAGGATGAGGAATCCTCCCGCCAAAAGTAAAACTAAACAACACAAAAAAATAACAATATACTAGGTCGTCCCATTGGAACTATTGGAACTACACACTACTAGCCAATCAAGTTGTAATACGTTAAGGGGGATGCCCTTAAAACCCGCTGAACAAAAAGTCCAAAAGGATGCAAGGAAATGAATGGAGACCTTTCAACTTATATGCCACAAGCTTCACTTGATTTTCTTTTGAAATATTCGAATAGTTGGTTGTTCCTTCTAAGCTACAACCTAGCACAGAGAGCAAGCATAGTACAAGAGCCGCCATTCATGAATGTAGTTTCTTTCATCGGAAAGGTCATAGGAAGGAAGACTCAATGTTCCAAACTATTGAAAAAAAATACAAATTCTTGGGCAGCAACATCCTTGCAAGATGAGTGGGGATCATCACACTGCAGTTATAGCATCACCTGCCAACAAAAATCCAAACCAGCTCCCACATTGACTTAATTGTTGAACAACTACAAAAGCACCTCTCTACACTTGGTGTGTCTTCTTAATATCTTTCACTATAGGTTTGTCCTTATAAACTCCATGTGTATCTTGATCTACTTGAGTGACCCAGTTTATCTGTTTCAAATTGCTCTTCTCACACTTCTATCTTTTGTTCTAATCACCAATGGCACTTCCACATCATTGGAAGGTGCTACACCAATTATTTCCTCTAATTTGTCTCTTCTTGATGTTTATTGTATTCCTCAACTCTCCTAGTACTTGATCTTTGTAATTAACTGTCAGATTCTGGTTACTTGATTCATTTCTCCTCCACTGGTTGTGTTGTACAATATCCTCAATCCAAGAAGCTGATTGGAGCAAGCCATAATGTGGGATTATTGTATGTTTTGAAAGAGTTGCATGATCCAAAGGTAGATGCCTCTTCAGTTGATCTGTCTTCTTTTCATTTGAATCCTAAGTCTTGTGTGTTTTGTTTAAGGAATTCTCATCTTGGACACATTTGTAGTTCTCTTGTAAAGTATTCAGTTTCCATTTATGTTCTAGGAAATTTAGATAATAATATTTCTGCTTGCAGTGGCTGAAACTTTGTAAAATTTACAAATTCTTGTTTTAATAAAAGTTCTGCTTCCTCCTATACTTCTTTAATCTTGTCCATTCTAATATGTATGGACTTGCCCCCATTGCCTCTAAAGCAGGATCTGGATACTAAGTCCCTTTCATTGAATTCAATCATGTTGGGTTTACCCTCATGAGACATGAATGTGCATTCCTTTCTATATTCAATGCCTTTTATGCTATGATTCACACAATACTCGATTGTCATTAAATGTTTTCAATGTGATTTGGGTAGGGAATATAATAATGTTTATTCGTTAAAGTCTAGTGATACAATTCGCCAATCTTCCTGTGGTAAAACTCCTGACCAAAATGGTGTGAAGGAACATAAACATAGGCACATCATGGATAACACAACTCATTCTTTTCTTTTTCCGCTAGTTCGCCCGGTATCCTTTGGGGGGAAGTTGTTCTTATTGTTATGCGACAAATTAATAAGATTCTTTTTGTTGTCACTTCTAGTATTTTCCACTTGAATGGCTTTTATGGGATGTTTCCTGCCTGTAATTCTTTAAAATTGTTTGGATGCACTAGATTTGTTCTTCTCCGTAAATCTTAACATACCAAAATAGCTGCCCAATGTACTATGTAATTTTTCTTAATTATGGTGAGGGATGAAAGGAGTATCACTTTGATCTTGTTGCACAAAGGTTGTATGATTCTAGACATTGTTTCCCTTGAGCATACTCCTTCATTCTTTATACCTTTTTTTTATATATAAGTAAACATAGAGAATATATAAATTAGAAAAAGGGAGCCTAGAGGACAACCCAAGGCATATAGGAAGTATACAATAGGCACCATAAGGCAAAGAAGAACAAAAAGGAGGGGATACAAAAAACCTCATCCGCCCTCACCTAAAACCCAACCTATCAAAAAATTCAATTAAAGGTAAAGGTCCAACATCTATATACAACTTTGTCCAAGAACAAAAACTATACACAAAAGAATACTTCAACCTATGAACTAAAAACTCTTCATTGTCGAACGCTATCCTATTTCTTTCCTTCCACATAGCCCAAAAAAGGCATAAAGAAGCCAACTTCCAAGCTTTTTTGAGCTTCTTGCCAACAAAGGACCCATACCATCCAAGGAGAGTCTCCCTTAGCGAGCAAGGGAGAACCCAAGTCACCACAAAGAGAACAAATACTAACTCCCACAAAACCCTAGTCTTCGTGCAGTGGATTAAGATATGATTAGTAGACTCCTCTTTGACTAGACAAAAGAAACATCGATGAGCTAGGGTCCAACCCCTCCTCTTAAGTTGATCCAATGTTAAAACTTTCCCCCACGAGGCTTCCCAAGCCAAAAAAACCCACTTTAGGAGGTACATAAAGACTCCAAATGATGTTCCTTGGAAACCGAACTGTATTTCCTGGCTCCACTGCACTGTAAAGAGACTTAACTGTGAAAATCCCACTTTTTGTCTCTTTCCAAACCACCCTATCCTTCATTCTGCGCTAACCCTCTTCCCTTGAATTGTCATGAGCAACCATTCCGCCAAGACTACCTCCCAATCATTGAAAGCCCTAGAAAAACAAGGGCTCTAACTCCCCCCCCTCAACCGAAGGGTCCCAAACCTCTGCCACCCACTCCTCTTTTGAAACCGCCAAAGCAAACAAAGAGGGGAAGGTGTAGCATAAAGCCTCATCACCACACCATGAATCCTTCCAAAATCTAACTCTTCTACCATTACCCACGGAAAACACAATGTTGTTGCTCAACAAAGAACCTTCCTAATCTCCTTCCAACACCCCACTCCAAAACCTTCTCTTCCTTCACGGGTATACCACCCCCTTCTTCCACTCCATACTTCCTACCAATGACTTGTTTCCAAAGAGCTTCCCTTTCTACCATGAAGCGTCAACTCCATTTACCCAAAAGGGCTCTATTAAGTGTAGAAAGACATCTAACACTCAAAGCACCCTTACTTTTATCTGAGCATACCACCCACTTAACAAGATGAGTGTTCTACTCCAAAGCACCCCCACCTCAAAGAAAATCCATTTGGATTTGCTCAAGTCTCAATCTAACCGATCTAGACATACGTAGAATAGACATATAGTAAAGAGGCACACTAGTTAAAGTGCTTCGAATGAGAGTGAGTCTCCCTCCTTTAGATATATATTGCCTCTTCCATATAGCTAATCTCCTCCAAAACCTCTCCTCCACCCCGTCCCAAACCGCCGTTGATTTGTGAGGGGCACCCAAAGGAAGCCCTAAGTACGAGGAAGGGAGCATCCCCACCTTTCACCCAAGCTCAAGGGCCAGCTCCTCCAAATTCTCCACCCTCCCCACTAGTAGGATCTCACTTTTGTCCAAATTAATTTTTAAACCAAAGATGGCTTCAAACCACATTAACACTCAGCTTAGGTGAGCCAATTGTTCCTCATAGGTTTCATAAAAAACCAACGTATCATCAACATACAGCAGATGGGTGAGTTGAACTCCCCTACCACCCCTCCCTTTAACCCTGTAGCCTGTCAAATAGCCCCCACTAACTGCTTTCTTAATCAAATAGCTTAAGGCTTCCATACCTATCACAAAAATATAGGACAAAAGGAGGTCCCCTTGTCTCAACCCCTTTAAGTTGTTGAAAAATCCTGTCGATGTGCCATTAACCAGAACTGAGTAAGTTTCTATAGAAATACACCACTTAACCCATCCTACCCGTTTCTTTCCAAACCCCATTTTCTGTAACACCTAGAGCAAGAAATCCCATTTTAAGTGGTCATACGCTTTCTCTATGTCAAGCTTGCACAGCACCTCGCACTCATTGTTTTTCAGTAGAGAATCTACAACCTCATTAGCAATTAACAATGCTTCCAAAATTTGCCTCCTCTCAACAAAAGCATTTTGAGACGAGGATACCACCTTACCCACCACTTTCTTCAACCTATTAGCTAACACCTTTGTTAGCAACTTGTACAGCCCTCCCACCAAACTAATAGATCTGAAATCTCTTAGGTCCTTAGCACCTCCCTTTTTTAGAACCAAAACCAAGAAGGTAGAATTCAGACTTCTAACAAACCTCCCATGCTCGTGAAATTCTCAGATAAACCCCATCACCTACTCCTTCACAAATTCCCAACTGGACTGCCAAAAAGCTAAGGAATAACCATCTGGCCCCAAAGCTTTGTCCCCACTTAGATCAAAGAGAGCAGAGACTACCTTTTCAATAGAGAAAGCCTCCTTTAGTTGTCTCTTCCCCTTCTAATCTCTTGAATACCAACCCATCCAAGCTTGGACACCAGTCACTAGGATCCGACAACAAGTGCTGGAAAGCACTAACAACACCCCCTTGTATCTCATGCTCATCACCTAACCAGGTTCCGTTAATTTTAATCTTGGTCAGGTTACTCCTTCTTCTATGACAGTTTGCCATCCTGTGGAAAAACTTGTAGTCCTGTCACTTTCCTTCAACCACACTTCTCTAGATTTTTGCCTCCAGAAGATTTCCTCCATGAGGACCCATTTCTCATATTCCTTCCTTGCCTCCTTCCTAGCCTCCACCCCCTCCACCGATAAGGCCCTAGACCTCTCCTGATTATCCCAGAGATTCACCTGTTGTAACGCCAAACTCTTGTTAACCTCCACCTTCCTAAACACCTCCTTATTCCAGGTTTTCAAATTACTTTATAGGGCCTTCAACTTTGCTGCCATAATGAAATTGCAAGAGCCCCTAAAAATAAACCCTTGCCACTAGTTTTTCAACATATCCTTAAACCCCTCTTCCTTCAACTACATATTCTCAAAAAAGAAAGGAATAAGGCCTTTCCTCACCCCTACCCCATCTAGAAGAATAGGGTATGATCAGACACTGGTCTAGAAAGAGTGCTTTGCAACACCCCACTAAAATGATTCTCTCAATCCTCAAACACCAAAAACCGATCCAATCTTGACATAGTTTGCCCATTTAGCCCACCATTTCAAGTAAACAAACCCCCCTGCAAGAGAAGGTCTCTCAAAGCTAACTCGTTAATCACCTCCGAGAATCTTCTCATTGCAACAGCCAACCTCCCACCTCTACTGCGCTCACTAAGGAACCTTATCACATTAAAGTCCCCACCAATGCACCAAGGGTCATTCCACAACCCATGGATAGCCCCTAACTCCTCCCAAAAAAGTTCTCTACATCTCATCAAAATAGGACCATAAACTCCCGTAAAGACCCACACAAAACCATCCTCGTAGTTTCTAAAACAACAAGAAATTGAGAACTGTACCACCTCCATGCCAATCAAATCTAACACTCTATTATCCCAAAAAACCACCACCCCTCCGGTTGCTCCCCTTGCATTAATTGTACCCCACTCCAAAAACCTCCCCACACCAAGGTTATGCACCACGCCAATGGACATCTCCCGGATCTTAGCCTCCTGCAGATACACTAGGTACGCCTTCTGAGCCCTAATTAAAGCCTTAATAACCTTCCTCTTATTGTTATCATTAGCCCCTCTAACATTCCAAGATAACAATTTTAACATCATTTGCAACTTAACACTTTATCTCCTCCTCCTTTGGTTATCCCACTCTCTCTGTCTCATCCATTATAATTTATCAACCACTTTAACTTCTTCATTTCTCAGTCGAACCTCGTAGTCAAACAAATACCCTTTCTCTTAACTTGTTCCCTTCTATTTTTTATCCTAAGAAGCAAACTTAATAATTCCCCTTCAAACCCTTCTATGGAGAAACCCAAAAATTTGTTGAACTTCACCAAACTACTCTCATCCCACTAGTCACAAAGTTCTCCTGCTTCTTGACTAACCCTTGCATCCACAGCCTTTTCTGCTACATCCCTCACTCTCCCTTCATCCATAACCTTCTCCCCTCCTTCTACCACCTCCCACTCACTACCGTCAGCCAAGACAATGGTCAAAGGATCCAAGGATCTCTCTTCTTTCGTCCCAACCAACCCACCCAAGCCAAAGGACCCACTCACCACCAAGGCCCTGCCAAAATCAAAAGAAAAAAGGGTAGAAGAGAGGAACGGAATTTCAACAAAACCACAAGGAAGATTGTTGTACCTGGAGGCCTCTTCCAACAACGCCTCGTTCGTAATCGCTGCCCTAGCGATCTCTACCTAAGTAAACTCTACTTGCGCAAGCATTGGGTCGCCCTCAAAGAGACCAAAAACTAACCTTCTACGATCTTCATCCTTGTTCTAAGACTCCTCCTGAGCCCTAGCTTCAAACTCAACAGCGAGATGAGTTATTGCTTCTAAAGGGCCAACGACCACCAAGCCCCCTTTACTAGGCCTAGCACCCAACTCCCAACCCTCCTCTTGGTCCATTAAAGGGCTTTTTAAAGAAAAAGGCCTAAAGTCCGCCACCTTTCCACCCTTCTCCTTCAAAAAGCCTAGCTCATTAACAATTTAGGTCTCCTTTAAGCCCAATCCCGCCTTCCCTTTCCTTTCTCTATCCAATCCACCACTACACCCACCCAACGGCTTAAAAAGAGCCACGTTCGCCCCTACACCTCGTCCCCTACTCTCAAGGATCAAATCCCTGCCCCCCTTTTCCAACCTAACCTCAGTTCCCAATACAAGGGATGTAACAGAAACAGTAGAATCAACACCAACTCCTTTTTGCCTCCCCTTAAGCATCGACACGTCTTGTACTCCCTTCTAAACCTCAACCTGCACCACCCTTCCTCTTTGAGAATTGCAAGAGTCAGCGCATGGACTCTCATCACCTTCTTCCCTACCTCTGGAACCACCGGCCAAGCAACTCTCAATCGTCGGCACCACTCGAACAAACCAAGGATGGATTTCCCACCATAACTGAATAGCAAAGTGTTGAGAGAGAGAGAAAGAAGAAAAACCTTAATTCTCATTAATGTAATGATCTACTTACAATTGAGAAATATATATATATACAAGGCTAGGAGTCCTAACTACCATACATGTATCCTATATTAACAAGGAAAGGTTATATACTATAAATACATTATATTCAACACTCCCCCTCAAGCTGGAGCATATACGTCATATGCACCAAGCTTGTTACAAATATATTTAATCCTAGGACCTCTGAGAGATTTAGTGAAGATGTCAGCTAGTTGATCATTTGAATTAACAAAACTTGTAGCAACACATCCTGATGCGATCTTCTCTCTAATGAAATGACAGTCAACTTCAATATGTTTGGTCCTTTCATGAAAGACTGGATTGGATGCAATATGTAATGCGGCCTGGTTATCACATATGAGTTTCATCTGTTCATCCTTTCCAAATCTCAACTCTAGAAGAAGATGTCTCAACCATATGAGTTCACATGTTGCCAAAGCCATAGCTCGATACTCGGCTTCAGCGCTAGATCTGGCCACTACATCTTGTTTCTTACTCTTCCAAGATATTAGATTACCTCCAATAAAAACACAGTACCCTGAAGTGGAACGTCTATCTGTGGGTGAGCCAGCCCAATCTGCATCTGTGTAACCAACAACCTGAGTATGACCTCTGTTCTCGTACAACACACCTTGGCCTGGTGTACTTTTGATATATCGAAGAATGCGGATTACAGCATCCAATGGCTATCACATGGTGACTGTAGGAATTGACTAACAACACTCACAGGAAAAGAAATGTCTGGACGAGTAATGGTGAGATAGTTCAATTTACCTACGAGCCGTCGATATCTCCCGGGGTCTCCTAAAGGCTCCCCCTGTCCTGGTACAAGTTTGACATTCGGATCCATAGGTGTGTCTACCGGTTTACAGTCTAACATACCAGTTTCTTCCAGGATGTCTAAAGCATACTTCCTTTGGGAAAGGACCACAGCAGAACTGGATTGAGCTATCTCAATTCCCAAGAAATACTTGAGTTTCCCCAAGTCTTTGGTCTGAAAGTGGGTAAAAAGGTGTTGCTTTAGTTTCTGAATACCATCCTGATCACTGCCTGTAATGACGATGTCGTCCACATAAACAACCAGATAAATACACTGCCCCAAAGAGTTATGATGATAGAAAACTGAATGGTCTGCTGTACTGCGAAGCATGCCAAACTCTTGAACAACAGAACTAAAACGGCTAAACCATGCTCGAGGAGATTGTTTCAAGCCATATAGAGAACGGCGTAACCTGCATACTAAACCAGACTCCCCCTGAGCAACAAAACCAGGAGGTTGCTCCATATAAACTTCCTCGGCAAGATCACCATGAAGGAAGGCATTTTTAATATCCAATTGATAAAGAGGCCAAGAACACATGGCAGCCATGGAGAGAAGCAGACGAACAGAAGCAATCTTGGCAACCGGAGAGAATGTGTCACCATAATCAGAACCATAAACCTGAGTATAGCCTTTAGCAACTAAGCGGGCCTTAAGGCGATCAACCTGACCATCAGGACCAACCTTAACTGCGTAAACCCAACGACAACCAACGGTAGATTTACCCGAGGGTAAAACAACAAGATCCCAAGTGCCATTAGAGTGCAGAGCAGCCATTTCATCCACCATTGCCTGTCGCCAGCCTGGATGGGAAAGAGCTTCATGGGTGCTCTTTGGAAGAGAAACAGAGGATATAGCAGAAACAAAAGCAGAATAGGGTGAAGATAATCGATGATAACTCAAAAAATTGTAAATAGGATGAGGATTACGAGTAGAGCGAGTACCTTTCCGAACAGCAATGGGTAAGTCATTAGGAGAAGGCAGAGCCGGGGTAGGTGAAGCCGAAGGGATAGGAAGTGAGTCAGCAGGTGCCTCAGCAAAAGGGAGAGGAGCAACGACACGAGGGCGACGATGATAAACCTGAAGTGGCCGAGGAGGCATAGCATCAGGTGGGGAGACAATGGGAATAGGCAAGACTTCAGAAACAGGAAGAGACTCAGAAGTGGTGGAAAAGAATGGTGAGTCCTCAAAGAAGGTGACATCAGCGGAGATAAAGTATCGATGAGTCTCAAGGGAATAACAACGATAACCCTTCTGAAGTCTAGAGTATCCCAAGAAGAGACACTTCATGGCTTTGGCGGAAAGCTTGTCCTGTCCAGGAGTGAGAATATGAACAAAGCAAGTACAACCAAAGACACGAGGAGGAAGGAAATAAAGTGGTTGGTCAGGGAAGAGAAGGGAGTGAGGAATCTGATCATGTAAGACAGAGGAGGGCATACGATTAATCAAATAACAAGCGGTAAGAACAGCGTCCCCCCAAAAACGAAAAGGAACATTGCTATGGAGGAGGAGAGTACGAGCTGTCTCAACAAGATGTCGATTCTTGCGTTCAGCTACCCCATTTTGTTGAGGAGTATGAGCACAAGAAGACTGATGAAGAATCCCATGATGAGACATAAACGAAGTAAATGGGGCTGAAAAATATTCCCTGGCATTGTCACTGCGTAACACACGAATAGAAACATTGAACTGGGTTTGGATTTCAGCATAAAATTTCTGGAAAATAGAGAATAACTCAGCTCGATTTTTCATTAAAAATAACCAAGTACATCGAGAATAATCATCAATGAAAGTGACAAAATACTGAAATCCTAAAGTAGACGCAGTCCGACAAGGACCCCAAACATCAGTGTGGACAAGCTCAAAAGGAGACTTTGCCCGATTATTCAAACGCTTTGGGAACGAGACACGAGTATGTTTCCCAAGCTGACATGACTCACACGGAAGCGACGATAAAGTGGAAAAACGAGGGACCATCTTCTGGAACTTGGAGAGACTAGGGTGGCCCAGACGATTGTGAATGAGGAGAGGAGCATCAGTGGAAATGCAAACTGCAGGAGATGAATCCGAGGTGAGGTGATAGAGGCCTTGAGACTCACGTCCTATGCCAATCGTCTTCCCCGTACTCCGGTCCTGCAAGGTCACAAATTTATCAGAAAGGTAATAGAGCAATTAAGAGTACGAGTGATTTTGCTGATGGAAATAAGATTAAAAGGACATTCAGGAGTATAAAGGACAGAAGTGAGAGGTAGAGAAGGCAGAGGAAGGGCCAAACCAATACCTTTAGCCACAGTTTGAGAACCATTAGCTAAGGTAACATTAGGTAAAGCAGAGGTAGTAGTAATAGAGGAGAAAAGATCCTTATTACCAGATAAGTGATCAGAAGCTCCAGAATCTAGAATCCAGGGTCCAAGAGAAGATGTGTGGGTAAGGCAGGCAGAGGCATTACCAGGCTGGGCAACAGAGGCAACAGAAGCCTGAGATGCGGAAGAGCTCGGAGCTTGAGGCAGCGGAGAATCAGAGGACTGGGCCACATGGGCAGTGCGAGGAGGTCGTCCATGTAACTGATAGCAACGATCGCGAGTGTGGCCAAGTTTATTGCAATAGGTGCAATGAGGACGTTGACCTCTACCTCGGGTACCACTACGGCCTCCTCGAGAGTTAGTTTGAGAAACTAACACAGAAGAATCTGAAGTGCTATCAAATGGCAAAGTCTGAGTGGAGGAGATACGGAGGAGGCGAGCAAACACATCATCCAAGGACGGAACTGATGAACTACCAAGAATCTGATCGCGGACAGGCTCAAGATCCGGACGGAGGCCAATAAGAGTAAGAACCATGAAGAACTTGTCAAGCTGTGTTTGTTGAGCCCCAACATCAGGAGTAAGAGGCATCACAGTCAAGAACTCCTCCTTAAGAGAGGCAATCTGGCCAATATAAGTAGATAGATCCAAGTCCTGTTGGCTGAGATGGACAATTGCAGAAGCCACCTTATAAAGACGCTGGATATCATTCGTATATAATCCTTTGGCCTGAGTCCAAAATTTAAAACAAGTTTTGTAGGCCCGAAGATGAAGAAGAATCTTGGGATCAACCGATTGCCATAATACACTACATAACTGTGCATCTATCTTCCTCCACTGTACGCGGTCAACCTCAGGGATATCTGCCTCCTGTGTAATCAAGTGATCCTCATATCCTTGACCCATAAACCAAAGTTCAACAGACGCAGACCAGGAAAGATAATTGTCACTGCCAACCAATTTCTCCGAAGTAATCATAGGAGATCCAGATATAACAGCGGAAAAAATGGAATTTTTAGTAGTCATATCTACTTATCTGAAGAATGAAGTATGTTTGGATCGAAGAGAGCCCTAATACGGCTTCAGATTGCGGCGTGGCACCACCGAAAAAGGGAGACGGCCTCAGATCGCGGCGTGGTACCACCAGAAAGGTAGAAGAACACTTCCCAAGGCACGTGCAGGGATTGGAGTGGAGAAAAAGTAGTCGGAGCTTCGCCGGAAAGGCTGTTTGGAGGGCCGACGGAGACAAAAATCCCCAAAAGAGGTATGTGCAGGGCTCGGATGGGAGAACCAGGGAGGTAGGGAGGCTGGTCGGCGTCAGGCGAAGCTGGAGGAGGAGGCGCGTCGCCGGAAAAGGCCTCACGCGCCCTCACGCGCCGGCGCGTGAGATTCAGTCGCCGGCCGGAAATTTGCGCGTGGACGGCGCGTGGATGGGATTTTGGTGCCGGTGCCTTCACAAAAGTTGTAGATCTCCTCCAGGCGCTCCTTCTGGTATAGTCGGTGTCGGAAAAATACGTCGCCGGAAAAGTCGCCGGAAAAGCTCGCCGGAAAATTCGCCGGAAAATTTCGCCGGCGGTGAGTAGTTTCTGTCGACGATCCGAATGACCGGAAAGTATTGGAAGATGGGGAAGGTGACCGGAATGAAACACGGTCACCGGAAGGTTTCCCGGAGTTGATGACACGGGAAACAAGAAAGAATTAGGTTTTCTTCCTTGGCTCTGATACCATGTTGAGAGAGAGAGAAAGAAGAAAAACCTTAATTCTCATTAATGTAATGATCTACTTACAATTGAGAAATATATATATATACAAGGCTAGGAGTCCTAACTACCATACATGTATCCTATATTAACAAGGAAAGGTTATATACTATAAATACATTATATTCAACACAAAGCAACCCAATCCCACCACTATCTCCAAAGAACTAGGTAGCTCCTACCATCCAACTTCACTAAAATCCCGGCCCACTGTAACTCCGTAAAGAAAGTTGTATCTCCATCCACTGCAATAAAACATCCACAACCATCGCTTATCTTTTTGAACACCTCTCTACTCCACATGTGAAGAGGAAGACCCACCACCCTCACTCAATCCTTCCTAGTACAAATTCCTTGCCGAAAACACCCCACGTCCAGGTTCCATCTTGCCAGATGCAAAAAATTCTCCTTGAGTCTCCTTTTCCCTCTAGCAAGAACTCATTCAACTTCACTCAAAAGACTCAAACTCAAATAGCAAAAGCCCTCTACCCAGGAAAGCCACCCTCAATCTCCCCTTTAACAACCAGTGGTGACTCACCCAACTCCTAAAAAAATCCAACTCAGGGGCAGGAACAAAATCCGCACCCCACCAACCCACCAAACACCAATCCGGGTGATCCTTCCTTCCTAGCAGCTCCCTTTCTCCCAACTCCAACCAAACAGAATCCCCTGACCTTGGCTTTGCAATCTCCGCATAAGTCTTTGACAACAAACCCTTCTCCCCAAAAGGAGTCACTAAACCACCCAAGTCCAGAAACCTTACCAAGGAAATGACTCCAAGGTCTCGCAACTTCTCAGCCAGAATGTTCCAGCCACCAAACAAACCTCTCCCTTCTAGGAAGATAACAAAATATCTCTTTAACTCAAGATCGCAAACTGAACAGAGAAGAAACCTTCCCGCCTCATTCGAAAGTCGCTCCAACCTATATTTTCTCCCCCCTCCTCCCAATCAAGAACCCACCTTCTATTTCCATTATCCCTACAACAAGCCTCAACTCCATCTAACAACCAACTAAAACTAACTTCCCCAAACCTAATCCATGAAGTGATTCCTCTACATCCCTCCCAGATGCACCCCTTCAACTTTCCACCCACCTCCTCAACCTGCAGCTCAAAAGACTTGGGCTCTACTGCAAACCAGCTCCTTCCACCCCTTAAAGCTTCACTCATCTCTCTTCATCCTTTGAATGTGGAGAATTACAAAGATTTATTCTTTATACCTTTTGCCTCCTGTACTCTAAATAAATCTTATGTGATTTACATTGATCTTTTCCCCTACCTGCCCCTCTGTCTTCCTTTTCTTCTGCAACTCTTCCTTCTATTATTTTTTTTTTTTTTCTGATAAGAACTCTTCCTTCAATTATCCATACTTAATTTCGCAGGAACACAACTGTCTCTTTTGCAAGTAGGTTCGTTTACTTGTGTTGGCTAAATCTTCATCATGTTTTAAATATAGAATCTCACACCTTCTCACTATCTTAAATGATTTCATAAGTGTCCTCATTGCCTTCATTCTTCTAATACTTATTACTCATCTGATTTTTTCTCATTGTATTCTTCTGTTTATTATTTTTTTGAGCCTCATAATTACAAAGTGTTGAAATTCTACCATATGAAGTTCCTAATAATCTTAGGAAATCTCCCTAATCTTAGCAAATATCATTCCCTATGAATTTTTATCTTTCTTTTTATTTATTCTATCCTAAATTATTGTGATCCTGTAAATATATAGGCTATCATTGACTTAGTATTATGCCTAGACAGAATATGTAGTTCCTTATAATATACTATCAATTGTGTATATATCCCTATGTATTATGAGTTATTCATCATCAATGAAATCAGCTATACTACGTGGAATCAGAGCAGACTAAGGCTTGAAACTCTTCTCTGATTTTGTTTTTCCTCTAGCTCTATTCACTCAAACCTCTTCATACTCTACCCCATATCCTTCTTTGGGAAAATGTCAGACACTCTGAAATTTCCCTCTGCTGCCAATCCCACAACTACTACAATTTCAGGGTCCTTTTCTTTGGAAAATCCCACTTTACAGATCACAACTTCAAAGCTGAATAGATCCAACTTCATGGAATGGTCTAAATCAGCCAAAATCTTCCTCAAAAGCAAAGGGAAAATGAACTTCATGTTAGGAACTTCCTCTCCTCCTGCAGATGATCCTAAATTCGAAGCCTGAGATGCGGAGAATTCAATGGTGATGCCCTAGTTGTTACACTCCATGCAACCAAAAATTAACAAGACTTATCTCTTGTTGAGTACCACAAGGGATTACTTGGGAATTAATCTATTTGACCTACTCAAAGAAAGGCTTGGCAGATCAACTGTATGACTTGAACGTGAGGATTGTTTCCACCAAATAAGGACCAAATCTGTCACTGAGTATTATGATATTTGAAAGGGACTTTGGCTAGAATTAGATTTGTATCAAAATGTGGAAATAAAATGTGTGAATGATAGAGAAATTAAAGGGTATGATTGAATGAGAAAGAATGTTCAATTTTCTAGTTGGACTCAACTTGGAATTTGATGAGGCTTGTGGTAGAATTTTTTGATAGGAAACGACAAAGGAATATATTGATAGAAAAAAAGAAGTACAAGAGAAGGATGAGAAATCCTCCCACCAAAGAAAACTAAACTACAAGAATACAAAAATAAGAAAGTACACAGTAAAAACAAACAAACTCTCTAGATAGACCAACCCATTGGAATTACACACCACTAACCAGTCAAGTTGTAACACATTAAGAGGAGTCCCCTTAAAAACCTTGGAACAGAAAGCCCAAAGAGAAGCAAGGAAATAAATAGAATCCCAAAGATACTCTAAATTTCTTGCTTTATCCTCAAAAATCCTCATGTTTCTTTCCCGCCACACAACCCAAATTAAAGCGATGCTCGCAGCTTGCCACAACACTAGCCCTCTCTTAGATAAACCAAAACCATTATAATTGATGGACAACATGTCAAAAATGCTACTCGAGGGGACCCAATCCATCTTGGCTAACTAAAATAATTTGTGTCACAACCCCATCGTCAAAGAGCAATGTAGGAAAAGATGATCTATCGATTCCCCATGCTTCATGCACAGAATACAAATATCAGGACTAAGAGCTTTGTGAGGTCTTCTCAATTGTAGCAAGTCATTAGTATTTACTTTCTTGTGTGCCACTAACCAAACAAAGGACTTGACTTTGAAAGGTACTTGAGAATTCCAAACGAACTTAGTAGGAAAAACAGGAGGAGAACCAGAAAATTGGGATAAGGCTAGAAAGAAAGATTTGACTGAAAAAAGCCTTGAAGAAGATAAAGGTCAGGATCTGGCATCTGAAATCGAAGGTGATAGATGCAAACCATCAAGTGACCACATGAGGCCTTCTAAATCTTCTATCTCAGAATCTGAAAAGTTAGGGCAGAAATTAAAGTTCCAAGAGAAAGGACGAGTAGAACCGAGAATTGAAGAAATAAGAATATTTTTATCCGAGACTACTCTAAATAGTCTTGAATATTGGGATCCCAAAGGTTGGTCCCCCCACCACAAATCTTCCCATAACCGAATTCTTTCCCTATCTCCTACCACAAACCGAGTAAATTTGGAAAACTCCTGAAAGACTTGTGCAATAGCCTTCCAAGGACAACAATGTAACCATCTGACTACAGTGTTAGCATCCCAACCATTAGAGTGTGATCCATAAATGCTTAAGATGACCTAATGCCATAAAGCTGAACCCTCTCTAGGGTACCTCCACAACCATTTCCCTAAGAGAGCGAGATTCCTTAGAGAAATCTTTCCAAATCCCAATCCCTCTTTTACCTTCGGATAACACACTACATCCCAACTAACTAGATGATCGCTTTTACCTTCCCCAATCCCTGACCATAAAAAATCCCTTTGCAACCTCTCAATTTTTGTAGCCACTGAAGCGGGTATCTTAAACAAGGAAATGAAGTAACAGGGTATGTGGGTGAGGCAAGATTGGGTAAGAGTTATCCTTCCTCCAAAAGATAAATAAGTCTTTTACCACTCATCTAATCTTCTCGATATCCTGTCAATCACTGGATCCCAAAAGCCACAAGCCTTGGGATTCCCTCCCAAAGGAAGACCCAGATAGAGTATAGGCCAACTAGAAGCCTTGCAATCAAGCAACTTAGCCAACCTAGAAAGATGATTCTGATCAAGATTAATGCCATAAATATTACTCTTGTCAAGGTAAATATGTCCAAACACTAACAAAAGACTCTTGAGAATCTGCAATTCTTCCTCCCTAGTGTTAGAAAAGAAAATGGTATCATCTGCAAATTGCAAATGGGACACCCTAGTTTTGGTCCTACCCACCCTGAAGCCCTCCAACAAATTTCTTTCCTTTGCTCTCAGTAACATCCTGCTCAGTACATCTGCGACTAAAGTAAACAAAAAAGGGGATAAAGGGTCGTCTTGTCTTAAGCCTCTAAAAGCCTTAACCCACTCTTTAGTGTTTCCATTCACCAAGACTGCATAAGATACCATGGACAAACAACCACTCATCCATTTCCTCCATCTAGGACTAAACCCCTTCTTCTCCAACACGTGATCCAAAAAACCCCAACTCACATGGTCGTAAGCCTTTTCAAAGTCAATTTTGAAGACGACTCCTTCCTCCCCTGATCGTCTTTTCTCATCCACTATCTCATTGGCTATGAGAACCATATCCAATATTTGTCTCCCTTGAACAAAAGCGCCTTGTGTAGAATGGATGGTTTCATGTAGTACCCCTCTTAGACGCCCTAAAAGCACTTTGGCTATTATCTTGTAAAGACTAGTGATCAAGCTAATAGGTCTAAAGTCTGAGATTTTCTTTGTCAAGCTTTTTTTGGGTAACAGAACTATGAAGGAGGCGTTAGTGCTTTGATTGATAATCCCGCTTCTGTGAAACTCTGCAAACACTCTCACTAAATCTCCTTGATCACATCCCAACAATCTTGAAATACTGTAATGGTAAAGCCATCAGGCCCCGGCGCCTTATCCCTATCCAACTGAAAAATGGCTTTAGAAATCCCTTCTTCAATGAAAGGGGAATCCAACCTAGACGCACTCTCTTCCGATATAGGGGACCAATCTAAACCTTCAACACTCCAAGACTCTCTAGTAGGACTTGCGTAGAGCTTTTCAAAGTAAAGTAAAATCTCCTCTGTGATTCTCTCGGAATTATTCAACACTAGGCCACTTTCATTCTCCAACACCTTGATAAATTTCCTATTTTGCCTACCATTAGCCACTTTATGAAAAAACTTTGAGTTACAATCCCCTTCTTTAACCCATTTCACCCTACCTTTTTGTCTCCAATGAATTTCTTCCCTTAAAATTAATTCCTCTAGCTCCCCTTTTCTTAAGGTTCTTTGAACTAAAAGTTCAGAAGTGAGACCCCCTACTTGCTCAATGGCATCAAAGTTAGCTAAATCATTGAGGATGTTTTTTTTCCTTTCATTTAGCTCTCCAAAAGAAACCTTATTCCACTCTTTCAAATTAGCTTTAACAAATTGCAATCTCCTCATGAACTTGTGACCTTCCCACCCATTTCCTTGAAAACCTCTCCACCAACTTCTAAAGCTCTCCTTGAAACTAGAATGTTGCAACCACATATTCTCAAACCTAAAAGGTGTTGGGCCCCACTTGAACCGGTTGGTATCCAAAACAATCGGCCAATGATCCGATGTCCTTCTAGGAAGAGCTTCTTGAAGGCTTTGAGGAAAGAATTACCCCCACTCATTTGAGTAAAGAAAATGATCCAATCTCTTACACACAGGAGACTCTTGCATATTTGACCAAGTAAAAGATGCGTTCCGTAAAAGTGGATCAAGCAATTCACATTCTTTTATAAAACCATCAAAGTCCTTCATGCTTAAAGTTAAACTAAAACCACCCAATTTTTTCTGAACTTCTCTTTATGACATTAAAATCACCGCTCACACACCATAACGGAAAAGATAGGCCAAAAATGTCTAAAAGCTCCACCCAAAAATCCTTCCTAAGTAAGGGGTTGTTTGGGCCATAAACTACAGATAGCCAAAGAGGTCCATATCCATCCAAAGCAAACTTGACTGAGACCGAGAAGGATCCTATTACCACCTCCTCATTGCACAGTTTTTTAGAGTCCCAAATAATCAAAATCCCACTTGAAGCCCCGCACACCGGAAAAGCAGCCCATTCCTTATTCTTGACCATCCAAACACTACCCACAAACCTTCTGTCACACTCCACCTTTTTTGTTTCCTGAATCATCACAACATCCAGATTCTCTGACCTCAGAAAATCTTTAGCCACCCTTCACTTATTCCTTGATCCCAAACCCCTAGTATTCCAACTGATTATTTTCATGGAGAAACCTCACAGACCCTAAACCACCAAACCAGTTCCAACAGGTCTCATATACCTGTGGAGCATCTACTCTTCCTCCTGGAATAAACCTTAATATCCAGAGAACTTAAAACCTCACACACTTTATCCATTTTCCTGGGAGACAGGCCATCTATTTGGAACTCGCCACCTTGGCTAACTGTAACCAGGTTGGAAACCTCCTTTGGCAAAATGGGTTTAGACTTACTGGGGTTAACACTCTCGAACATCAGGTTTGAAGAAGCAAATTGGACCTCCGCCTCATCACGGACAGGATTGCCATCATATTTTTTATCAAAAGTGCCAACAACATCTTTTTTAGAAAAAATTTCAGAAATTACTCGATTTTCCATAGGAGACTGAGAATGAGAGACTGAACTAGGAAGATCTGGACCAAAGGGACTCGGCATAGGAAGTGCCAAACCACAAGAAGGGGTAGAAGAAGACTCAGGTGACTGAGAAAGAGAAGACAGGCATACCTCCAAGTTTTCCACTACCGGCATTTCACAATTCCCTTTAAAGGCTGAGCCCTTTACCTCTGATTTCTGGATTAGAAGGTAAAGAATTGTGATCGAAAGGGAGTTATGCATAGGAAACCAGAATATCTGACGCCAACCTCTACGAATTCCGCATTGGCAGCTCAACACTAAATCAAAATGATTCCAAAGGTCCTCTTTCAATAAATTTATTCAAAATTCTAGTATCACTCCTGAGAACACTGATGTTGAAAATCCTGCAGTAGCTGAAAATGAAGCACCTCCTATAATTGAAGTGTCAACATATTCTAGGAGAAAGCAGCCTAAAGTTTCTTTGCAAGATCCAACTATTGACTCTAAAACAGGTAATGGAAAAGGTAATCAAAATCTCACCCTAAGTAATGATCTAGATTTACCTATTCCTCTCAAAAAAAGGAACTACATCTTGTGCAATTCATCCTATTTCTCAGTTTGTGTCCCTACAGAACCTCTCACCTCAATATAGGGCCTTTACTACACAACTGACAATCATGCAATTCCCTGCAACCATTGAGGAAGCTCTAAGCTTGGAACTATGGAAGGAGGCTATGAAAAGAGAAATGAAAGCATTAGAGAGAAACAAGACTTGGAAGATAGTGGTTTTGCCAAAAGGATGCAAGACTATGGATGAAAATCGATTTATACCATTAAGTATAAAATTGATAGCTCAATGGAAAGGTACAGGGCAAGACTTATGGCAAAAGGTTACACAAACTTATGATGTTGATTATCAAGGCACTTTTGCCCTAGTAGCTAAGATGAGCATCATCCAGATTTTATTGTCTCTAGCAACAAATCTAAACTGGTCATTGCAGTAATTTGATGTAAAGAATGCATTCCTCCATTGAGACTTGGAAGAGGAGGTATTTATGAATGTTCCACCCAGTTTTTCTTATAAAAAATGGTGTGACAAAGTCTGCAGGTTAAAGAAATCTCTGTATGGGCTTACTCAATCTCCAAGGGTCAAGTTGGAAGGTTTACCAAGTCCATGGTGAGAAGAGGTTACAAAAAAGTCAAGATGACCACACGTTATATATCAAACATTCTACTCATGGAAAGGTATTCACCCTAATTGTGTACAAATATGATATTTTGATTACTGGAGATGATTTAAGTGAGATTGAGAAACTAAAGTCTTATTTAGCAGCTGAATTTGAATTAAAATCTACTAAGTCTTAGATTCTTCCTAGGAATTGAAGTAGTAAGATCAAAATAGGGTATTTTTATATCCCAACAAAAATTGTGGTGGATTTACTTAGAGAAACAGGATTAGTGGGGTGCAAGTCAATAGAAACACCAATTGTGGCCAACCACAAGCTTGAGGACATAAAGGAGGAACCTCTTGTTGACAAAGGATTTATCAGAGGATGGTGAGGAATCTCATTTATCTCTCACACACCAGACCTGATATTTCTTATGCAGTTAGTGTTGTGAGTCAATTCATGCATTCTCCACTAAAATCTCACTTGGAATCGTGTATAGAACTCTCAAGTATCTCAAGTCTTCTCTAAGCAAGGGAATTTTATACTAGAATAATGGAAATCTCCGATTAGAGACCCACACTGATGCAAACTGAGCAGGATCCCTAATTGATAGGAGATCTACTACAAGGTATTGCCCTCTACTTAGAGGTAATCTTGTCACTTAGAGGAGTAAGAAGCGAAGCAATCAGTGTTGGCTCAGTATAGTGCAAAGGATGAATTCAGGGCAATGGCCAAGAGATTTGTGAGTTACTTTGAATTAAGATAGTGCTTGCAGATCTTAAAGTAAAGACTCAAGTGCCTACGATGGTATTTTGCAACAATAAAGCCTCTATAAATATAACACATAATCCAGTGCATCATGACAAAACCAAACAAGTAGAAATCAAACGACACTTCATCCAAGAAAAAATGGACAATAAGCAAATTTGTACTCCTTATGTTGCTTCAACTAAGCAATCGACCAACTTTCTCACTCAATATTTCATCAATTCTTGGACAAGCTTGACATGCAAAATCCCTTTGCATCCACTTAAGGTTGAAATTTTACCATATAAAGTTCCTAATAATCTTAGGAAATCTCCCTAATCTTAGGAAATCTCATTATCTATAATTTTGTTCCTTTCCTTGTATCATATCCTAAATTTTAGTGATCCTGTAAATACACAGGGTCATGACCCTAGAATTATGCCTAAACAGAATACGTAGTTTCCTAGAATATACTACCAGCTGTGTATATATCCTTCATTTTCATTTTTTTTTTTTTCACTTTTAACAATGAAGTTACTTCTTTTTCTAGAAGAGTAAACAGGATTGTACAAGGACATGCAATGGGAAATAACACCTTAAGCAACACCAATTGACCTTTTGAAAACCAGGAGAAATCAGTTTGCCCATTTAATCTTCTTGTATTCTATGCCCTATTCACCAAAAAGAAAAAAATGAAAAAGGCCAGGCATTTAGATTCTTGAATCAGGAAGTTTTGAAATGCTATCAAAACCACACAAAAATAGAAAATAAAAAATAAAAATACTGGTTCAACCACAAGAAATGAACTAGTGATGTATTTAACCATATTTCACAAACCAAGCATTTCTTGGTTACCTAAGATGCTAGAATAAAGCCAGAACATGAGTAACTGAAAAAGGAAGCATCAACTTACAGCAGCAGAAGAGCTAAGGCCTGAACTGTCAAGTCCCTCGGAGCCATTGATGAACCCTATAATACCCTGAAATAATTGAAATGGAAGATTATATACCTGGAATCAAGGGTCCCATATTTCCAGAAATGACAAAATATGTTACATATTAACTACATCCAAAAAACAAAAAAAAATATTCAAACATGTCCAAAAGAGTTGACATTACTTCAATGAAGGTCAAAAAACTTTCTAACTGGAAACCTTGAAGAAACAAAACTAAACAAATATAAAAACTACAAAGGACTCCAGTATTTTGGAAAGGAAAGTTTCTGGAGTTCCTATATGCTGGTCCCACTAAAAGTTTGAACTCAAACTAGAGATTCACAAAAAATAAAAAATAAAAATTTGGAAAACATGAAGTAGAAAGGAATTTTCCATGTTCTAAAAATATTAAATAGTAAACTGGGAACAATTAAGCTGTAATAACAAACCCATGACTGAACCAAATAATCCATATATGCAAAATTACTAATATACTCCTGCTAGGAATATAATAAAAATCCTATACAATGAAAATCACAAATGAACCCAGTTTTCCATTTCTGGTCAATGTGATCAGCATTGGTTTGAAGAAGCATAAAGAAATTGAACCCGAAAACCAAGAATCAAAAATGAACATTTTCCACTAGATTTGGTTAAGCAAGATGCCCATTCCTAAACAAACATGTAAAATGGATAGAAGAACTTGCCAAAATCATCTTGTCCTAATTATATGCTTCCAAAAAGACTAAACAGAGCCATAAAGATCTATTTACATGTGGTATATGGGAACATTAAGGTATTTAAACTTGGGCTTTCAATATATGGCACAAGGTCATCATATATTGATAATAAAGTCCCAAAAAGAACGATGGGCATATCACCAACCTGGGAGAGATGATTCTCTCTACTTTGTAGAGCATACAGGGCTCCTCTGGCATACCTTCCCCAATCACATTCTTCCTTTGATTTGGATGAACCATTTGTAATGATCTTGTCATTTTTCAAAGCACTATGCCTTGGGTGCTGAATTTCGTCAACTCTGTAGAACCAGAAAAAAACAAAAAAAAAACCAAATCTAATTTCATTATATGCCACATGATAGAAATAGTGTAAAATCTACCAACATGATCCATAGCTAATCTCTATAAGGATGATTACATTACAAGTTGCATTATCTGGGAATATAATGATAAGTCCAGAGCATTCCAGCTTCTATTGCAGGTTGTTTCATGAGTGCTAAAAGATGTCTTTAGTTAATAAATAAATATAAATACAAATAAAATAATTCAATCAAAAAAACCAATATCAGACACCGCATTAGACACTAAAATGCGAACTTAATCAGAAGGCAAATAATTGAGAGATGCTATTGTAAAGTGAAACAGATTCCTTTTATTGAATCCACTTAGCCAACATAATACAGGCCATATTGGTACAAACTACTCCCTGTGGAACAAAGAAAAGTATAGGCATAAATTTAAAAAAAAAAAGAAGAGGAACTCTCCTGTCAACCATGGCACGAACTGTTTACACAGAGAGAACCAAATCATGTTCTTTCAACTTCCTCCCTGGGAGCTCAACTCAAATATTCACCTACTTTTCTTTTTTCCATAAGATTCACAAAAAGGTGGCTGTTTTCTGTATTTCTCTCCAATTTCATTTGACAAACCTACCATACCAGCTCAAGATCACCTCCATTGTTGGTCTAGGACAACTCATGCTACACCAAAAGGCCAAATCAATCACAGATCTTGGGCCACTAAGCAGTGGAGCAATAAATAATAGATAGATCCGACACCTCTGTTGCACATGCAACACCAGTTTGTGAGAGACATTCTTCTCATCAACTGGTCAACGGTCAAGATCTTCTATTATTACTTTTGAGATTGGAAACTTGATATTTGCATTTCATGGAGTTTTATAAAAATAAAATAGAAGATTTGAGTGAAATATTCCTTATTTGGCTAACTACCATTAGATATCGCCAGTCCTTCCCCAACTAAGCTCCTAACAACAAATTTGATCCACAAAAAGTAACCAAACACCTCCAGCTCCCAATCATGAAGGTTCGTGATGAGATTAATGTTACAGAATTTCCCTGTTTCCAACTATTAACAATGATCCACTACTTTGCCTTCTCAGTTTCTAAATACCATAAATCTCTGGAAAGCCCATCTTCAGCAGGTTATCATCATACCACAAAACATCTCAAAACCTCACCCTTTGCCCATCCCCCACTGCAAAATGAATAAGTATCTAAAAAATGTCCCACCATCTCCATACTCTTCCGTAGTCCCCTCATGCAGACCCCTCACTTTCCCTGAGCAACAATTCCTATTCCCTAACCTTCATGAGTTATACCTCCACAGTGCGCACATCTTGAAAGTCATTTTTCTAACAGTGTCTTAGTTAGCAGATTCAAATCTATCTTCTCCACTGTGACAGAGCAAGGGTTTTATGGCATCTTCTATTCTCCCTTTTTGGCGTGTTGTGGGTGCTCCCTTCTTCGGTTAGAGGGACACTTTTAAGATGGCAAGGTTCTTTTGTGGGTAAAAAAAGGAAAAGGGCATGGTGGGCACCCTTATGCCTTTTTTGAACAATTTGGTAGGAAAGAAACAATAGGGCATTTGAAAATGAGGAGTGGGTAGGTTCAAGGGCTTAAATTTTCTTTCCTTTGTAATCTTTGGGTGTGGTGTAAGTTGCATATAGTTCCTAGTCCTCTTTCCACCATAGACTTTGTGGACTGGTTGGGTTCGGGTTGAGGGTGGTTGTTTTTTAGTATCCCCCTCTGTTTTATCTGATGCCTTTAGTTGTGTTTTGAATACTTCCTAATGTTCCCATATATTTTGGAGTGTTCTTTTGATGTTTCTCTTTTATAAATTTCTACTTTTTTTTATAGGAAACAACAAATATATATATTGATAGAAAAAAGAAGTACAAAAGAAGGATGAGGAATCCTCCCCCAAAGATAAAACTAAACAACACAATAAAAGAACAAGAAACTACACTATGAAAACTACGAACAAGCTCTCTTGGCCAGACCATCCCATTGGAACTACACACTGCTAGCCAATCTAGTTGTAACACATTAAGGGGAATGCCCTTAAAAACCATGGAACAAAAAGCCCAAAGAGAAGCAAAGAACTGAAAGGAATCCCATAGATTCTCTAAGTTCCTAGCTTTGTCCTCAAATATCCTAACATTTCTTTCCCGCCACACAACCCAAATTAAAGCAATGCATGCATTTTGCCACAAAACTATCCCTCTCTTGGAAATGTCAAAGCCTTTATAATTGATGGACATCATGTCGGAAATGCTTCTCGGAGGAACCCAATCCATCTTGGCTAGCTGAAATAATATGTGCCACAACCCCATTGCCAAAGAACAATGTAGGAAAAGATGATATGTTGATTCTCCTTGCCTCATACACAACTTACAAATGTCAGGACTAAGAGCTTTGTATGGTCTTCTCAGTTGTAGCAAGTCATTAATATTTACCTTCTTGTGTGCCACTAACCAGACAAAGGACTCGACTTTAAAAGGGACTTGAGAATTCATACAAACTTAGTAGGGAAAAGTGGAGATAAATCGGGTATTTGGAACAAGGCTATAAAGAAAGACTTGACTGCAAACAATCCTGAAGAAGATAAAGACCAGGATCTCGCATCTGAAGCCGAAGTGGATAAATGCATACAATCAAGAGATCGCATGAGACATTCTAGATCTTCTATCTCATAATCTGAAAGATTACGACGAAAGTTAAAGTTCCAAGAGAAAGGGCGAGCAGAACCAAGAATTGAAGATATAGGAATATTTTTATCCGTGACTACTCTAAATAGTCTTGGATGTTGGGATCTCAAAGGCTGGTCCCCCCATCACAAATCTTCTCAAAAGCGAATTCTTTCCCCATCTCCTACCACAAACCGAGTATACTTGGAAAAACCCTGAAAGACTTGTGCAATAGCCTTCCAAGGACAACAATGTGACCATCTAACTTAAGTGTTGGCATCCCAACCATTGGAATGTGTCCCATAAATGCTTAGTGTTGAAATTTGGCATTCAAAGTTAGGGTTTTTTAATTTAGGAAAGTATTTTAGGAATAAAGAAGGAGAGATCATTTAGGATGATTCAGTTTCCTAATTTTAGGAGAGAATCAAGCTAGATTGATTTTTCTTATTCAATCAGTTGTGTATATATATGTGTATGGTGTGTACCTAAATAATCAATAAAAGGAATTCAGAAATTCTTCATGGTATCAGAGCCAGTTTTCTGAAACCCTAATCCCTTCTGGCCACCTCGTATTCAGGCCATCATTCATTCCGGCCAAATCTCTCTGGCCATCTCTCAATCCGACCATCTCTCATTCCGGTCATCAGTCCCTGTTCTCATAGCCAAGGGAGAAAACGCTTTCCGATCGGTAATCGTCGTCAGAAAAACATTCACCGCCGGCGAACTTTTCCGGCGAACTTTTCAGGCGAACTTTTCCGGCGACGGTTTTTTTTTCACACCGCAAGGAGCGTCTGGAGGAGATCTACAACTTTTCCAAAAACACCGGAGCCAGAAAACCATCCACGCGCCGCCCACGCGCGTTTTTTCCGGCCGGCGACTGCATCTCACGCGCCGGCGCGTGAGGGCGCGTGAGCCACTTTCCGGCGACGCGCTTCCTACTCCAAGATCGCCTGACGCCGACCAGCCACCCTACGTACCTGTTTCTGCCATCCAAGCCCTGCACGTGCCTCTTTTGGGGTCTTTTTGCCTCCGCGAGCCCTCCGATCAGCTTTTCCGACGTCCTCCGGCTATTTTTCCTCAACTCCAATCCCTGCACGTGCCTTGGGAAGTGTTCTTCTACCTTTCCGGTCCATGACGAAATACGGAATGGCATCATCACAAGTATCCAGCGTCACGTCACCAGAATTAGGAGGCAGATCTGAAATTCCAAACCTTGGTGGTAGTGATTCCTCTCCTATTCTCATCACAGGACACAAATTAAATGGCCATAACTACTTACAGTGGTCACAATCTGTGTTGCTGTTCATTTGCGGTAAAGGAAAGGATGAGTACCTCACTGGAGAAGCAGTCATGCCAGAAACTACAGAACCGGGTTTCAGGAAGTGGAAGATTGAAAACAGCATGATCATGTCATGGCTTATCAATTCCATGAATAATGACATAGGTGAAAATTTCTTGCTGTTTAGGACTGCAAAGGACATATGGGATGCAGCCAAAGAAACTTACTCAAGTTCTGAAAATATTTCAGAACTTTTTCAGGTTGAATCAGCCCTACATGACTTCCACCAAGGAGAGCAGACAGTTACTCAGTATTACAACACACTCACAAGGTATTGGCAGCACCTTGACTTATTCGAGACTCACTCATGGAAATGTCCTGATGATGCAGCAACATACAGGAAAATTGTGGAACAAAAGAGACTGTTCAAGTTTTTCCTAGGACTAAACAGGGAATTGGATGATGTTAGAGGCCGAATCATGGGCATTAAACCCCTGCCAAGTCTCAGGGAGGCTTTTTCAGAGGTTAGGCGTGAAGAAAGTAGAAAGAAAGTGATGATGGGATCCAAAGAGCAACCTGCCCCAACATTGGATGCCTCTGCCCTTGCGACTCGATCATTTAATAGTAGTGGTGGAGATCGTCAGAAACGGGATAGGCCTTGGTGTGATTATTGTAAGAAACCAGGCCATTATAAGGAGACTTGCTGGAAGCTTCATGGCAAACCAGCTGATTGGAAACCAAAGCCACGGTCTGACAGAGATGGCAGAGCACACGTGGCTGCCAACTCTGAGAGCACCTCTGTTCCCGAGCCGAGTCCATTCAACAAAGAGCAGATGGAGATGCTACAGAAACTATTAAGCCAGGTTGGCAGTGGCAGTACTACCGGTGTAGCCTTCACTGCTAATCGAGGAGGAATGAAGTCGTGGATAGTGGACACAGGTGCTTCTGATCACATGACAGGAGATGCTACCATTCTTCAAAATTACAAGCCAAGTAATGGTCATTCATCCGTCCATATTGCTGATGGTTCAAAGTCAAAAATTGCCGGGACAGGTTCTATAAAACTTACTAAAGACTTGTATCTTGACTCTGTTCTCCATGTTCCAAACTTGGATTGTAATCTTTTGTCCATTAGCAAATTGGCCCGTGATCTCCAATGTGTTACTAAATTTTATCCAAACTTGTGTGTTTTTCAGGACTTGAAATCGGGGAAGATGATTGGCAGTGCTGAACTGTGTTCCGGGCTCTACCTCCTCTCATGTGGTCAATTCTCAAACCAAGTTTCTCAAGCAAGTTGCATACAGTCTCAGAGTATGTTAGAGTCTTTCAATTCTGTGTCAAATTCTAAGGTCAATAAAGATAGTGAGATTATAATGTTACACTATCGCCTTGGTCATCCTAGCTTTGTTTACCTTGCAAAATTGTTTCCCAAATTATTTATCAATAAAAATCCAGCATCTTATCACTGTGAAATTTGTCAGTTTGCAAAGCATACTCGAACAGTCTATCCTCAAATCCCATACAAACCTTCGACTGTTTTCTCTCTAGTACATAGTGATGTGTGGGGTCCCTCCCGGATAAAAAATATTTCTGGCACTCGATGGTTTGTGACATTCGTTGATGATCATACACGGGTAACATGGGTTTTCCTTATGAAAGAAAAGTCAGAGGTCGGGCACATTTTTCAAACCTTCCATCTTATGGTTCAAAATCAATTCAATTCCAAAATTCAAGTCCTCAAGTCAGATAATGCAAAGGAATACTTTACTAGTAGTCTCAGTACTTATCTTCAAAATCACGGCATTATCCACATAAGTTCTTGCGTTGACACCCCACAACAAAATGGGGTGGCTGAACGCAAGAATAGACATCTCTTGGAGGTTGCCCGGTGCCTTATGTTTTCCTCTAATGTTCCAAACTATTTCTGGGGGAAGCTATTCTCACAGCTACTTATTTGATTAACCGTATGCCATCCAGAGTGCTTACCTTTCAATCCCCACGTCAACTTTTCTTAAAACAATTTCCTCACACCCGTGTAGCCTCTTCTGATTTACCACTCAAAGTATTTGGTTGCACGGCATTCATTCATGTGTATCCTCAAAATCGTAGCAAATTTGCTCCTCGAGCGAATAAGTGCATTTTCCTAGGGTATTCTCCAACCCAAAAAGGGTACAAATGCTATTCTCCAACCAACAAAAGATTTTACACCACCATGGACGTCTCTTTCTTTGAACATGTATTCTTCTATCCCAAATCTCATGTTCAGGGGGAGAGCATGAATGAACATCAAGTTTGGGAGTCTCTTCTTGAGGGTGTACCTTCTTTTCACTCAGAGTCACCAAATCCTTTTCAATTCGCGCCCACTGAGTTGTCCACACCCATACCGTCATCAGTCCAGCCATCTCCTATGACCATCCAGTCTCCCATGCCTATTCAACCTATAGCCCCACAACTTGCTAATGAGAACTTACAAGTTTACATCAGGAGGAGGAAAAGACAGGAATTAGAGCACGGATCACAGTCAACATGTGGCCAATATATTGACTCCAATTCAAGTCTTCCTGAAGAGAACATAGGTGAGGATAGGGCTGGAGAGGTGTTAATTCCCAGCATTGATGATTCTACTCTGCCGATTGCATTGAGGAAGGGTGTTAGGAGATGTACAGATCACCCAATTGGGAATTATGTTACATATGAAGGGCTATCACCATCTTACAGAGCATTTGCTACTTCTCTTGATGATACTCAGGTTCCAACACAATACAAGAGGCATTAAAAATTTCAGAATGGAAGAAGGCAGTACAAGATGAGATTGATGCACTTGAGAAGAATGGGACGTGGACTATCACAGATTTGCCGGTTGGGAAGAGGCCCGTGGGGTGCAAGTGGATTTTCACCATAAAATACAAAGCAGATGGATCAGTCGAGAGATTCAAGGCTCGTTTGGTAGCTAGAGGGTTTACGCAATCCTATGGGATAGACTATCAAGAGACTTTTGCTCCTGTTGCAAAACTGAACACTATCAGGATTCTTCTCTCATTGGCTGTCAATCAAGATTGGTGCTTGCAACAACTGGACATAAAAAATGCGTTTCTAAATGGTGACCTAGAAGAGGAAGTCTACATGGAAATACCACCTGGTTTCGAAGGAAGTATGGCAAAGAATTAGGTTTGCAAACTCCAAAAATCCTTGTACGGCCTTAAACAATCTCCCCGAGCCTGGTTTGATAGATTCACAAAAGCAGTCCTGAAGCTGGGCTACAAACAAGGTCAGGCTAATCATACTCTATTTGTCAAGAAGTCTCATGCCGGGAAAATGGCCATATTGATAGTCTATGTTGATGATATTATTCTATCTGGGAATGATATGGAGGAATTACAGAATTTGAAGAAGTATTTGTCAGAGGAGTTTGAAGTTAAAGACCTTGGAAATTTGAAATATTTCCTTGGTATGGAAGTGGCTAGATCAAGGAAGGGAATTGTAGTCTCTCAAAGAAAATACATACTCGATCTTCTTAAGGAGACCGGTATGCCTGGATGCAAACCAATTGATACTCCTATGGATAGTCAGAAGAAACTTGGTATCGAGAAAGAAAGTACACCGGTAGATAGGGGGAGATATCAGCGGCTCGTCGGGCGCTTGATTTATCTCTCACACACTCGGCCAGATATTGGCTTTGCAGTGAGTGCTGTAAGTCAATTCATGCACAGCCCCACTGAGGAACACATGGAAGCAGTCTACAGGATTCTTAGATATTTAAAAATGACACCAGGGAAAGGTCTATTCTTCAGAAAGACAGAGAACCGTGACACTGAAGTATACTCAGATGCGGATTGGGCAGGAAACATCATTGACAGGCGGTCCACTTCTGGATATTGTTCTTTTGTTTGGGGAAATCTTGTTACCTGGAGGAGTAAGAAGCAATCCGTTGTAGCCAGAAGTAGTGCAGAAGCTGAGTACAGAGCTCTTGCACAGGGAATCTGTGAAGGGATTTGGATAAAAAGGGTTCTTAGTGAACTGGGGCAAACGAGTTCATCTCCAATTCTGATGATGTGTGATAATCAGGCAGCTATAAGCATAGCAAAGAACCCGTGCATCATGACAGGACCAAGCACGTTGAGATTGACAGACACTTCATCACAGAGAAGGTGACTAGTGAGACGGTTAGATTGAACTATGTTCCTACCAAGCACCAAACCGCAGACATCCTCACCAAAGCTTTACCTAGGCCTAACTTTGAAGACTTAACTTGCAAGCTGGGATTATATGATATATATTCTCCAGCTTGAGGGGGAGTGTTGAAATTTGGCATTCAAAGTTAGGGTTTTTTAATTTAGGAAAGTATTTTAGGAATAAAGAAGGAGAGATCATTTAGGATGATTCAGTTTCCTAATTTTAGGAGAGAATCAAGCTAGATTGATTTTTCTTATTCAATCAGTTGTGTATATATATGTGTATGGTGTGTACCTAAATAATCAATAAAAGGAATTCAGAAATTCTTCACTTAGAATGACCTGATGCCACAGAGTTGTACTCTCCCTAGGATACCTCCACAACCATTTCCCTAAAAGAGCGAGATTCCTTAAAGAAATCTTCCCAAACCCCGATCCCCCTTTTATCCTCGGCTTACACACTACATCCCAACTAACAAGATGATCTCTTTTACCTTCCCCAACCCCTGACCAAAGGAAATCCCTTTGCAATCTCTCAATTTTTGCAGCCACTGAAGCGGGAATCTTAAACAAGGAGAGAAAGTAGCTAGGAATGTGGGAAAGGCATTAGTGGATAAGAGTTATCCTACCACCGAAAGATAAGTAAGTCTTTTTCCACCCATCTAATCTGCTCGAGATTCTCTCAATCACTGGATCCCAGAATCCACAAGCAATTGGATTCCCTCCCAAAGGAAGACCCGGGTAGAGTATAGGCCAATCAGAAGCCTTGCAGTCAAGCAACAAGGCCAACCTACAGAGATGATTCTGATCAAGGTTGATGCCAAAAAGATTACTCTTGTCAAGATTAACCTTAAGCCTAGAAATTTGCCCAAACACTAACAATAAACTCTTGAGAGTTTGCAGTTCTTCTACACAAGAGTTAGAAAAGAAGATAGTATCATCTGCGAATTGCAGATGGGACACCCTTGTTCTATTCCTACCTACCCTGAAACCCTCTAACATATTTCTTTCCTCAGCTCTCAACATCATCTTGCTCAACACATCTGCAACAATAGTAAACAGAAAAGGGGATAAAGGGTCACCTTGCCATAATCCTCTAGATGCCTTGACCCAACCTTTAGCATTTCCATTCACTAGAATAGCATAGAAGACCGAAGACAGACAACCTCTCATCCAATTCCTCCATTTAGGACTAAACCCCTTCTTTTCCAACACGTGATCCAAAAAATCCCAATTCACATGGTCATAAACCTTTTCAAAGTCAATTTTGAAACTCCTTCCTCCCCTGATCCCCTTTTCTCATCCACTATCTCATTGGCTATAAGAACTGCGTCCAAAATTTGTCTCCCTTGAACAAAAGCACCTTGAGTAGAATGGATAGTTTCATATAGTACTCCTCTTAATCGCCCTAATAGGACTTTGGCTATTACCTTATAGAGACAAGTGATCAAGCTAATAGGTCTAAAATCTGAAATCTTCTTTGTCTAGCTTTTTTTGGGCAAAAAAACTATGAAGGAGACATTGATGCTTTGATTAATAATCCCGCTATTGTGAAACTCTGCAAACACCCTCACTAAGTCTTCCTTGATCACATCCCAACAATCCTGAAACACTGCAATGGTAAAACCATCAGGCCCCGGCGCCTTATCCCTATCTAACTGAAAAATGGCATTAAAGATCTCTTCTTCGACAAAAGGGGAATCCAGCCTAGAAACACTCTCTTCTAAGATAGGGGACCAATCTATGCCTTCTACTCTCCAAGACTCTCCAGGAGGACTCAAGTAAAGCTTTTCAAAATATAGTAAGATCTCCTCTGTGATGCTCTCGGAATAATCCAACATCAAACCTCTTTCATTCTCCAAATACTTGATGAAATTCCTATTTCGTCTGCCGTTAGCCACTTTGTGAAAAAACTTTGAATTGCAATCCCTGTCTTTAACCCATTTCACCTTAACTTTTTGTCTCCAATGAATTTCTTCCCTCAAAATTAATTCCTCTAGCTCCCCTTTTCTTAAAGCTCTTTGAGCTTAAAGATCAGAAGAAAGAACCCCTTCTTGCTCAACGGCATCAATGTTGGCTACTTCATCTAAGATGCTTTCTTTCCTTTCCTTTAGCATTCCAAAAGAATTCTTATTCCAATCTTTCAATTTTGCCTTAACATATTGTAGCTTCCTCATGAACTTGTGACCTTCCCAACCATTTCCTTCAAATTCTCTCCACCAACTACTAAAGCACTCTTTGAAACATGGATGTTGCAGCCACATATTCTCAAACCTAAAAAGGTGTTGGGCCTCACTTGAAAGGATTGGTATCCAAAACAATCGGCCAATGATCCGATGTCCATCTAGGAAGAACTTCTTGAAGGCTTTGAGGGAAGAAAAACTCCCACTCATTTGAGTAAAGAAACCGATTCAATCTCTTACACACAGGTGACTCTTGCATGTTTGACCAAGTGAAAGGGACGTTCCCGTAAAGGAGGGTCAAGTAATTCACAATCTCTTATAAAACCATCAAAATCCCTCATGCTAGAAGTAAAACTAAAGCCACCTAATTTTTCTGAACTTCTCCTTATAACATTAAAATCACCGCCCACACACCATAATGAAAAAGTAAGGCCAAACAAACAACACCATAAATTTCTACTTTTTACCCATCAAGAAAAAACAAACAAACAAAACCCCTCCCCCAATTCTTAGGAGAGCACACCACCATTTCCTCCAAGCCTAATTTTACTCTCATCCTCTAGATCAGCCCATAAAAAATCTCTTGACAGCTTTTCCAATCCCTTACCAAAATTGAGTTGATAACAACAATAAGGTAAAAGGGAAAGAAGGACATTTTTTTTTTATTGGAAAAGACACAAAGATATATTGATAGAAAAAAGAAGTACAAGAAGAAGGATGAGAAATCCTCCCACCAAAGACAACTAAATTACAGGAAAATGCACATAAAACAAACAAACTCCCATTAAGGACCAATCCTTATGGAGTACACACCACTATCCAATCTAGTTGAATCACATTAAGGGGAGTCCCCTTAAATGCCTTGGAACAGAAAGCCCAAAGGGAAGCAAGGAAAACAATAGAGTCCCAAAGGAACTCTGAATTCTTTGCTTTATTCTCGAAAATCCTTGCGTTTCTTTCCCACCACACAACCCGAATTAGAGCGATGCTCGCAGCTTGCCACAAAACTATCCCTCTCTTAGAATTACCGAAGCCTTTAAATTTGATGGACATCATGTCATATATGCTCCTTGGGGGAACCCAATCCATCTTAGTTAACTGAAATAACCTGTGCCACAACCCAATCGTCAAGAAACAATGAAGAAAAAGATGATCTGCTGATTCCCCATGCTTCATGCACAGAATACAAATATCAGGACTAAGGGCTTTGTAAGGTCTTCTCACTTGTAACATGTCATTAGTATTCACCTTCTTGTGTGCCACTAACAAGACAAAGGACTTCACTTTGAAAGGAACTTGAGAATTCCAAACAAACTTTAAAGGAAAGTCCTGAGGAGATCCAGAAGATTGAGATAATGCTAGAAAAAATGATTTGACTGAAAAAAGCCCTGAAGAGGATAATGGCCATAATCTGGCATCTGGGACTGAAGAAGATAGATACAAATCATCAAGTGACCGCATGAGGCCTTCTAAGTCCTCAATCTGAGAATCTGACAGGTTACAGCGGAAATTTAAATTCCAAGAGAAAAGACGAGATGGACCAAGAACTGAAGAAATAGAAATGTTTTTTACACGACTACTCTAAATAGTCTTGGATATTGGGTTCCCAAAGGTTGGTCCCCCCACCACAAATCTTCCCAGAATCGAATTATTTCCCCGTTTCCTACCACATACCGAGTAAACAAGGAAAACCCTTGAAAGACTTGTGCAATAGCCTTCCAAGGACAGCAATGTGACCATCTGACTAAAGTGTTAGCATCCCAACCATTAGAGTGTGAACCATAAATACTTAAAATGACCTGATGCCAAAGAGCTGAACCCTCTCTAGGATACCTCCATAACCATTTCCCTAGAAGAGCGAGATTCCTCCAAGAAATATTCCCAAAACCCAAACCCCCTATTGTCTTCGGTTTGCACACAACATCCCACCTCACTAAATGATCCATTTTGCCTTCCCCAACCCCTGACCATAAAAAATCCCTTTGCAACCTCTCGATTTTTGCAGCCACTGAAGTGGGAATCTTAAATAAGGAAAGGAAGTAACATGGCAAATGGGTAAGGCAAGATTAGATAAGAGTTATCCTCCCCCCGAAGGATAAGTAGGCCTTTTGTCACCCATCTAATCTACTTGAGATTCTCTCAATCACTGGATCCCAAAAGCCACACTCCTTAGGGTTCCCGCCCAAAGGGAGACCCAGATAGAGAATAGGTCATCCGGACGCCTTACAATCAAGCATCACAGCCAATCTTGAAAGATGAGCCTGATCAAGATTGATGCCATAAATACTACTCTTGTCAAGATTGACCTTGAACCCAGAAATGTGCCCAAACACTAACAAAAGACTTTTCAGAGTCTGCAGCTCTTCCTCCCTTGAGTTAGAAAAGAATATAGTATCATCAGCAAATTGCAAATGGGACACCCTAGTTCTATTTCTACCCACCCTGAAACCCTCCATCATATTTCTTTCCTCTGCTCTCATAAGCATCCTACTCAATACATCTGCGACTAAAGTAAACAAAAAAGGGGATAAAGGGTCGCCTTGTCTTAATCCTCTTGATGCCTTAACCCACCCTTTAGCGCTACCATTCACCAAGATTGCATAAGATACCGAGGATAAACATCCACTCATCCATTTCCTCCATCTAAGATTGAACCCCTTCTTTTCTAACACATGATCCAAAAAATCCCACTTCACGTGATCGTAGGCCTTTTCAAAGTCTATTTTGAATACGACGCCTTCCTCCCCTGACCGTCTTCTCTCGTCCACTATCTCATTCGCTATAAAAACCGCGTCCAATATTTGTCTCCCTTGAACAAAAGCGCCTTGAGTATAGTGGATGGTCTCATGTAGAACCCCTCTTAGGAGCCTTGAGAGCACTTTGGCTATTATCTTGTAGAGATTAGTGATCAAACTAATGGGTCTAAAGTCTGATATTCTCTTTGTCAAACTCTTTTTGGGTAATAGAACAATGAAAGAGGCATTAGTGCTTTGATAATTCCGCTCCTATGAAATTCTGCAAAAACTCTCACCAACTCCTCCTTAATCACATCCCAACAATCTTGGAATACGGCAATAGTAAAGTCATCAGGCCCCGGAGCCTTGTCCCTATCCAACTGAAAAATGGCCTTAGAAATCTCTTCTTCAGTGAAAGAGGAGTCTAACCTTAACGCACTCTCTTTCGAAATAGGAGACCAATCTAATCCTTCAACACCCCAAGACTCTCCTGTAGGACTCGTGTAAAGCTTTTCAAAGTAATGTAAGATCTCTTCTGTGATACTCTCGGCATTCTTCAGCACTAAGCCCCTCTCATTCTCCAACTCCTTGATATATTTCCTATTTTGCCTGCCATTAGCCACTTTATGATAAAACTTAGAGTTGCAATCCCCTTCCTTGACCCATTTCACCCTAACTTTTTGTCTCCAATGGATTTCCTCCCTCAATATTAATTCCTCTAGCTCCCCTTTTCTTGAGGCTCTTTGACTTAACAAATCAGAATTGAGACCCCCTTCCTGCTCAATGGCATCAAAGTTAGCTAAATCATTGAGAATACTTTTTTTCTTTTCTTTAAGCTCTCCAAAAGAAAACTTATTCCACTCCTTTAATTTGGCTTTAACATATTGTAGTCTCCTCATGAACTTATAGCCTTCCCATCTGTTTACTTGAAACCCACTCCACCAATCTCTAAAGTTCTCCTTGAAATTAGGGTGTTGTAACCACATATTCTCAAACCTAAAAGGTATTAGCCCCCACATAAATGGGTTAGTATCCGTAACAATTGGCCAGTAATTCGAGGTCCTTCTGATTAAGGCTTCTTGAAGGCCTTGGGGAAAGAGCAGCCCCCACTCATTTGAGTAGAGAAAACGGTCCAGTCTGTTACACACGGGAGACTCTTGCATATTTGACCAAGTGAATGAAGCATTCCGAAGAGGTGGGTCAAGCAATTCACATTCTCTAATAAAACTATCAAAGTCCCTCATGCTTGGTGTTAGACTAGAACCCCCCATTTTTTCTGAGCTTCTCCTTATGACATTAAAATCACCGCCCACACACCATAACGGATAAGTTAATCCATATATGTCAAAAAGTTCCACCCAAAAATCCTTCCTAAGTGAGGGATTGTTTAGACCATAAACAGCGGAAATCCAAAGAGGTCCACAACTGTCCAAAGAGAACTTGACTGAGACCGAGAAAGATCCTATTACCACCTCCTTACTATGCAGATTTTTTGAATCCCAAATGATCAAAATCCCACCTGATGCCCCAGACGCCGGAAGAGCAACCCAGTCCTTATTTCTGACCGTCCAGACACTACCCACAAACCTTCTATCACAATTCTCCTTTTTTGTTTCCTGAATCATCACAACATCTGGATTCTCTGGCCTAAGAAAATCTTTAACCAACCTACGCTTATTCCTTGAACCCAAACCCCTAACATTCCAGTTGATAATTTTCATGGGAAAACACAAAGACCCTAACCTTCCGAGCCAAAACCATCAGGTCTCAATAACCTGTGAGGCCTCTGTTCTTCCTCCTGGAATACACCTTAATGTCAAGAGAGCATAAAACCTCTCGCACTTCGGCCATTTTCCCGGGGGAAAGGCCATCAATAAGGAAATCACCTGAATCCTCCTTATGCGACCTGACAATAGACTCCTTAGGGGTACAGCTCTCGGTCATCTGGTTAGATAAAGCATACTGGTTCTCCTCCTCAACACGGTCAGGGATGTCACCATATTTTAAAGAGTCAACACCACTTTTTTCATAAAATTTTTTTGAAATAACTTGATTTTCCGTAGGAGACTAAGGAAGAGGGACTGAATTGGGGAGATGTGGACTAGAGGGACTCGTCAAAGGAGAATCCAGACTACAAGAAGGAAAAAAAGATGACTCGGGTGGCTGAGAAGAAGAGGGCTGACATACCTCCAAGTTTTTGGCTCCCGATATTCGCAAATCCCCTCAAAGATGAGTCCTTTACCTCTAATTATTGAATTAGAAGGTGAAACCATGTCTAAAGAGCCACGAGGATCAAACCCCACTTGTCTTGTTAGCCCTTCTTTAACTTCATCGCAGCTCGCCGAGGTGTCCTCCTTCGAAAGATTACCAGACAGAGGACATCTAGAGAGAGAATTCACTCTGATTCCTCGCTCCATCTGAAATCCCATCCCAAACTCCTCTTCCATGTTGCGATCTTCACTTGACGACGACGAACCCCGTGTGAAAATAGGCTCACTGCTACACCGATGTCCTTGTCGTCAATCGACGCTTGGAGGGAAGAGGGTGGACCACATCTTCTTTGAAATTGTCGTCTCTTCCTCCTACGTAGCATCTCTCATGTGAACCGCGGGGGCTTTCCCCTTCCTCGCTTCGATTTCTTCCCTTCGCGACCAAACTTCCATACCAAAGGGCTTCGTTCCTCCTAAGTTTTGGCCCAACCCCGACGGGCCTATAAACTTATAGCCCACAGTGGTGTCTAACAGTGGACTAGGGTTGGGAAGGGACTGGGCCTTTAACTCAACAACCCGACCTTCCTCTCCAAAGAAAACCGCGGCGCCGGCCCTTGCACCGCCTGGATAGAGCATCGCGATCGCCTTTGCAGAGGAAACAGCTCGCTGGGGAGAAGGAGACGAAGCCAATGCAGTCTGGTGGGCTTGAGGAGCTTCTGGGCCATCTTGAAGCCCATGATACCTCATCCCACTTTGGGCCCTTATCGTGTGGGCTTTAAAAGAGATCTCATGCTCGGGCCCAATAAAATTTTCTTCTGCTGGGCCCAAGCTGTTCCTTCCCCCTCCATTCTCCCCTTTGTCCGCCAAACTTGTCTTTGATTGTCGATGACGTGCCTGGGGAAGACGCCTCCTTCTGTAGCACTCATTGTCCCTAATACTACCTCGTAGCCCTTCTGCAGCTTTTGACGACTGAGAGACGCAACCTCCCGCTTTCACCCACTCGTTCCTGCTATGGGTTATCTCGGACGTGACAGCGTCGGCTTCGTCATCTTCTCCGGTGACTGAAACTGCTACTGTATAGGACCAGTCCCCATCTTCCACCTCAAGCAATGCTGGTAACACGACATTTGGAAGCATCTCCACCCACAGCTTCGCCCTCGTCAAGTCCTCCAACTTCAAAGTTTCCTTTGCCACCTTCGTTACCCTCCCCCATTTCTTCAAAATGAAATTCAACTAAACTTCATCCCACTAGTGGAAAGGGAGACCTTTCAATACTAACCAACCCCTCCTGAATTTTCCGTGAACCACCATATTTTCCTTAGGCGACCATTTCCTTAGCAAAATCGTCCTTCCTTTCACTGAAAGTCTTCCTTGATCATGAACCCTTTCCGCTCTCCTTGTTGAACTCACAAATAAGCACCCTTTGAAAGCGGAAATGGGATTTATGGACACCATTCCTTTCATACCCATCATCCTCGCAATGGCTCTTCCTTCGTGAGTCCAGTCTTGGACTTTTTCTTGGCTTTCACATATTACAGCTCTGGCCCATTTTCCAGCTGACAGCGTACCTCCAATCCTAAAACCAGCCTCTGCCGCCACTTCTTGCATATGACCGTCCTCCAGTCCTAAAACCAACCTCTGCCACCACTTTTGCATATGAACGTCCTCCTTTGAAAGTGTCCCTATTCATCCGGATATCACCATTCTTCTCCTTCGAAGCTCCTCCGACTCGTTCAGGATACTCTCGCACTGATAGGATCGCCTTCCTAAGATCTTCCCACCCTTTCCTTTTGACGCCGTCGGGGACGACAAGAAATATAAGTTTCCTTTTTGCAACAAATTCTGTAATTTTCATGAACCGCCCTCTATTATTGAAGCATATCTCCATCAAGAGGGTCTTAGTCTTGCCCCTGATCTTTCATACAAAACCCCTGGAAGCCTCCAACTCCATAGCTTTCTTCAAATGCTCCATCAACCAATCCAGCTCCTCCATGTCAAATCCTACTGAAACTACGAAACCTCAGCTCCTTTCTGTTACTGATACCCAAGTTCCGCCATTCAATCCTTCAAACTCTACCTGAAAGGACTTTTTCTCCACAATAATCCTTTCAACTTTGCACTTCATCTTGTCAAACACGCCTTAAATGCTTAATATAGAGCATATCAATACCTCTTCGAACTTTTCAAAATTCTGAGTATCTAATTCATCTCTGACCGAAATTTGAAGTTTTCACACATGAATAAGATCAGCATTGGAAAGAAGGACATTTTGCCTCCTCCAGCTTGTCAATCTTCCACCAATCTCTCCACAACTGAGTTCCACACTTCCTTAGTTTTATGATCTCAATCTAAGATTCAAATTGATAAAAGGCAAAAACCCCACCTTTTGTCCAAATAAGCGTTGCCAAATTATGAACATCCCACACCAGTTCCAGAGACATAAGTTTGCTCTTCACTAAATTTGCCATGAAATGTGAAACAGAGTAGCATGCGTCAGAGATATCTCATTTAGTCAATATCTACTTTGTTTCCATAAATTAAGTGAAAAACAATCACTCCTACATCTGACCCAGAAACTCTCCATATAAGCACCTTTACTACTGCGTACCTCCATCACAATGATGAAGTGGAACAGAAAAACCCCTATTGAAGGACCCTCAAACTCTTGAAGAAGCCGATCAAGGTCCCACTAACAAGGACAAAGGATTGAACAGCTGAAATGATTGATTTTATTCAATCAATCCATATCTGTTATACCCTACCAATGTAAGCAAGTAAAAGAGTAAACCTTAATGATCATACGCTTTCTCACTATCTGGTGCACTCAAACCCCAGCCCTTAAAAGGGCATCACGTGATCCTACTATCAGCCTTCTTAAAGCCTGTCACGTTCTCTAAACTAGAACTAGCACAATTAACTTATAAATCCTAATACCAAACTAGTAGGTCGAAGTCTTTTAATTTCTCTGCACACTGTTTTTTAGACAAACATAATAAAAGAAGCATTCAACCAAGGTTTGGTGTTTTCCAACAGCAAGCTAGATCCCCAATGTTGCCCCACTAAAATGGATCAGGTATTGGTTAGGTGGCTAGAGTTAGAGGCTTATAATGGCTGTGACTGCATGAGTAACAACATCCCAATCTACTTCATCCAATTTGAGAAGAAGGGAGGTTTTGTGACTTCTTATTGGACTAACGTCATCCTAAAAGTGACACATATCAGCAGTAAAATGTTGATAGAACTCTAGAACAATTGTGATCATAGGCTTCTGGCTGCATTCCTGCATACTTTGATAACATTGCTAATATGTCAATATATGTCTCGATATTTGGACAGAAGTTTTTGGTATTTTAAATAACTGCCCTAAACAATGGATATACCAACAAAAAGATTGACAAGGCAATAAAAATATAGGACATCAAAAAAATAGTGCCGTCATTGTGCATGTATTAGATTATTTCCTCCTTGAAAGTTTAATATTTTCTTCCCAGTTTGCTTTTTTTGGTTGTTAATATTATTGATTTTGTACACTTTGTTTTTATGAGATATAAAATATATATACAATATACATGCATACATATACACACACATATACACATAACAAGAAGATGCACCAAAAAAAAAAGGATAATCTGATTACAATACTAACCTTGTGCTATTGAAATATATTACATGAGCAATAGGAAAACAACAACAGAATAATGAAACACGCTCCCATACCTGAACCTAACTTCTCCTTTAAACTGTCCTGACTGCAGTAAAACCTATATAAGAAGTTTCAACTGATTAGAAAGAAAACAATAAGGAAACTGATCAGAGGAAACCTACATGAAGGATTGCTTTACGGATGAGATTTGGTTGCATTTATTTTATAACTTCATAAAAAATAGTTAATTCTCCAAAAATAAGATCATAGTTTAATGGTATGCTTCCCACTAGTATAACCATAATCGATATAGCTAAGGCATTTTTAAGGAGTCCTATCCAACCCAGTCATGAAATGTCCTCTGACAATCTAGGATTCATGCTAGAGGTCCTTTAATGTGACAAAAATAGGAATAATTATTTGACATTGAAAGTTTGGCTCAAAGAAAAATTCTGGATCATGTTTTAGACAAACTATAAATATAACATATTTTTTATATCTTATATTGTTCAAGTGCATATATAATATAATAATATAGAACATTTTTTTGAGCTTCTTATACACAGTAATATAATTTAATGATTGCAATTCTTAGTATAGAAATTTAGATAAATTAATCAAAATCATTTGTTTTTCATGTCATATTGCTATATATAAAAATAAAAATATATTAATCTATTGTTGTCATTGGAATGTTCTTGTCTTATTTAATACATTTCCCGTGTCCCTTGTCCATATCCATCCTACATTATAGCAATCCAGTTAGAAATTACTGAGACATCCCTAAATTTTCATGATGTTGTGAAGGAAAAAGACAAACTTACCTGAGAGTCACCAGACGGAATAAATCCAAGTAGTATACCTTTATTAACTGTCACAGCTGAAACAACTCCACCCTGCAAAAAGTTAAAAATCAAATACAAAAAACACACTTTGAATGCTTGATCTAGAATCCACAGGATTCAGAAATCCCTAATATTTATTAGCATGTCTAAACAAATAAATTCAACTCATGAAATGCCCTAGTTGAAATGTGACTAAGTAGGGCCAAGGCAAACAAATGTTGCTGCAATCTTGATCAACCATTTCGATTTAGTTTTCTGGGAGATCGATACCCTTTTCACATTGACTATAACGAAAATTATTTGGAGATATGTAGGAAATACCGTGCAAATGTGGGACAATATTGTGGAGTTGAAGAGAAACATCCAAATACATGTCTTATTCTTTTCAATAATCCATACAAAACTCTTAGTCAATAATTGATTTTTTTTTTTTTTTTTTTGATAGCCCTTAATCAATAATTTAATTTATACAAATCTTACAATTCCTTGGATTCACCAAGGAAAAAAAAATACCAAACTAACCTGATGATCAATATGAGCTCCCAATGGACAAATCCTATATGGAGAGACCACCACTCTAACCTCCTTAGAATTTCTCCCTGCCATTTCAGCAACCACCTTTCTTACTCGATCCAACTGAAAAACAATAATGATAATAATATAATAAATCCCTGCCATTGAGGATTTTGTTGAGTTGTCCTTAATCGCATAAAAACATACATATTCCATTTCCTGATTCAATTGCTCTAAAATTGCAAATGCACCATCATGGAAACTAACGAATCGCCACTAAAATTATGAGGTGAAAAAACCCATGTTGCAATAACAAAACCCAGAAAAATTCATAGCAGATTACGGAAAATCGTCGCAAACAATGCAGATCTAAAGCAAACCAAAACAAGCTATGAGGAGTAAACCACATCAGATCGACAATTACCTCTTCTTCCGAAGGCCAGGACACCCCCTCCATGATCCAAAAACACAGAGAGTTAGCTTTTCTCAGGAATTCGGGGACTGGTATGAGAGGGGGAGACGGTGAAGTAGAAGAAACGAAGATGGTGGTTACTAAAAAGCCAAAATCGGTTGAAATGTCCGTGATTTCATTTTATCTGATGGGACGACGGTGGGTGTTCAAAGCTTTTCATTTGTCTAAATACTGTACCATGTTTACCGTTCAAGTTCGAAATTACATTCCTAGAAAAATAAATTCCATCAATTGTAAAAATTTTAAATTTTTGTCCTTTTTTGTGAGTTTGTTGCTATATTTATCCCGATCTGACTTACAAAATAAAATTTAAGACAAAATATAAACAGTAGAAAACAAAAGGAAAATTATTTGAAAGAGCTTAAAAAAAATAATTAAGAAAGTAAAAATGTCTGTCTTGGAAAACCATAAATAGGAGAATTGTGTGATTGAAAATATGAATTTACCCCGACCGCATCAAGATTCAAGCAGCGGAGCGGCGGAGCCTAGTGGGCCTAGGATCATCCCCTATGTAACCTCACCTCGAAAGTCGCAAGGTGAAGAACGCGTTTGTTTTCTCATTTTAAAAATAAAATAAAAAAAAATCTTAAATCTTAAATCTTAAAGTTATGTTTAGTTCTGAAAAACGTTAAGGCTATGTTGGACTCTCGAAAAGTTTGGAGGAAATTTGGATAGAAAAAAAAATTAAAAGAAAAAGTAAAATAAAAGAAAATAAAAAAATTAACTCAAGTAATAAATTACTTTTATATCCTTTTTCAAACTTTTTTCACTTATTAAACTTTTTTATATATTGATAAATAATTTTAAAATACATCAATTTCTTAATAATTTTAATTATATTTGACTTTTTTTATTAAAAAAATAATTTTCTTATATTTGATTATCCTATTAAAAATATTTTAAAAAGAATCAAATATAATTAAAAATTTATACTTTTTAAAATTATTTAATCTTGATACGAATGTGTTAAGATGCGTTAAATGGGTTTGAAATATCAAATAAAAATAATTTATTGGGTTTTTATTTTTTTTTATTTTTTTTACTTTTTATTTCCTCTTACTTTTTCCTTGTATTTTCTTTCTCTTACATTTTCCCTCAATTTTTCCAACAACCAGCCTAAAAGAAATTACATGTTTTTAATTAAAATAAAATGGACATTTTATTTTGGAGTAGTTGGATATTTAAATTATCTAAAATTAATATAAAATAAAAACTTTCATTTAAGTAATTTTTAAAATGATTTCAAATTATGTTTTTTCTAAATAAAAGTATCCTGCAACATATAAATTTTCAAATAAAATACCATAAATATTTTTTCCCATTTTTTATGACTTCATTTTGATTTTTTTATTTTTAATTTTAAAAAAAAAAAAGTAAAATCTCTTATAATTATTTACATTTTTTTCTCTATTAGCTTTTTATAGTATAGTATTTTTAAATTTTAATACTAATTTTTTACAATTGATATATAATAAATAAATTCAGCAATGAATAACAACTTAATTTGATATATTGTGGAAAATGTGTTTATTAACAATGATAATAAATTATTATCAATATAAATTTTTGTGAACAATAGTGATAAATTTGTATTTTTGTATTATACATTAATATATATATATATATACTTTACACGATCAAGGACAATGAGTAGATGATACAAATTGTTTCATTAAGGATCTCTACACCCTACATACCCCAATTCCTCATCGTCGTATGTTAAAAAAATTTCAACATAATCTTGAAAAAATAGATTACTTTATGTTATAGTGTAATCCCCTCATTTTACCCTTGACACATATAGATTATTATTTAGGTAAATTATCAGAATTCATCGACTTATAGTCTCTACTTTTTCATCTGGAGCTTTTTGAAGGATAAATTACGAAATTTTGATGTGATCATATAAACTTTTGATTTTGTAGTTAAAGATTTTATGATTATTTGAACTTATCCTTAACTATAAATTAAAATGAAATTATTAAATCGATGTTTTAAAATAAAGTAAAATAAGTTGTTTCTTTAATAATGAATGAGTTAAAATATTATTCTTTTTTTTTTTAGTATATTATGATCCATAAATTAAAAGTAAAATTCAAGTTTATTATAACTACCAACTTCATAATTCAAACGTAAAATAAGATAAATAATTTTTCTTAATAACAAACATATTGAAATAATTATATATATATATATATATCTTATAAATTGAGAATTAATGTAAGGGTTTGAATTTTCATATTATTATTAAATCCATGCTAAAATAATATTTCTTTTAACATCTCCGGAATCATAAATTAAAATTAAAATTAAAATAACATGAAAATTAAGATTTGAGTTTATCATAAATATCAAATTCATGCTTTAAAATAAATAGTAAAATGGATCTGTAGACCCCCCTCGGATAGAGGGGTTTTATTCCATTCTTTTTATTATGATTTTGTTGGCCACCCCAAGAAGGAGTTGTCCTTGGGCAGCCAAAGAGGGGACTGGAAGTGAAAGAGAGCTGCTGATGAATGAGATGTCCTTGGGTGGCTAGACGTGATGGAAAGCAGGAAAAAAAGAGTTGATGCGTGAGTTGTTTCAAAAAGAGGGGACATAGCTGAGCGAAAAGGTGGCTAGTTGTAGAGAGGCAGGGGGATAGCTGGGAAAATGGCAGATTTTTCTGAGGCAAAGAAAAGGAGTTTTTTTTTTTTAGGATTACAGAGAGAGGATTTGAAAAAAAATTAGAGAGAGCTTGAGGAAGAGAAAAAATTAGGGGATCAGCCAAAAAAATTTGAGGGGGAAAATGAGACGCATGTTCTGTTTCTAGATGAGCCACCCTTCGCTTGAGGAGTGCTTTCCAGGTATGATTACTATATCTTATCATCTTCTCATTTTTACACGGTTTGACTTCCATTCTCAACTGTCTTTCTGGATATCAATTTGCTGCTTCGACGTGTATAAGAAGAGTCATTTGGTTGTCATGGTTAAATTCAGTCTTCTATGTGCATAGCCTGTTCTCAGGTTTTCTTTGTATTTCTTGGTACAAGATTGATGCATGAGTTTGGTTTCTGAACTTGGTATATGTAACTTGTGTTTATTTTATCTATTGATCCCACTTGTTTTGAGCTCATGGATGCCACCTGAAGTGGAGCTCTATACTATCTTGCGTTACATGTTCTAGAATTTGTTTAATCCCCATAGTTCACCCTGGTTATTGTCTTGGCTATTACCCTTGTATTTGTGTCGCGTTTGGTGGGTTGTTTGGTTTGGAATTTGATGAAAATAGATGGAGCTATGTTTGTGACAATCGTTGCTGCGTGGGGAATTCAGAGTCATGGCTCAATTAGAGAAGTTATGGATGGAAGAAGAGAGAAGTATGCAAAGACACCACCCATCAAACCCACACTCCTCTCATTCCTATTATTTCTTTCACGTGCATGGAGCCCCATGTACACGACCACCCCAATCACCCCCCATGCTCGTTTAACCTATCTCCTCATGTCGTTCACCTCCCACCCGCTCGTTTTCATTATTTCCACGTGTACGTATCTCTATGCTCATTCCACCTCTCACCACCCATGGCCATCCTTCACCCGCCATGCTCGTTACCATATCTAACTCTCTATTTATCGCCCACTGCCACCATACCCTAGCATTATTCTTCAAATGCCCAAAACTCATTTCTCTCTCTACTATATACCGCTCTCCCCTCTCTCCACATTTCCATACCCATCTTTGCATTCCTGTCACCACCATTCTCTCTCTACTTTCCTTATTCCCTGTTTTAGTCGCTTTCCTCTCTCTCTCTCTCTCTCTCTCTCTCTCTAAATTCATAGTTGGTCTCAGCTGTTCGGCTCCAAAAACTCTCTTTGCTTCCTCTCACACTATAGTGTGATGTTCTCTCAATCGATTTTCTCTGTAAATTCCAATTGCTTTTAGGTCTTTGAATCGTTTCATGAGAAAATATTAAAACATGGGCATGAAGCAGAAAAAAAAAAATACATGCCGGAAGAATTGGAATGCACATTCGGTGGGGTATGGAATGGTAGAGGTTTATGGGTTTTATGTTGTAAACTAAGGTTCTGGAAATGCCGCAAAAAGTCCACCTACAGTAGCTCGTTTCCAAGCAATTAACATGCTGCATTCCTAGGTCAACCTAACATGCAACTTGGCAAATAGGTTTCCAAGTGGAGTTTTCCAAGGGAAATGATTTGAGGCGGGCCATGCAATGGTCATGCCTCATCATTCTTTTCTTTTTTTTATTCTTTTATCCTACAGGTCAAATCCAAAATGCTCAAAGATTCAATTTTCCTTTATTTATTTATTTCTTTTAACTCCCATTTGTTTTTAGTTCTTCAAAGTCCCAATTCTTGAACATAATTTTCAAGTTTTCATCCTCAAATAAGTTCTCCAATTTTCCAATTTTTGAATTCAATTTCCAATTTTTTATAAATTCCAATTTTCACATTTACTTATTTAATCATTATTATTTTTGCTATTATTTTATTTATTTATTTTTTTATTTTAAAAACTCCATCTTTAAATAATTCTTCAAAATTCTTATTTTCGAACTCCAAAATTCCAATTTTCACATTTATCTATTTAATCATTATTATTTTTGTTATTATTATTTTGTTTATTTATTTTTAAAATTCCATCTTTAAATAATTCATCAAAATTCCAATCTCCAAATTTAATTTCTGATTTCCAAATTTCAAATTTTCACATTTATTTATTTAATCATTATTAATTTCTTTATTATTATTATTTAATTTAATTATTTATTTTTAAAATTTTCATCTTCAAATAATTCTTCAAAATTCCAATTTTTAAAACCTCCATTTTTAAATAATTTCCAAGTTTTCAATTTCCATAATTTAATATTCAGAACTCCAATTATCAAATAATTTGCTAATTTCTTTCAAATTTAATTTCCAAAGTTCCAATTCCTTAATTTAATTTTCAAAACTCTAATTCTCAAAGGATTTTCAAAATTCTAATTTCTTTCAAATTTAATTTCCAAAATTCCAATTCTTAAATTTAATTTTCAAAACTCCAATTCTCAAATAATTTTCAAAATTCTGATTTCTTTCAAATTTAGTTTCCAAAATTCCAATTTTCAAATTTAATTCCCAAGACTCCAATTTTCAAATAAATCCAAAAAATCCAGTTTTCTCTCGAATAGTTTTAATTTCACTACCAGTTGTCAAATATTTCTTTAATTCTACCACTTTTCATCTTTCCTTAAGGTTCAAGGTCACCTAAAATCCCGTTTTTAATAAACTTTTTGCCTTTTTCTTTCAGGCAAGCGCTTTCATAAATTTTTCTTTGATTTTAAAATATATTTTTTTCTATTTCTCTTAATTTTAAATAAGCAAGAAGACAATTTTCATAATTCCAAAATAATGGAATTTGTGAGATTAATTCATGCAAGATCGATTGGGCTTTGGTGGGGGCCCTACATATGAGATTTTTCTTCTGATCGTCAACTGTTATGCTTAATGAATGTTGTCTGATCTTTGTCTTACACTATGAGCGATATATTTTGTATTTGCTATTGCGCACTAACTCTGTTTCATGATAGCGCTTTGTTACTTGCTGCCAATGTAGGCTCTCGCTCTCGCTTTGTTCATTTATTCATTATCATGACATGATTTTGATTTGTGATCACTTTGGTATCCATTGATTTCCTTCCCAATTATCACGCTTACTTCATCTTATTAGTAGAGACCCGTTTTTAGGGACTTAGAGGGGTGTTACGGTCTTTTTCGTACCTTCCCGATAAGTAACCTGATCCCCGAACCCATACTTAGTTTTTTCACAGACCTATTTTTCCTTTAGGAGTCACACTTAAGGTTTTTCTTTCTTATTTTGTTTTCCCTTTTCAAAATAAAACAAAAATAAGTGGCGACTCCAAGTTATTTAAAAAAAAAAATCATCTTTCAAATAAAAAAACGAGTTTGCCATCGAGTGGGAATGCATTGAGTCGAAATGCGAGGTCCACAAAATGGCGACTCCACTGGGGATCTATAAGAGGGTCAAGCTTGAACTTAAGATGAAACAAATGTGACATTTGATTGGTCGATCAGTGGGTACCTATCTCTTGATTGCATGTTGAGAGTCCTCGATATCATTAGATGTATGTTTGGTTATTGTATTCATTTGAGACATTGATATGCTGATTATATTGATTGAGGATTCCAATTGTAGCGATTTTTCCTATGCTTCATTGCTATATTTGTTTGGGACATTAACATGCCGATTATATTGATTGATCATCTTGCCTTGCTTAGCATAGTCACCCTGATTTTGCCATGATTGTTCTGATCACCTCACATGCATGGGTTCATTGTTGTATATCATTTGACTTGATTGGTGGATTCACTTGCTTATATATTATCTTGATCGTCTTTTGAGCATGTTGTCTTTGTTACCGTTCATCTTGATTGTCATAGCTTGTATGTGGACATGAATGATATATCTGTACCCTGCTTGACTGTATGTTACATGACCGCCCTTCTTCTCTATGACTGCATGTCGCTTGTCTGTGTGGGCCGCAAAGCTATCCTCTTACTTCCAATCCTCTATTTTCGGTCATTTCTTTCAATTTTGGCTCTCGCTTTTTGCAAGTGTGAGGCCTTGTGTGTGCTTGTTTCTCTGACCGAGCCAGGGGTTATGAGTAGGGTCTAGTGACGGGCTATATCGATGTTTGGGAGCATTTTGGAGGAGACCGACACATTGGTGTTGATTGGAGTCTGATCATTGAAGACCTGTATAGCTCGGAGCTAGGTTTCATGGATATTTGTACGACCAGTATGTTTCCTCTTTCTGTTTTAGCTTCATAAGGTTTTCGGATGCACCCACACCGCTCACTATGCACTCTAATTGACCACTAAGTGTTGAAAGTTTTGAGAGATTTCACTATGGGAAACCCCCTAGAATGTCAAGGTAGTGCATGTGTGGAGGTGATGACCACCTTGCATGGAAGTGCCCCGTCTCTTCAAAGGTGTGTAGAGGGTTGCATACCATCGAAGGGTACGATCGCTTCTAGTAGGGATCCTTTAAAGTCCAGCCCTCTTTTCTTTAGAGCCACCTTGACCTTGTAGGTTGAGCCTTAGATATTTCAATAAGGATTTTCTTCCTTAACACGTGGGTGCATCCGTGGGACTTCAGAGTCGGTTCAGTAGTGATAGGTTTATTTACCTTCGTAGTAGTCTCTTATATACCTGCTCAGGATTATATATCAGTTTGATTACTTCCGAGTTATATTTTGGCATATTTAATAGACTTTCCTTGTGGAGCTTCCCTTACCTCGTATCTTATCTAGTATTTCCGCTATTATAGGAGCATTGATACATTCAGTCTAGATTCGACTTCTTGGATCCAAGTTGAGGCCAGATTGATCAGAGTATCTGACCCATCAGACCATAGATCAGATCAAAGAGATGGATTCACATATAGTTACCGTTGACTAGTTTGTTGTGGCCATGGCTTCGATTCAGGAGGCTATAGCTAGCCTCAGCCAGAGGATAGATGGGCAGTAGGTCCAAGAGGTCCCGCCTCAGGATGGCGCCCAGTATGACCCTACCATGCCACTATCCCCTCCACCCATATCTTATCTAGTATTTCCGCTATTATAGGAGCATTGATACGTTCGGTCTAGATTCGACTTCTTGGATCCAAGTTGAGGGCAGATTGATCAGAGTATCTGACCCATCAGACCATAGATCAGATCAAAGAAATGGATTCACATATAGTTACCATTGACTAGTTTGTTGTGGCCATGGCTTCGATTCAGGAGGCTATAGCTAGCCTCAGCCAGATGATAGATGGGCAGTAGGTCCAAGAGGTCCCGCCTCAGGATGGCGCCCAGTATGACCCTACCATGCCACTATCCCCTCCACCCAATCAGTCAGCACCGCAAGCTATACCTTTCACTCTGCATAGCCAGACCAAGGTTGCCCCGCCTCCTGTCACCGTGCCCATCCCGACCTCAGAGGACCCACATGCTCGCATGGATAGGCTTGAGCAGAGGTTGAGGCAGTTGAGGACTTCAGACAGACCTATTACTTGGGAGGATTTTGATGGAGCACCAGTGGCCAATTTACTGACCAAGTTCAGGATGCCAGAGATCGAGCGATACTCGGGGATTGGATGCCCCCGCATCCATTTGAGGCTTTACAGTACGATCATAAGGGCTCGTGGATTGGACGAGACTCAGATGATTATGTTTTTCCCCATGTCCCTGAGTGGTGCGGCATAGCATTGGTTTGCTTCATTGGATGTATCACGCTGTTTGGACTTGGAATGATCTAGCCCAGGAGTTCTTGAGATAAAATGCATTTAATACTGTCATTGACGTATCAATGAGGGAGTTAGAGGTGTTGAGACAGAGGCCAGAGGAGTCGATCACCTCATTCATCTCCCGCTGGAGGGAGAAGATTTCACAGGTCATTGATAGACCATTTGAGAGGGATCAGATCAGCATGATTATGGGGAGTTTGCAACCTCGATTTGCTCTGCACTTGATGGGATTTCCACATATAGATTTTGGATCTTTGGTACATGCTTTGTACGATATAGAGGAGGGTATAGCTAGAGGATTATGGTTTGAGCCTTCTCCTTCTGATTCGAAGGGGAAGAAGCCCTTAGGAGGACAGAGATCGGGAGATGTCAGTGCTATCAGTTCGACAGGGTTGAGACTTCCTAAACACTATAAGACAGTTGGGCAGACTTCTGGACTCTACCACCCACCATCACCTCGTGTGCAGTATAGACCACAAGCGCCTTCACAATCATATGATCAGACTTACGTGCCTCCTACATTGGCATTGCCTCACCACACCACACAGGGCATAGAGAGGCCTCCTATCTCATATTATGCCACAACGCAGTCATGCTATGCAGCACAGTTTACTGTGAGACCTACGACATCTTATCCCAGGCCCCAAGCTTAGCAGACCTCTATTCTTTTTGCTTTGAGGACATAGAGGCAGTTTTCACAGTTAGGCATGTCGTTGAGCTAGGCTCTTCGGAAGCTTACAAAGGCTAGATTGTTGATGGCTCTCACTCTCAGACCACCACCTCAGCTTGTTCCGCCTCAGTTCAGGATGGATTTACACTGTGCGTATCATCAAAGACTAGGACATGAGACAGATAGTTGCATTGCTCTGAGACATGCCATCTAGGATTTGATTGATCAGGGTGTGGTCCACTTGGGTTAGCCGAGTGTAACCATGAACCCATTATCGGCTCACACTACACACACGGTTCCCCCTCCAATCGATAGCATGCACTCCATTGACTTCGTTGAGCTTGACAATCACATCCACATGCTGAGTTGGGATGAGTTAAAGCCAGAGCTCATAGTATCAGACGAGATTTATGAGATAGGTAGATGATTTTGGGCCCGCGGATGTCCACACCATTAAGACTGATCCCTGAGGCGGCATCAGTACAGACAGGCACTATCGAGCCATCGATCTTCCCACATTGTAGTGTTCGAACTCTGTTTGTTTTGATTCCAGATGTTGATGAGGTTCAGAATTCGTATGTTGATGTTCCTCAGACTCCATACATCGATAATGCTCACACTTCAGATGTGCAGTATGTTATCCGTGAGGGTAGAATGGTACGACAACACCCTCCCGCAGTCGCTAGACCCTTGGAGGGGACATCATCCCAAGAGGAGGTCAGGAAGGAGGATGATAAGATTTTGAGGCAGTTATAGAGCACTCAGACTCGCATTTCTATCTGGAGCTTGTTAGCATTTTCCAACACTCACCGAGATGCATTGATTCGAGCCTTGAGCTAGATCAGAGTTGAGACTACCTCCACTCCTGAGGGATTGATTCATATGGTGATAGTTGCTAGAGCCACATGCATTGTATTCTTTGATGACGACTTGCCACCGGAGGGCTCAGACCACACGCGTCCCTTTTATATATTTGTTGGTTGTTCAGGTCGCCAGGTCCCATCTGTCCTTCTAGACAATGGCTTGGCCCTGAACGTTTGTCCTTTGGCCACTGCCATCGCCCTCAGCTATGCACTTTCTGATTTTGGTTCCTCCATTCAGACCGTTCGAGCATACGACAGTACTCGGAGGGAGGTCATGGGCACCTTCGAGATTGAGCTACCAATAAGTCCAGCTATATTTGTCACTATATTCCAGGTTTTGAGGATTCCCGCATCCTTTAACCTGCTTTTAGGCCGACCTTGGATCCACAGAGCCGGGGTCATTCCTTCTTCCCTTCTTCAGAAGGTAAAGTTCATTCATGATGGTCACGTCGTCACAATGCAATCCGTGGGAGACATGTTTAATTCTGCTGAGCCTATTGTCATGGACTTAGTCGTTCACTAAGCTCGTGCGGCACTTAGGCAAGCCAAGACGCTTGATCTTGCTAAGTCAGCCTTGATCCCCAATGCTTAGCTTGCTCGGCTAAGACACTTGTGACTCGAAAGCTTAAGAAGCTTAGTAGGCAACTCTTTAAAGAATGGAAGCTCTTTATTACTCAAAGAAGCCTTTACAAGTGCTTGGAAGCTCACTTGCTTGGTTAGGAAGTGATTTGGGTGGTCCCTTGGCCAAATGAGGCCCTCACCTATTTATAGGCACCAAGGGAACTCTTTGGAACCTTGGAGGGTTCCTTACAAATCAAGAATATTCTAGAACATCCTACCCTATTCTATGTACAACCCTATGTACAAGAATATACAAGAGATTCCTAGAAGTCTCTAGAAAGCCTTGGACTCCTCTCATGCCTTCCACCATAGTGTAGAGATATGTGGACATCTCTAGGCATTTCTAGAACCTTCCACACTCTTCCCACCAATGGCTTAGTGTAGATGGCTCTAGGAGTCTCCAGAAGCTCCCCTTCTCCTATATAAGCCCATGGGGAGGGTCATTTGAAGCATCCTGTGACACTATGCTTCAGATTAGTTATAGTGATGACGACCTATTTCTGACTAGATTCACGTTCGATGAGATGCAAACCCTAGAGATAGAGGATCTTAGTCGAGACTTCGTGGCTATGTTGTTTGATCAACATGGCAGCACAGTGGTGCTCGATATGATGAGAAGCATGTCTTATTTACCCGATATAGGGTTGGGGTGACATCAGCACGGACCTAGTGAGTTCATGGCTATCCCTGATCATGATGTACCATTCGGACTCGGGTTCATCCCCATTGAGACCGATTATAGATATATGGCGCGATTGCACAAGGAGCAAGTGAGGGCTCGACTGACTCATACGTCGTTTGATTATCCTGTTCGTCCATACACCTTGAGTTTGACGGACTACTTTGTGAGAGCATCAGAGCCGCAGACTTATTTGGACCAGATCATTAAGGGACTCAGTACTACTTAGGAGGTCGAGCTACAGTGCCTCGTCCATCAGCTACAGTTGAGTGATGGAGCCCATGGCACTTCGACATCTATGTTGGCCGCCCCTTCATCTCCAGATCGCATGAGCCTTATGACGCTCTATTTCCTGAATAAGGTCAATGAACACGGGACGTTTGTCGAGATCGGAGACATAGTGGATAGAGTTGTGCCACATGACGAGTTCATTGATGAGATGCTTGCGATCAGTTTGACCCAGATCGATGAGATAGTTCAGCTTGAGCTCACTTGAGATCGAGGAGAAGTTAAGACAATTGCACCATCGCTGGAGCTTGCAAGTGAAAGAGGAGATCCAGAAACAACTCAGTGTCAGATTTTTGTTAGTGGTATAGTACCCGGAGTGGCTGGCCAATGTCGTCTCTATTCCCAAAAAAGACGGCAATGTGAGAGTCTGTGTTGATTTTCGAGATCTCAACAAGGCCAGTCCTAAGGAAGATTTTCCTCTCCCACATATCGACATACTAGTTGACAGTACATCAGGTCATTCGATATTGTCTTTTATGGACGGATTTTCCAGGTACAGTCAGTTTCTGATTGCTCCAGAGGATATGGAGAAGATGTCTTTCATTACCGAGTGAGGTACTTATTGCTATAGAGTCATGCCATTCAGATTGAAGAACGTAGGAGCCACCTATCAAAGAGCAGCGACCACCCTCTTCCATCACATGATGCATCGGGATGTCGAGGTTTATGTAAACGACATGAGAGTGAAATCCTAAAATAGATCAGATCACCTATCAGCTCTAGAGAGGTTCTTTGAGAGGATCAGATAGTTCAGATTGAGACTGAATCCCAAGAAGTGCACTTTTGGAGTGACTTCTGGGAAGCTCCTTGGATATATGGTCAGTGAGAGAGGCATAGAGGTAGATCCGGACAAGATCAGAGCTATCCTAGACATGCTTGCACCGAGGACAGAGAGAAAGGTCAAAGGCTTCTTGGGTAGACTTCAGTACATCAGCAGATTCATTGCCAGATTGACAGACATCTGCGAGCCTATTTTTTGACTCTTAAGGAAGAGTCAACCTACTATTTGGGATGATTAGTGTCAGCATGCATTTGAGAGGATTAGAGAGTATTTGTTGTCACCACCAGTTATGGTACCTCCTACACTAGGCCGTCCTTTACTCCTATATCTGTCAGTTTTAGATGTAGCATTGGGGTGCATGTTAGCTCATCTCGATGATTCGGGCAAGGACCGAGCCATTTATTATCTGAGTAAGAGGATGCTAGACTATGAGGCGAGGTATGTCATGATTGAGCGTTATTGTTTGGCATTGATTTGGGCCACTCGCCGACTGAGACATTACATGACTGAGTATTCAGTGCACTTGATATCCCGTCTAGATCCTCTGAGATATTTCTTTGACAGGCCCGCTTTGGTCGGCCGTCTCATGAGATGGTTGGTACTTCTGATTGAGTTTGACATCCATTATGTCACTCAGAAGTCCATTAGAGGGAGCATTGTTGTGGATCACCTAGCCTCATTACCAGTTTCTGATGGTAGAGCTATTGATGATGATTTCCTGGATGAGGATGTTGCTGCCATGACTAGTCTGTCAGGTTGGCGCATGTACTTTGATGGTGTAGCCAACCATTCTGGATACGGGATAAGTGTCTTGTTGATATGCCCTTATGGTGATCACATTCCCAGATATGTTTGTTTGACATTCTAGGATCAACATCCTGTCACGAACAATATTGTTGAGTATGAGGTTTGTATCTTGGGATTAGAGACAACTCTCGAGCTCGAGATTAGATAGATAAAGGTGTTTGGTGACTCCAATCTGGTATTGAGACAGATTCAGGGTGAGTGAAAGACTAGAGATGCGAAGCTTAGGCCTTACCATGCATACTTGGAGCTACTGGTTGGGAGATTTGATGATTTGAGATACACACATCTGTTTAGAGCGCAAAACCAGTTTTCCGATGCTTTAGCTACTCTAGCTTCTATGATCAATATTCCTGCTGATGCCACTATTCGCCCTTTACTGATCGAATCAAGATCCGTTCCTGCCTATTGTTGTCTGATCGACAATATAGAGCCAAATGATGATTTGCCCTAGTATCATGACATATATCACTTTTTGAGACTTGGAGTATATCCTGAGATCACCACGGCCAAGGATAAGAGAGCATTGAGACAACTAGCCACCTGATTTGTGATATGTGGAGAGACATTATACAGACGATTAGCCGATGAGATGTTATTATTGTGCCTGGACCGCGCCTCCACCGATCGAGTGATGAGAGAGGTTCATGCGGGAGTTTGTGGACCACATATAGGAGGACATATGTTAGCTCGTAAGATCATGAGGACTGGCTATTTCTGGTTGACCATGGAGACAGATTGTTGCCAGTTCGTTCAGAGATGTCCAGAGTGCCAGATACACGGGGACCTCATTCACGTGCCACCTTCAGAGTTACATCCATTAACTTCACCATGGCCATTTTCAGTGTGGGGTATCGATATCATTGGGAAGATTTCGTCGAAATCTTCCAATGGGCATGAGTTCATCTTGGTCACCATCGATTACTTCACCAAGTGGGTGGAGGCGGTTTCATATGCGAGATTGACATCGTCTGGGATCGCTAGTTTCATCAAATCACACATTATCTGCCGCTATGGAGTCCCTCATGAGTTGATTTCGGACAAAGGAGTATATTTCAGAGCAGATGTTGACAGTTTATTACAGAAGTACAATATCCAGCATCATAAATCGTCTGCGTACAGGTCGTAGACTAACGGAGCGGAAGAGGCCGCGAACAAGAATATTAAGAGGATCTTACGGAGAATGGTTGAGACTTCTCGAGATTAGTTAGAGAAACTCCATTTCGCATTGTGGGCTTATCGGACTTCTTTTCGCACCTCTATAGGAGCCACACCCTATTCCTTGGTGTATGGTATGGAGGTAGCGCTACCAGTTGAGATTGAGATGGGTTCATTGAGAGTAGCATTGGAGTAGTAGATTCCAGAGGTAGATTGGGTTTAGACTCGATTAAACCAGCTCAATCTCCTAGATGAGAGGAGATTGAGGGCAGCAGACCATGTTCGTGCCTACCAGAGGAAGATGGCCCATGCTTTTAAGAAGCGGGTCAAGCCCCGACCACTACAGATAGGTGACTTGGTTCTGAAGGTCATTAGGGGATTGATCAGAGATCCCAGTGGGAAGTTCAGACCCAATTGGAGCAAACCTTACTTCATCAGGGAGTTGACCTCAAAGGGCGTTGCATGGTTGATGGATCTAGATGGAAACCGATTCTCGGAGCCAACAAACGTGGATCAACTAAAGAGGTACTATGTTTGAGATCATGGTCATAGGATGGGTGGCCATTATTTCAGTTAGCCATATACTCTTTCACTTTTTTTATATATAGATTGTTGCTAGCCCATTAAGCCTCGCATGTGCGTTATAACCTTTCTTTCTTATTGCCTTGCTCACTTTTTACACCGAGATAGGGGGCCTTTAGTGTATGCATGCATTGTTTAGGAGTCTCATGAGTCTTGGACCTACAGGTGCATATTTCTCTCATTATTTTTCCTACCATCACTCTATTGCATTTCATCACATCTCATTGGTCATGTTCTTCATTCCTTATTCTTTATTCTATCTATTGTTTGTTTTGCTTCATATCATTTTCACCCTAAATGGCGATCTTCCTCAGTTCATTGCATGGAGGATAGTCACGTCATTCCCGCTATCTATCACACGGACATTGATTCAGAGATCCTTAGTTTGAGAAGGTCATCTCATCAGAGAGAGTTTTGAGAGTGTGTATATCCATTGTTGATATCATATTTGGGGCTCATTTGTTTATGTTCAAGGGGTGCGCATTTGTATATATGTAAAAAAAATGATGAATGAAAAGAAAAGAAAAATAAGCACATGTGTGTATGTTCATAGTATTCTCCATCATTGGGCGTGTATATTGATGTTTGAGGGTCACTTCGTTAAGTATGTTTGTTGATGAGAGCTCGTATGTGAGCTTTTCGAGACCCTTCATTATTTGTATTCAGGTTTCATGTATTTTGAGAGTGAGATGAGTGACTTTCTCTTAAGAGCTCTGTATTATTGTCTCTTCCATCATTACATTCATTGTTGATGTGACTTCACTTCATGTTTGATTTGAGTGGATCATTACTCATCTTCGTGTTATTTGTTTTGTCATCATCCTCGTTTTGCTTTTGATTCATCCCATTTGTCTTACCCTTGCTCTTCTCTTACGACGACCTATTCCCAATTTGATACTTCATGTGCATCATCCCTACACATCTCGTTATCAGATCATTTTTCTTCATTGTCTCGTTATTGTTATCATGTTCACATTAGGCACCCTCAGGGCCATGGCTCACGAGATTTTCTGTACATGTTGCATTTCATACATGAGGGCATGGGTTTTGATCATTGGGTATTTGAGCCTAGTTTTCCTTCATTTCTATTACCCTATCACCCTAGCCTACATTACATCCCGCGTTTTAAGACCACCTTGAGGCCATGGGATCAGATGTCGTCTTCGACAGCCCCTGCTTAGACTGCGTTGAGACTTGGTTGATGTTTAGATATCATCATGCTTCTTCTTCTGGGAGACGTTTCTTTGATGTTTGGGTTTGTTTCAGTTGTGGATTTGGATTACCAGGATTGCGCATTTGACATGGATGATTTGATGTCACCTGATTTTTTCAATCTACTACACATTTGATGCCATACTGGGGCATATTCCATTTCGGTTGAGATTCGTAGATTTTCATGGAGTTGTATGCTCATCCCCGCTCATGAGGATCACTCATTTGATGATTGATGATTTGGTGCTACCGGATTTTCTGATCTACCACAGATTCGATGTCATACTGGGGTATATTTCCTTTTCCGATGAGATTTACAGATCTTCATAGAGTTGCATGCTCATCCCTATTTGTGAAATGCATACCAAGACAAGGATGTGTTCGTGATTTTATCATGATCCCCCAGTGGAGCCTCTCTTGAACCATCTAGTCAGGCCCATATTTTTCGGCATTTGTATATCATCGTGCTTCTCATTCCGGGAGATGTTTCCTTGACGTTTGGGTTCGATTTAGATTACTGGGATCACACATTTGATGATGGATGATTTCATGTCACCCAATTTCCGACCTACCATATATTTGATGCCATATCGGAGCATATTTCCGTTTCGATTGACAGTTATAGATCTTCACGGAGTTGCATGATTATCCCCACTTACGGGATGCTTACCGAGACGATGACGGGTTCGTTACCTTGTCATGATCCCTCAGTGGAGCCTCTTTGGAGCCATCCAACCAAACCCACATTTTTCGACATTTGGTTATCGTCATGCTTATTATTCCGGGAGACATTTCATAGATGTTTGGGTTTGATTTGGACTACGGAGATCGCGCATTTGATGATGGATGATTTCATGTCACCCAATTTCCGACCTATCGTACATCTGATGCCATACTGGGGCATGATTCATGCCTAATTGGTGTCTCAGTTGATTCGTGTCCAGCTGGTGCTCCTTGATGGCGGGAGTAATCAACAAAATTTATAACCTATAACACCATGAACTAGGGTAGCAAAGAAAAAGCTATTATAGCATAGTGGCTCTAGGATCGTTCACTGGGAAGGGTTTCCAAGCTGAAAATGATACCAATTCAAAGTGAATTGGTGCTGTTTCTTTTCAAGGTTAGTTTAAGAAATAAAACAATAACTTTGGTTGAAAAAGATTTAGACTTAGACTAACGACACAACAAGTGATGAAAATTACTTAAGAAGAAAAGCATTCCTTAGAGATTCAGGTTTACAGGGGAGGTTCCTCATGCAATAGCATAGCTCCGGTCAGTTGGTTCAATTCCTCACATTAGAGAATTAACCTAAAGTCAATTCTCTAACAGGTGCTGCACAAATGCATCCCTCAATTGGATTTCAGCTTTAATTCTCTCACTGATGCAACTTGCAATGGTTCTAGCCTCTCACTTAGCCTTTACCATTCAAGGTGATCTTTAACCTTGGACTTCCTTTCACAAGCTCGCAAGAGATAACTAATGGATGTCTCCTTAGAGTCCAAAAGCTTACCAAGTGTTGGCAATTCTAGAAAATCCTACCTTCAAGTCACCTCCCAGAGGCTCGCAAAGGGTAAACTAGTGCATCTCCATGGTTAGAGATCACTTGCCTTACCAAGTGTTGGCCTAGGTGACTCCAAGGCGTTTTAAGTTAACTAAAAACATAGAAACCATTCATGGGACACACTTTCTCTTCATTCATAGCTGAAACCACAAAGCTTCTGATTCTTGCACTTGGAACCTTTCCCGGCAACCTTCACTCCAAGGAACTAAAAGGTTTAGTTACTCATTCTCTGGGGAAAGCTCCTCAGAGAGTGCATAACTTAGTAAATGAAAAATACAATCAAAGTGAGAACGTAAGGTAAGATAGAGCTCAAGCTCTGTATGTTACTTTCTTTCAAACTTACAAAAGGTTCATCCCCCTCAGAACAGGCTCCTCGGGCTATATTTATACCAAAATTTACATTAATAACTATTACATGGATATTTAGCTAATTTCCTAACTTAAAAGCTAAGGAATCCTATAATTGGTGGCTTACAAGGAGAATTTGGGGATTTAGACAACAAAAATCTGATGAAAAATATCTCCAAGTGTCGGTTACAAATATCGGGAAGCACTAAGGACCATTTCACAGGAGAAAAAGAGGTCTGCGAAATTTCGCAGACAAACAAGAAGGGCTGCGATATTACTTCGCAACAAAAGGCTGATTCCGCAGCGCTGCGAAGTTGGCTTTCATCTTGTGGTGTTTGGCTTCCATCGCTCCGTGAAACTTCAGGGGAAATCCATAGCACTGTGCAAAAAAGGTTGCGAAATCATTCCGCAATAAAAAGGGTGATTTCGCAGCACTTTGTTGAATTCTTCCTTCAGCTTGGAGCAGTTGTCTTCCAAAGGCTGTAACTTCCTCATTTCAGCTCCAAATCGAACACGGTTTGAAGCATTGGATTGTTGACTTCCTAAGCTTTCAAATGACATATAGAATGCATAATTTGGACATCAGTAAGTACTCCAAAAGTGGCTGAAATGACTGTCATCAAGAATGCTTCATGACAGATTTCTCTTTGTTTCCCCTCCTTGCATTTCAACTTTGCTTATGGCAAAGGGCTTCAAAGCTTTGGTTCTTCATGCCTCTAAGCTTCCCATTGCTTTGCCAAGGATTCCTAATAACTCTCCTCAATCTTATATTGCTTTGGTGATCAAAAAGCTATCAAAACACCAAAACTTAAGGCAATTTGATTAGAATTGATTGCAAGAGGCCTTAACATATTAATTGGGTTAAAAGGCAATAACTACTACTCAAAAGTGTTTAAAAGGATTAATTACAAGCTATCAAATAGCACTTTTTGAGTAGTAATCAGGGCATATTTCCGTTTTGGGTGAGGTTTACAGATCTTCATGGAGTTGTATGATCTCCCCCACTCACGGGATGCGTACCAAGGCGATGACGTGTTCATTATTTTTACGAGGATTTCTCATTGGAGCCTCTCGGGAGCCATCCAGTTAGGCCCGCACTTCTCGGCACTTAGATGTCATCATGCTTCTCCATCTGAGAGATACCTCTTGGATATGTGGGTTTGATTCTACTATGGGCGTGGATGACTAAGACCATGCATTTGATGATGGATGATTTGAGGTCATCTGATTTTCCGACCTGTCACACATTTGATGCCATACTGGGGCATATTCCCCTGTCGGTTGAGATTTGTACATCCCCACTGATCCGCATGATCATCCTCGGTTATAAGATACGTGTCAGGTTGATGATTCAGCTTCATTTTGTCCTGACGCTCCTGGAAAGCCTTTCTTGAGACGTTTAGTCAGGCTCATACTTTATGATATTGTTGTGATTCTTGGACGGAGTTATCTCAGGCATATGGATTCTCACATCACCATTTCAGTGGAGTACATGTTAGATCTCTTGCGCATCCCCATTGAGTTATTCGCAAGTCATTAAGACAGACCGAGTACATCTGATGCCATACTGGGGCATATTTCCCTCCTTCAGTTGTGGAGATGATGGTTTTCTCATAGATCCGTTGCAGTCTTCACCACTCGGCCGAGAGATATTTTATTTGCTTTATTGGCCACTATTCCTGTGATTTTCGTCGAGATGAGCCTTCAGTAGAGCACGACATTCGAGTTTTAACTGTCTCATTATCCATGATTCTTCAATAGATTGTTGTGTTGAGATCGTGGTGATTACCCTAACAGACTATTCTCTTGAGACTCCCTAGTGGGTCATTCGCTTGAGGTGACGATGGATTCCTCTAGTAGAACATTTCAAGTTAGAGGAGTTCTACTTATTCCGACACTTCAACAGATCTCGCGATTTAGTCAGATGGGTTGTGAGACTATGCTCACCATCGATCTGATCATTCTGACTTGCTAGTAAAGCATTTTTTCGAGACTCGTGGAGTCTTTTTTTTCATATTTTTCCAATAGATTGAGAGTTGTGGTGACATGCTACACCGGGGCTTATTCTCCCTTCATCATTTCCTTGCAGTTCTGGCGTTTAGAGCCACCATACATTCTCGGTTACGTCATTTAGAGCCGCCCATTTTCAGCCTAGCATTCAAAGCCACCATGTCTTCTCGTTTATGACGTTCAAAGTTGTATCTCTCAGCTTGACTTTCATAGCTATTGTTTTAGTTTGGCGTTCAGAGCCACCATGTCTTCTCAGCCACATTCAGAGTCGTCTTTCTCAACTTGGCATTCCTAGTTATCAGTTTAGTTTGGCGTTTAGAGCCGTTGTTTCTGCTTGGCATTCATAGCTATTATCCTCATTTTGGCGTTCAGAGCCATTTTTGAATTCCGGCGTTCATAGCCACTATTTTAGTTCGGCGTTCAGAGCCATGGTTTAGGTCGATGTTTAGAGTTATCACATCGTCTTTTTGTTCGGCGTTCAAAGCCACGTTTTCGTTTCGGTGTTCAGAGCCATCGTTCATTTTCTGTTCAGCATTCAGAGTCATTGTTTGTTTTTCGTTTGGCGTTCAAAGTTGTATCTTCATTTTGGGGTTCAAAGCCTTCATTTGTCCTTAGTTCGACATTCGGGGTCACCATGTCTTCTTTTCGTTCGACATTCGGAGTTGCATTTTTATATTGGCATTCAGAGCCACACCTTTAGTTTGGCATTCAAAGCCATTATCTGTATTTAGTTCGATATCTAGCGACATCTTCAGTTTGGTGTTCAGAGCCATCATCGCTTCTTAGTTTCGGCGTTCAGAGCCACTACTTGCCTTCATTCTGACGTTCGGAGTCGCGTCTCTAGCTAGGTGTTCAGAGCCTTTATCTTCTCCAGTTTGGTGTTCAGAGCCACACCTTTAGTTTGACGTTCAGAGTCGCATTCTCAGTTTCGGCGTTCAGAGCCATCATTAGTTTTCAATTTGACATTCAGAGTCGCATTTTTCAGTTTCAGGGTTCAGAGTCATCATTATCATTCTCAGTTTAGGCATTCAGAGCCATCATCACTTCTCAGTTTCGGCATTTAAAGTCATCATCCCTTCTCAGTTTTGGTGTTCAGAGCTATTATCGCTTCTCAGTTTCGGCATTTAGAGCCATCATCGCTCACAATTCGGCATTCAGGGCCATCGTTCGCAGTTCAACATTCAAAGCCTTCATTTTTCTCCAGTTCGGCGTTCAGAGCCACCATTTTTTTTCTTCAGTTCGGCGTTCGAAGCCACCATCTCTCTCCAGTTCGGCGTTTAGAGCCACTATTTTTCTTTAGTTCAGCATCTAGAGCCATCATCTCTTCTCAATTTGGGCGTTCAGAGCCGCATCTTCCGACTTTCAGAGCTTTCGTTTTCTTCAGTTTTGCGTTCAGAGTTGCATCCCCAATTTGGCGTTCAGGATCACTGTCCCTTTTGTAGTTCGGCATTCAGAGCCATCATCCTATCATGATCGACCATTCATTGCCACTTTTTTCGGCGTTCAGAGCGACATTCTTGGTGTTTAGAGCCATAGTTCACAATTTGGAATTTATAGTCGTCGCTCATTCTCGGAGTTTAGAGCCGTCACATTTTCAGTTTGGCATTTAGAGCCATTAGTCAGCCTATCATTCAGAGCCATCATTTTCCTCTAGTTCGGCGTTCAGAGCCCCATTCCTAGCATTTAGAGTTGTCTTTATCTTCTAGTTTGGTGTTTAGAGCCACATTGCTAGCATTTAGGATTGTCATTTTCTTTTAGTTTAGCATTTAGGGTCGTTCTTACCATTTAGAGCCACTTTCATCGGTTTTAGGCGCTCAGAGCCATATCTTTAGTTTGGTATTTAGAGCCACCATCCTCTTCAGTTTGGCGTTCAAAGCCGTGTTGTCATTTTGGCATTCAAAGCCATCATCTTCCTTTAGTTTTGGTGTTCAGAGCTGTTGTGCATACTCATTCCGAAATTTTGAGTCACCATCTTTCCTCTTTTTTGGCATTTAGGGTCATTTTTCCTCAGCCTTGTCATTTAGAGTCGTGGCACCCGACATTCATATTCATTGGCATTACACATCTTATCTTCACAATTTTGCACCCGTCCTCGGTTTTCCCACATCATCACCTTGTGCTTATCACTTATTCATCATACTCTTCTAGACTTCCCTTTCCCCTACACATGACATGGTCCATTGAGTTCACGACGCATATCTTAATCATGTTGTTGGGCACCCTACGCTTAGCGTTCTCATGTAGTTCACATAGGGCAGTCCCCTTTATACTCATCCCTATTCTCTGAGGTGGTTCGACCGTTACTCATCTTTGACATTGATTTTTGAGTCACTTCTAGAGACATTTTAGAGGGAGTCTGGGTCCTTAGTGCAGTTTTAGAGGCACTTTGAGAGAGTCGCCATTCCTTGAGGATTAAAGCCTTTTTTGTTCATCTGTTTACTTAAATGAGTTTGTGTTTTACTAGTGTCCCTTTGGGGGTCTCCTTCATTCTTCGGTAGAGTTCACTTCATTTCACTCACTATTCACACTTTCTTTTCACTCCAATGTTCATATTCCTTACACTCATGAGCTCTGCCGAAGAGGGCCATATTTGTAGACCCTCCTCGGATAGAGGGGTTTTATTCTATTTTTTTTATTATGATTTTGTTAGCCACCTCGAGAAGGAGCTGTCCTTAGGCAGCCAAAGAGGGGACTGGAAGTGAAAGAGAGCTGCTAATGAAGGAGTTGTCCTTGGGTGGCTAGACAGGATGGAAAGTAGGAAGAAAAGAGTTGATGCGTGAGTTGTTTCAAAAATGGGAAACATAACTGAGCGAAAAGATGGCTAGTTGTAGAGAGGTAAGGGGATAGTTAGGAAAAGGGCAGATTTTTCTGAGGCAGAGAAAATGCGTTTTTTTTTAGGGTTACAAAGAGAGGATTTGAAAACAAATTGGAGAGAACTTGAGGGGGAGAAAAAATGGAGGGATCAGCTGAAAAAATTTGAGGGGGAAAATGAGACGCATGTTCTGTTTCTAGAGGAACCACCCTCCACTTGAGGAATGCTTTCCAAGTATGATTACTATAGCTTATCATCTTCTCATTTTTACACGGTTTGACTCCCATTCTCAACTGTCTTTTTGGATATCAATTTACTGCTTCGACGTGGATAAGAAGAGTCATTTGGTTGTCATGGTTAAATTCAGTCTTCTATGTGCATAGCCTATTCTCGGGTTTTCTTTGTTTTTCTTGGTATAAGATTGATGCATGAGTTTGGTTTCTGAACTTGGTCTATGTAACTCGTGTTTATTTTATCTATTGATCCCACTTGTTTTGAGCTCATGGATGCCACCTGAAGTGGAGCTCTATACTATCTTGCGTTACATGTTCTAGTATTTGTTTAATCCCCATAGTTCACCTTGGTTATTGTCTTGGCTATTACCCCTGTATTTGTGTCGCATTTGGTGGGTTGTTTGGTTTGGAATTTGATGAAAATAGATGGAGCTATGTTTGTGACAATCGTTGCTGCTGTGGGGAATTTAGAGTCATGGCTCAATTAGAGAAGTTATGGATGGAAGAAGAGAGAAGTATGCAAAGACACCACCCATCAAACCCACCCTCCTCTCATTTCTATTATTTCTTCCACGTGCATGGAGCCCCATGTACACGACCACCCCAATCACCCCCCATGCTCGTTTAACCTATCTCCTCATGTCGTTCACCTCCCACCCGCTCGTTTTCGTTATTTCCACGTGTATGTATCTCTATGCTCATTCCACCTCTCACCACCCATGGCCATCCTTCACCCGCCATGCCCATTACCATATCCAACTCTCTATTTATCGCCCACTGCCACCATACCTTAGCATTATTCTTCAAATGCCCAAAACTCATTTCTCTCTCTACCATATACCGTCCTCCCATCTCTCCACATTTCCATACCCATCTTTGCATTCCTGTCACCACCATTCTTTCTCTACTTTCCTTGTTCCCTATTTTAGTCTCTTTCCTCTCTCTCTCTCTCTCTCTCTCTCTCTCTAAATTCATAGTCGGTCTCAGCTGTTCGGCTCAAAAAACTCTCTTTGCTTCCTCTCACACTATAGTGTGATGTTCTCTCAATCGATTTTCTCTGTAAATTCCAATTGCTTTTGGGTCTTTGAATCGTTTCATGAGAAAATATTAAAACATGGGCATGAAACAGAAACAAAAAAAAAAAAAAAAAAAATACATGTCGAAAGAATTGGAATGCACATTCGGTGGGGTATGGAGTGGTAGAGGTTTATGGGTTTTTATGTTGTAAACTAAGGTTCTGGAAATGCAGCAAAAAGTCCACCTGCAGTAGCTCGTTTCCAAGCATTTAACATGCTGCATTCGTAGGTCAACCTAACATGCAACTTGGCAAATAGGTTTCCAAGTGGAGTTTTCCAAGGGAAATGATTTGAGGCAGGCCATGCAAAGCCACTTTGGCATGCAATGGTCATGCCTCATCATTCTTTTGTTTTTTTTTTTCAATTCTTTTATCCTACAAGTCAAATCCAAAATGCTCAAAAATTCAATTTTCATTTATTTATTTATTTCTTTTAACTCTCATTTGTTTTTACTTCTTCAAAGTCCCAATTCTTGAACGTAATTTTCAAGTTTTCATCCTCAAATAAGTTCTCTCCAATTTTCCAATTTTTGAATTCAATTTCCAATTTTTAAAATTCCAAATTTCACCTTTATTTATTTAATCATCATTATTTTCATTATTATTATTATTTTATTTATTTATTTAAATTTTTTTTCATTCCATCTTTAAAATAATTCTTTAAAATTATGATTCCCAAATTTAATTCCTAATTTCAAAAATTTTAATTTTTACATTTATTTATTTTATCATTATTATTTTCATTATTATTATTATTTTATTTATTTATTTTTAAAGTTCCATCTTTAAATAATTCTTCCAATATTCCAATTTCCAAATTTAATCTCCAATTTTCAAAATTCAAATTTTCACATTTATTTATTTAATCATTATTATTTTCGCTATTATTTTATTTATTTATTTATTTATTTTTAAAACTCCATCTTTAAATAATTTTTCAAAATTCTGATTTTCGAACTCCAAAATTCCAATTTTCACATTTATCTATTTAATCATTATTATTTTTTTATTATTATTTATATATTTATTTTTAAAATTCCATCTTTAAATAATTCATCAAAATTCCAATCTCCAAATTTAATTTCTGATTTCCAAATTTCAAATTTTCACATTTATTTATTTAATCATTATTGATTTCATTATTATTATTATTATTTTATTTAATTATTTATTTTTAAAATTTTCGTCTTCAAAATTCCGATTTCAAAACTTCCATTTTTAAATATTTTCAAGTTTTTAATTTTCATAATTTAATCTTCAAAACTCCAATTATAAAATAATTTGCTAATTTCTTTCAAATTTAATTTCCAAAGTTCCAATTCCTTAATTTAATTTTCAAAACTCTAATTCTCAAAGGATTTTCAAAATTCTAATTTCTTTCAAATTTAATTTCCAAAATTTCAATTCTTAAATTTAATTTTCAAAACTCCAATTCTCAAATAATTTTGAAAATTCTAATTTCTTTCAAATTTAGTTTCCAAAATTCCAATTCTCAAATTTAATTCCCAAGACTCCAATTTTCAAATAAATCCCAAAAATCCTGTTTTCTCTCGAATAGTTTTAATTTCACTACCAGTTGTCAAATATTTCTTTAATTCTACCACTTTTCATCTTTACTTAAAGTTCAAGGGCACCAAAAATCCCGTTTTTAATAAACTTTTTGCCTTTTTCTTTCAGGCAAGCGCTTTCATAAAATTTTCTTTGATTTTAAAATGTTTTTTTTTTTCTATTTCTCTTAATTTTAAATAAGCAAGAAGACAATTTTCATAATTCCAAAATAATGGAATTTGTGAGATTAATTCATGCAAGATCGATTGGGCTTTGGTGGGGGCCCTACATATGAGATTTTTCTTCTGATCGTCAACTGTTATGCTTAATGAATATTGTTTGATCTTTGTCTTACACTATGCGTGATATATTTTGTATTTGTTATTGCGCACTAACTCTGTTTCATGATAACGCTTTGTTACTTCCTGCCAATGTATGCTCTCGCTCTCACTCTTGCTTTGTTCATTTATTCATTATCATGACTTGCTTTTGATTTGTGATCACTTTGGTATCCATTGATTTCTTTCCCAATTGTCACGCTTACTTCATCTTATTAGTAAAGATCTGTTTTTAAGGACTTAGAAGGGTGCTACAGTCTTTACCGTACCTTCCCAATAAGTAACTTGACCCCCGAACCCAGACTCAGTTTTTTCACAGACCTGTGTTTCCTTCAAGAGTCATACTTAGGATTTTTCTTTCTTATTTTGTTTTTCCTTTTAAAAATAAAACAAAAATAAGTGGCGACTCCAAGTCATTTTAAAAAATAAATAAATAAATCATCTTTCAAATAAAAAGCGAGCTCGCCATCGAGTGGGAATGCATTGAACCGAAATGCGGGGTCCATAGGATCATTATATATATATATATTAATGTTTAAGAAGCATCCTTTCCGTTCATCCGTTAATTGTCTTGCCTTGCTACAACTCATCTTTTGAGCTACCTAAAGTGTCCCATAACCCATTAACCAAATTACACTTACCTTTCTCACTCATACCAGCCCATAACACTATTATCCTAGATACATATAGCTATAAAATATAACTCGTGGCCAGTCGTACCTTTTCCCTGTACCAACTAACCCATATATATATATATATAAAAGGTATAACCACTTCATGAAACTTATATTTAAATTAATCTCTATGCCACATAGGAGGCATGTCATAAAAATATATATATATTTTTAAATTTTAGTTAAAGTCTCAATGGACAACTAAAACTTTATTTTTGAATCGAAACGATATTTGTCAATTAAGGTTTTATTTTTTAACTGAAACCTCAATTAGCAACTGAGATTTTATTTTTGAACTGAAGTTGTAGTTGCCAATTGAGGCTCCATTTTTTTTTTAACTAAAGCCTCAATTGGCAACTAAGACTTCATTTTTTAATTAAAGTCTAAATTTTCAATTGAGGTTTTAGTTATTTTTTATTTTTTTACTTTAAAATTTAATTAAAACTATTAAATTACAATTTATTATTGAAATTAAAAATATATGTTTTAATAATAAATTATTTATATTTAAACTTAAGAATCTAATATTACTTCAACAAACATAAATTGATAAATAGAAGAGATTATAAATAAATATTTTATTTATTAATAAATTAATAATCTTAAAATTATAAATTTATATAACATATAAATAAGATATAAAATTGTATAATTTATTGATTTAAAATATTTAATTTGTTGTTTTTTAAGATATTAACTTTTTTGTATTATGGCAAATTTATTATTATCAAAATAATAGTATACTCTTAAGGTATAGTTGTCAATTGAGGCTTCGATTTTTTAACTGAAGTTTCAGTAACCAACTGAGGTTTCAGTTAATATTTTTTTTATTTTTACTTTCTAAATTAATTAAAAAATATTAAATTACAACTTATTATTGAAATTAAAAATATATACTTTAATAATAATTTATTTATATTTAAAATTAAGAATCTAGTATTACTTCAATAAACATAAATTGATAAATATAATACAATAAATGAATATTTTATTTATCAATAAATTAATAATATTAAAATAATAAAATTAAATGATATATAAATATGATATAAAATTATTTAATTTATTAATTTAAGATATTAATTTATTTGTATTATGAAAAATATATCTTTATTGAAATAATAGTATACTCTTAAGTTTTCATATATAGATTTTTTGACAAAATTAGTTAATGAAATTAATTAGAAAAAATCTACTACAAAATGTAATTTTTAGTAGTTTCATCAAAGTCACAAAAAATACCCACTAAACATTTATATAGTGGGGGGAAAAACATATATAATCTCACATGCCTCCACAAGGAGAGAACCTATGTGTAATTGGTAATTTCTTCCTTTTTGCGCTCCTCTCTACTTGTAGCAAGTATTGCATGTGACACGTGAAGAACAATTGTCTATGATGGAGTTGGAGCTGGAAATAGAGGTGGTGGTGGAGGTAGCAATCTAAGTCGACGTAGGCCACGCCTACCCCTCAGAATGGTTGGGGGTAAACCTAACTGAGTAGATGTGTCGGTCTGCATAGGTATAGGGACAAATATAGATGACTCTGGTGATAGTAGAACTAATGTCTACTAGGCACCATTTGATGTTTGATGACCAAAGTAAATAAATTATTTGAATGTTTTGACTGAATTTGATATGAAAATGTTTGAATCAGAAATGAAAGTGTACAATTAAAAGTTTTGAATGTATTGGAAAAACTGACTCAAAGGTTTATGAAAATAATTAGTTATAATATCTCCTATTTTGCAAGTGAACTTGAAATATTTGATCCATGGACTGTATTAATGTTCATTATTGGACTTTGAGTTCATTCCTATTTGTTAATTACTTTTTAGGTACCCTTAGTTCGAGCGATGAGTGATGGCTAGGTCGGGGAATGGTCATCATTAGGATTTTGCTTAGGATGTTATTTTTGAACTTTGTTAGCTTATAAGTTTATGTTCATTTGGATTATTTGGTTTTTGGAAGCTATTTAGATTTTGAACTTTTAATTTTTTTTTTTATGATAGTCTAAAATTGAGATTTGGAGATTATGAAAATTTTGTTAGTACTTGAATTGTTTGAGTTTGCAATCTATTTCAATAATGGATTTTGGTTGATGGATGCTCAGTTTTAAAGTTAAATTTTGAAGATTTTAGAATTTTGTTTCGCTACTCTAAACAGGTATTTGGTAATTGGTAACTTCCAATTACAAGATAATTGTTTTGATCATGTTACACTTTAAGTCTTTGGGTTTGAGGTGTGAAATGACCGTCACACCGTTGAAGTGGATCTTAGGGCGTGACCATTTGTCTTTGGTTGTAGTGAAACTATCCTCTCTAAAGAACTATGGCTTATCTTCGAAAGCAATAAAGGGTAGACATTCAAACCATCCATCAATAAAGACAGACTTTGGTGTAATTACTATAAGAAGCCATGACACACTAAGAAAACTTACTAAAAACTCAAGATAAAACAACGATTTGGTAGAAATAACAACTTCACTCTTACTAGAGAGAAGTCGAGCTATGATTCTTCTCTTAGTAGCCTAAAAATTAACACACTAAAAACACTTCTCATTTGAGATCAAACCCTCAATTAACAACTATGAAAAAAGAATTAGAGGACAAATAGCAATTGTACCCACATTCCTTAGATTAATCAAATTTTAATTTGGTCACTAATTTTTTTTTTTAATTTTTTTTTAAAAAAAGAAATTATGTATATAGCAATATTTGACAAAAAGCCCCTTTTTGTTGGTTTTGAATCCATGAGTATAAAGACTTAACAAAATGACTCATCAAATATGACTAACATTTATCCTCCTTATTTATATTTCTATAGATGACCTCTCCTTATATTTAAAATTGTAGATGACCTCTTCCACGATATAGGATAAGTTCAAGTTAAAATTGTAAAAACTATGGTATATTTAACTATCTTTCTACACAAATGTGATATGACATTCTAGATCCGGCAGATGAATTCAAAGTTTCTCATCCATAAAAAAAAAAAAAAAAATGTAAGAAGGAATTAAGAGATCTATATATGACATGTTCATGAATCATAACTACAATCAATTATGTAATATTTACAATCAAAAATATGTAAAACTCCATGTTATGATATCAATATTGTCTATATCAAGAGGATCTTCCTTCATTCTCAAGTGTTATGCGATCACATTAGTCTTCATTTTGGTATTAAATGGAATCCTTAAAATATAATTTATAGAAATGATTAACATTTAATGAGATCAAATATTTACTACCACATTTATATTGAATGTAGATTATCAAAACTTATGTTTCTCATTTGTGCATATGATATCATTACTCAATATTTTTAATTTTATCGTATAGATTATATTTTTTTAAAAAAATAAAACTATTTTTTTATGTATATTATATTTATTTTACCATTTTTATAATTTCTTTCAATATTTTCAGGATCTTGATCAATTTATTCTCAAAATTTGCATATCATATCCTTATATATTTGCAAAGTCCAATCAATATTCTATATTTTCATCTCCATACAAACTATTCCATTAGAGAGTAGTTTTTAAATTTTAAATTACATATTTATATTTCCACATTATGTAAAATTAATTAATTAAAAGGGATGAAATAATACCATATTTGTAAATTTATCACCTCTCATATTTTTGTTTGAAAAGTATAAATACCCTTAATTATTTTAAGTATTTATAATATGTTTTTTTTAAAAAAATGTTATTTTTACAGGAAAATAATGAGGACATATTTATCAAATAAAGCCAAAAAAATTTGAAAGTCTACAAAATTGGTTCCTAATTACCCTTTTAATCAAATAACCATTTCCGCTTGGGCTAGCAAACCAAAGGAACGGTTCAACCCCACCTTCATTTTTTGGCCTATTGGGCCAATAGCCTCCCCCTAGGCCCAGTACAATAGCTATCCATGTAGCCCAATAACTTCTCGATCTCCTCTCATTTCCGATGTGGGATCAATGTAAAGAAATATATATATAAGGGGGATTTAAAGAAAAAATCAGCTTTAATGTTGCAACATGAGGGCAGGTTTATAAGAGGGTTATTGCTCCACTCTACCACTTCTTTGTTTGTGCTGTATCTTAATGGGGAATAAATTACATAGCATATTTTTAAAAAATAATATAAACATAACATTACATAATACAATTTTTTTTTCATTTCCAATATATTTTCATATTTAAATATTATATATATTTTATTTAATAAATTTTAAAATATTAATACATTAATAAATAAATAAATAAATAATATTAAATTTTAATTATATATTTTAAATATTCAAATTTTAATTTTAATTTTAATAAAATATAAATTATATATTTATAACATTATCGATTAAATGACAGTTTAATTATTAATCGAATCACTGAATTATGAATAGACAATTTTTTTTATTCAATGTCCAATCTACATTGCAAATAACATTATTATGCGGGAAAGTAGTGTAAAAGGAATGAGATAAAATCTTTCTTTCAAATCATAAATTATAGAAAAAGAATTATTGAATAAAAATAAAAATTATTTTCAAAAGAAGATTTTTTTTTTTTTTTTTTTTCCACACGAAGCACATGGAGAGTGGATGAAGAGCGTGGAAGTCACCCTGTTGAAATCAGCGTGGGTCATGGGAGTTGAAAAACTTTACGAGTAACAGAAACCGCTAGCTGTTTTATCCGACAAAAACATGGGAAAACGTGAGGGTTGAAATAGCTTTAACCGATACTCCACAGAAACAAGATTCGGCCGTGGATCCGTAATTCTTAATCAATGTCGTACATCCTTTACTAAATTCCCACACTTTCTCCACTATTTACAGCTTTGCCACTCTCTGCCTTTTTCTTTTTTCTTTTTATCTAATTTAATAAAACATATATAAGTGATAATAAAAATAAATAAAATTTCCTATTCATTAATTAATATTTAAATTAATATAAGATTAAAAAAAAAATCTTGATATGTTTTGTTAATAATATTCATTGGATCCATGTGCATGAGGGGTTTTAAAGATAAGATTTTTAAACTCAAAATAGAAATATTTTAAAAAATTAAATTAATGTATAAGGGATTTTTTTTCCAAAGATCAAGATTATGTTTGATTTTTAAAAAATACTAAGAAAATAAAAAAATATTAAAAAAAAATATTTTCTTATGTTCAATTATCTATAAAAAAATATTAAAAAATCAAATATAATAAAAATAAGTTATAAACTTTCATATTTTAAAATTATTTATTCTTTATATTGATTAATTAAAATAAGTAAATGAGTTTAAAATAATAAATAAAAATAATTTTTTAATTTTAATTTTTTTTCTTGGTATTTTTTTATATTTTCCCTTAAAAGTTTTAAATACCCAATATACTCTTTCACTATGAAAAATTTTAAAAAGAAAAAAATAATTAAAATTAGTTAGAATTTTAAATATTTTAAAATTATTTAATATTTTAATGATAAAGAAAATTAAGTGAAATAAAATTAATAATGTAAATAAAAATAATTTATTTTTCACTTTTCATTTACCTCACATTTTAAAAGAAAAAAAAAAGGGGAGAGGGGTAAAGTAAGGTAAGGTAAAAAGAGAAAAGGTAGTGGAGGGAGTGAGGAAAAGTAGTTGGAAAGTGTGAAAAGGATGGAGTACGGTAGAGGGAGAGATTCCGGGTGGTGGGCTTGTTTTGAAAATGTGTCCGTAACCTCCGTATCCTATTCCTATTTTCAACTTTCCACATATAAAGTCCATTCGCCCTGCTCCGCTTCTTTCCTTTGTCCTACCTTATCTCCTTTTTCAATTATCACATCCCATGTGATCCCATGCCATGTCCTTCACCTTTGTGGTTGGTACTGCTATCTCTACAGAATATATGTCTTCTTCTTTTTGTCATACCTTCATACCTTATTCAAATAATAATAATAATAATAATAATAATAATCCTTTCATCATCATATTTTTAATTTATTCTCTATGTTTTTTAAAATAAATTGTATATATAATATTTTATTTTTAATCATTCTTTATATTTATATAATTATTTTTTAAAACAGATATAAAAAAAATGAAAACAACTAAAAATTATTTTAAATTTTTTTATGAAAAAAAAAATAATCTTAAAAGTGGATATTTACGTTCTTAGTAGGGAAAATGGTGCTTGTTTGTCATGGTCATATACCTTTTCTAGTTTCAACATCGTAATCATCTTCAAAGATGTCATCAATTTATTTTGGTGAGACCTTCTTTTACATCTCCCACCATAACCATTATTTACACTCTATACTCTATACGTTGTCATATGTCACACGTGTAAGGTATTTCAGGACTACTTTTCAGTACCATGCACGTCCACTCCCCTCACCTTACATTTATATATATATATATATATATATATATATATATATATATATATTTACCATTTATTTATATTGTTTGCTATCTTATTCAACTCTCCAAATTATTTCAGATAATTCAATAATCCAAATCTTATTTCCGAATATATAACATAACATTTTGCATAGAAATTTCTGAAAAAAATCATACCCTTTTATAATCATAAACCTTTTATATCTTATATTATATAAAAAATAAAATTTATGATACCGTATAAGTATAAGTTTTTCTTAATTTTGTAAATATGTTTTAAAATCGATTGAACATGAATCATTACAAATGACATTGGATCCTATTTAGACTTCTTTTATTCTTGTAGATGTATTTTAAAATCATGAAAACCCCTTTGACTCATAACGGACAATTTTTAAGAGCGTGACATTACAAAATTATTTCATCAACAAATATTTTAACAAAGCATATAAATACAATATTCGGGCTCACAACTGCAGCCAAATTAACTAAAAGAATTTTTTATTTTATTTTTTAAAAAAAAGGGCAAGTGGAATATATGAAGAATTGTAAGTTAAATAAGGCAAAGTAGAGGCAAGTATGTACGAGGACTGTGAATAAATAAAAGAGATACTCAGTGGAAGAATCAACACACAGGAACAAAAGAAGTAGGAATCTGATTGAAACTTTAACGTATATGTTGCAGAATGATAAAGTAAAAAAATAAAACTTTTTTATGAAAACGTAATGGGTGTATGACATGTGCCCATCAACTACTTTTTGGATTTAAATTTTTTTTTATTGAAAATGCTTTCTTGACGCTTTACACAAACCTTTGAAATCACATTTGATAAAGCCAGAACCAAGGCCAACAGTAGTGGCAAAGCCACCAATCCAATTCAATAGAAAATGATCTAATAGTATTTTTTTTTAAAGAAGTGGCACCAACTCACAATCTTTGATCAATCTGGCTACATAAAGAGGTCTGACGTCCGGGGGGCTTCATTGGCAATTTTGGACTATTGAAAGGGCCAATCAGCATTCACAAGCTAAACAGTATAATTAATTTAAAAGGTTAAAAAGTTAAAAATTAGATAAAAGGAAAATTAGCCAAAATAAATAAATTTAATTGGAGACATTTTAGATGGTAACTGTTTTAAAAAACAATTTTGACAAATAGTTTCTGAAAACTATTTTCTAATTTACTTAAAATAACTTTCAAAAAATAAGTAAAAAAAACATCCTAAAGATTTAAAAAATAAAAAATAAAAAGCAATCTTTGGTTGCCAATGGTGTTTCTTGATCTAGAAAACAAAAAAAACTCGCCAAAAAACTTTTGTGAAAAACAATCATGACTTTGATTATAAATGCTTCTTCTTGGATTTGGATATGTTATAACTTCGCTTTAAAAGCATTCTCAGCTTTTTGTCTGGTAAAAACACTTTTCATTTTTGTCTCAAATAAACATTTTTATTTTTTATGGGGAGTCCTTTTATTTATTATATTTATTTTCATTGCGATTTTTGGAAGTAGAATTTGTGAAACACTGGTCACTGGATTCTCTGCGCCCTAGGATCTCGTTTTCATCCTCAATGTGAGAGAAAATTTTTGAAAAACTAGAAATCTAGAAAAAGGAAAAAGTGAAAGCCTCAACTTCTCCAAAAATTGTAACAAACAATACTATCAGATTGAGTAGTAGATTATGAGAAGAAAAAACAGAGGAAACGAAATTACAAATCCAACAATGAACAATTAACCATGGAAATTTTCATCGTCATTAGCATTTGCATCAGATTAGGCGTTACAAAATACCACTAAAAAAAATCCCTTTGAAAGAGAAAAAGAAAAGGAAAAGTTCAACGACATCTCATTGGAACCCATGAATCCGCCATTAAAGACTTAGGTCCAAGGATGGTCAGAACCAAAAACCCCCCACCGAACACCCCCCCACATTTACAAAACCCTAAAATCCAAAAGAATCAAAACAAAAATAAAAAAAAACAACCCTGAAAACCCTAACGGAACTCCAATGTCAAACCCTAGCTTTCTGCAGGAGAGGAGTAAACCCATTCACCACATTCCTTGTCTCTCTACAGGAATCAAAACCCACTTCGGAAACCATCTTGACAAACTCATCCAACCCCAACCCACCGTATTTCGCCTCATCCTTCTCCAAAAACCTTAGTACTTCTTTGAAAAACCCCACTTCACAGGGTAAAACCAGGCCTCCGCTCGATCGAAGCCCGAACTCCTCCTCCGCCTTGTTCAACAGAGCCACGAAGATCGGCAGGTTCAGGAGCCGGGTTGGGATCACGAACCGCCGGCGGTCCGCGCCTACATAGACGGCCAGGAACCCGGAGGGGGTGCGCCGGATCGACCCGGAGGTGCAGTCGGAATCGGAGTCGGAGAAGGAGCGTATGGACCGCGGTCTGAGACTCACACTCATGGTCTTCCATCGCTGCATTACCTGCTTCAAACGCACGATTTGGCGGATCTTTTCGACTCTCTTGACGGCAGAAGCCATTGGAGAAGTTGCAGACAGAGCTCTCCGGAAGGCGAAAGAACTCACAAGGGAGAGATGATTCTGATTTTGATCTTTCAGAGTGCTTGGAGAGAGAAAAAGAGGAAGCTAGCAGAAAAAGAATCCAGAGAAAGTATAGTGCAAGTTGAACTGTGTTAGGGACAGGTACAATGCTATTAATATTATAATATATTTATTATATTGTTATTTATTTTTTAAAAAATATATATTTTTAAAATTCTGTTTTTATTTAGTTTCTATTTTTTTTAAATATCCTTTCCATATTTTCTTTTTTCCTCCTTTTAATAAGAGTCCATTTCACACTTATTTTAGATAATATTTTTAGTTTTTCAGTTACTTGAAAAATTAAAATTAAAATTATTACCTAACCCACTCTTTTAAACTTAATCAAATACTATATACGGGATGATACCTTTTCAACAGGACCTTATATTATTCATTTAAAAATCTGAAAATAATTAATTTTTATTTAGAGGTGTGGCTTGGAGCCTATTGAAGAAGAAATTTAGAGGCTTGATTGGATTTTTACTAGGATCTCATTTAGCAGCCCATAAACAACACTCACATGAAAAATTAAAGATGAATAATTTTAATATTATTATAGAGTATTTAAAGAAGACAAAGAAACAAAAAGAAGCAAATAGTGGGATAGATATGAAAATTTGTAATATTACAGAAAATAATATATAAAATATAAGAATTTTTATGTAAAAAAATGGGTATGTTTTTAAAACCGTTTTTTATGTAAAAAAAAAATTATCAATTGGTGTTATTAATCCGACAAGTAAAATGTTGTTTTAGGAAATAATTATTTGACTTGTAAAAAGTACATGTATTTTAAAATATTTTTAATGTTTTAAAATTGACGAAGATAAAATTGATTTATAAAAGTTGAAATTCTTTTTTTTTATATATATGTTTTTTTAAATCAGCGAGTCAAAACATATTTTTTCCCTTTAAAAAAATTTAAGATTTAATTTCCACTTTCTCAAATTTTTAAAATTTTGAAAAATCCTTTTAAGTATAATGTAAATTTTTGTATTTTTATATAAGAGTTTTTTATATTTTATATAAGAATTTTTATTTTTTAAAAATAAAAAATGAGGAGTGTATCTAAGCCTCACCTTTATAATTAAAATTAAAATTAGAATTTTATGTCATATTAAATTCCTCTCTTTTTATTTATTTATTTATTTTTTAAGATTTAGTATTTGAAAATAGATTTCAAAATAATAATTTATTAGAAAACAAGGAGAGATGTGAGACTAGAGAAACATGAATTATACATAAAGAATAATGCTATTTTCTCATATTTTTATCACATTTTTATTATTTATTTATCTATTTATATAATAAATGGTGGTCGGATGGAGAGATTTATATAAACAGTTATTCTATTTTCCTTTTTTACCATATTTTTATTATTTGTTTATATGATAATTATTTTAAAATATTAAATCACCACTTATCATGAATTGATGATAAAAATATCCACAAAATAGAAGAAAAAGAATTAGCATTATATTTTTAAAAATATAATATGGAAACACATGAGGGCATTGAGAAGGAATTGAAATAAAATATTTGAAATTCAACTAGGTTTGAAACTACTCAAAATAGTATCTTTTAGTGGAGTTAGTTAGGATTCATGGGCCACACTATCCAAAACTTTCTCAATGCCCTCCTTGAATGAATGAAAGTGGAGGTAATGATGAATGGAAGAGGAAAATTTAGATAAGAGGTAAAAGTTAGAGTCGAACAAATTAACAACAACAATAATACCAAAAATTATAGAAAATTTAAGGTATTCCTCATCCAATTCTAGATATAGCATCCATATCTATATGGGTCCTTATCTTTGAATATTGAGTACGTGATAAAATTTAAATTATTAGATGAGAATATAAAATTATAACTAATGAAGATTGAAAATAAAATTATGAAACTTGAAGTCCACTTGGTACTACCTAATTGATCACGTATTTTTTATACCTAAAGAAAATTGCCTTCAATATTCAATTATCAATTACACCTTATTAAGGATTTTATGGTAAAAAATTTAAAAGAGTGAATAATTTATCATATTTGTTAAAGAGGTTTAGGGTCTGTTTGGTAATTATTTTTGAAAATAATTTTGAAAAACAATTTTTGAAAACATTGTTTTTATGTTTTATAAAACAAAAGTCTATTTGGAAATCGAAAATATTTTTAATCCTTTTTTTAAAATTTTAAATATGTTTTAAAAATAATTTTTATATCTGGTATTTTATTTTTAATCATTCTAGTATAATTATTTTTAAAACAATTCTTAGAAAATAATAGAAAATAACTAAAAGATGTTATTTGAAAAGACCATATTCTTTATTAATAATACTATAAAATAAAAAATAATTCTTAATTATCAAAGTTATTATCGAAAATAATCGCCAAACAGGGCTTATAATTTCAACTCATCCATTATTGTTTTAGGATGTTATTTATTTAAAAATAAATTATGGAAAGTGAGAAAAGTTGCACAACCATGTAAAAATTTTGAATTCTTATATAATAATTTAAAATATGGGAGTATTAGGATAAGCAAAAGCTATTATTAAAATTCTATTTGGACTAAACTTTTGATATTAATTTGGAGTGTTTGGTAAAACTTAATAATTTAAATTGATTTTAAATTAATTTAAAATATGGGAGTATTAGGATAAACAAAAGCTATTATTAAAATTCTATTTGGATTAAGCTTTTGATATTAATTTGAGGTGTTTGGTAAAACTTAATACTAACTACTTAATAATTTAAATTGATTTTAAGTTAAATTTTACTTAATTTGCTGACTTAAAACTACTTAATTTTTATTTTAAGTATCAAAATTGCTTAATAAAATTAACTTAAAATTTTACTTTAAATTATCAAATTGACACATTTATCCTTATAAGTGTGTGGAGTAGAATAGTAAAAAAGATCGTTGAAATAATTACGGTAAATGATGGTAAAAAGATAAAATAAAGATATGAATTTAAAATAAATTAATTATTTTTACTTATTACTTAAGTTGTTTTTATTTTAAATCATACCATTAACCTATTTTACCACTTAATTTATTTAATGACTTAAATTAAGTTATTAAATTATTTTAAATTATTAAATTGATTTACCAAACATCCATTTACTACGAACATAAAAAGTAAAATGGAGATTATTTTGACATTATAAAAATTTTATTAAACATAAAATAGTAATTTACATCATTTAAAACACCATTTTTTTTTTTTAAAAAAGGTAATATATTTCTTTCTTTTATATTAAGTTCCCTTCAAATTTAGAAAAATTTCTTTTTAGTAAACTCACCCAATTATCAAATTAAATTTTTATTGAGTATAATTAGTTAGCCACGTAAATATAGAATCAAAAAAAAAAAATTTAAAAGAAGAAGAAATAATATAGAAAGTTATGAATTTGCTTATTCAAGACACATCATTTTATATTCATTGCAATCACTTTGTCATGGAAGGAAAATAATAATAACAAATTTGCTATTCACTTAGTCATATATAATTTGATTATGGTATGAGACTCTAAAATTAAGGTCCAATCCACTATTGATTAGTCAAAAAGAGCAGACAATTAGCCCACATTCATGCTCATAGAAATGCTCGTCACATGGTTAAACTTACATAGCAAATTTACTGGGATTTATTTAATATTTCGCCGTCATCTTGACTCGTAATTAGCAAGGCCCAAGGTTGTATGAAACCTTAAGCCGTAAATGTTGACCCTAATTTGCATGGTTGTACGTTAATTCATGCTATTATTTTAATCGGTTATGCAATTTCTTAGCAAATGATAATGGAAACTTAAGCTAGAGATTGTTAAATGATTTTAAGAAGCGTTTTAAATTTTTAAAATATATTTTTTTAAATATGATGGATTTGACCAAATTTTGAAAACACTTTTAAAAACCTAAAAAATTAATTATAATATTTTTTAGAAAAACATTTTATAAAAGATTATTCTTAAAACACTTTTAAAGAAAAACATTTTCACTAAAAATACTTTGATTAAAAACATTATTGAAAATGGTTATAGGGAATGTTAGAAATATTATAAACACTTCTAAAATCATCGTGAAAGGCACTCTAAAAACACTTCAACTAAAAGTATTGTCATATGCACTCTAAGTAGAATTGAAGATGAAATATGGAATTATTTTAGAGTGAGTTTGATAGTATTTTTATTCAAAATATTTTTAGGATAATCACTTACAAGTATTTTTTTAGAAAATAGTATTAAATAATTTTTCAACATTAAGGTAATGTTTATTTTTTTATTTTTGCTAAATATTTGACTTTTTCTATTTAACTATAAGTAATCTATTGATATCAACCAATATAATTAAAGTAAACTTATTATCAATAGTTTTAATTATATAGATTGATATCAACATATTACTAAAAAAACTAAATATTTTGATTTTTTCTATTAAGTAAAACAAGCAAATATTATCTAAATGATTCTCAACCAATGATTTTTTAAAACCATAAGTGATTTTATAAATTTTTAAAAGTATTTTTAAAATTTTCCTAAAACAACCCTAATTCACTACCAAACATAGTCTTCATTTTGTTGAGATAAAAAAGATAACGGGGAATGTGTACAATGAATTCCAAGTACTTTCCACCATTGATGCCATCTTAACTATAAATTAATTTGGATTTTTGGCGACTTTCTCTAATATATTTTCCAATCCTTGGTATGCATCCCTTCATATAGAAGGTATGCATATCTAAGGCAGTCATGCCTGACCCACCCACCCATTGGTCAAGTTTAGGTAGGTCACCGTAGTCAAAATTGGTTTTTTTATTTTTATTTATTTTTAATAGAAAATAGAAGATGAAATCAAAATAAAAAATTTTATAGAAGAATATTAATATTATAAAAAATTTATTAAAAATAAAATAACTTATTTCATAATCAAAATATGACTTCTATAAAAAATAATAATTTTCTCATTTTTATATAATTTTTTTTTAAAAAATTAATCAAATATGCTTGAAACCCGAGTTTAAAAGTGAATCTTTTACTTTATCTCACTTTAAAAAAGAATTTTTACTTTCTCATGAGTACATCCAAACAGGACGTTAATTTGTATCTCCATGACTCCCCATGAATTATTTTCTCCCCGTTCACCCATTTAATCGCATTCTTTATCGGCTTTCCTCAGCCCTTAACCTTAAAAGAGGAAAGAGGTTAGTAGAGTCTTCATTGGCTTGATTGGAGTGTAACTTCCATTATAATGCCTTGATTCCTCTACAAAGAATTGTTTTAGGCTATATTTGGTCCAGGAATTTTTTTTTTGTTTTTGGAATTTCATTTCATTATAAAACATATGAAAGAAAATAAAATATAATTAAATTTTATTAGAAATTTATGTTTTTTAAAACTATTTAACGTTTATATAATAGGGGAAATAAGTGAAATAAATTTGAAATGATATAAAAATAATTTATTAATTTAGGATCTATCTTTTTATTTTTCTTCGATTTTTTTCTTTCACTTTTTCTTTCTATTTTCTTTCATTCACATTTTCCATCAAATTTTTTGAAATCAAACATAGCTTTAAATATTTGATATTCATAACCCTTATGCCATAGGAGGAGAATTTGACAAAAATCTTTTCAGCTATTCATATATGACATTTTACTCATCACTAATTTATTTATTTTATTTTTTTATTTTTAAAGTTTCATCGTCACATTCACATTTTTCTTATTTATATAAACATTTAAAAGAAGTGTAAATCATTGACTCTTCCCAAATAGGTTTAATTTATTTTTGTAGATTCTTTGTTTTGTTTTTTCTATTATCTTTTTTTCCCTTCTTATACCAAAAGATTATGTTTGATTTTAAAAAAACACTTGTGTTTGGTTTCAAGAAAATTTGAAAGAAAATGCAAAAGAAAGAAAATAGAGAGGAAAAGTAAAAGAAAATAAAAAGTAAAGAAAAATAAAAAATAAGTTTAAATTTAATAAATTATTTTTATATGTTTTTTTAAATTTATTTTACTTATTTCTCTTTGTTATAGCAAGATTAAATTATTTAAAAATATATAAATTTTAAATTAATTTTAATTTTAATTTAATTTATTTTATATTTTTAAAACCAAATATGAGAAAATTAATTTCCTTACATGTTCTATAATTTTTTTCAAAAACCAAACATAACCTAAAGAATATCACAAGCTTATTCATGTTTCTTACTCAAATCCTCTTTAATCCTCAAATGGTTAGTATTATTGTAAAATAATCTGACATATATTATAGAACTCCTAATTTTCTTATTTTTTATATTAAAATTTAATAAAAGTTCCATTAGTTATTGTCAGTAATAAAATAAAAAATGAAGATTTATATCAATAAAAATGAAATAAAATATGAATACAAAAATAAGAATAAGAATAAAATAAAATAAAATTTCAAAAAATATTGGTTTTTGTTCAAATTTATCATTTCCTCAACAACAAAATATGAAAATAAAACAAAATTGAAACATAAAAATAAATGGGGATTTATGTAAACATGCAATATTTACAAAATGTGGATGAAAAGAGAACTCAAAAAAATTATTTTCATGGGGAGTGCATTTTGGAGAAAATAATTCTTATTTTATGTACTAGAGAATAGTGTCAAGCTTACATTATTGGAAAATGTTCTTATATGTGTATATGAGTTGCCATTCATACCAACCCAACTCACATGAGAATAACACTATTACTTTAAGACCAAAACATTACTATAAGATCAAAACACATATAAGAGCATTTTCGGATAATGTAAGCTTGACACTATTCTCTAGTACATGTGTAGACCCCCATTTAGGTCTTTTCTTTGCTGCAGCTGATTTTGCCACGTGGAAGAGCCCCAGCGAGCCACGTGTCGCTCCCTTAGTGGCTATAAAGGAATCAGCCTTGCTTTTTGGGAAGCAAATCAGAGGATGACACTTGGAAGAAGGTTCTAGAAGGAGGAGCGTTTTTGTTAAGACGTTGCCAGCTGCTGCATGTGGAGGTGTGGAGGCTGGCAGCTACGGAGGGTAGTGCTTTTTGTGATGGTTTTCTGCAGAGGCTGTTAGGAGGGCAAATCCGGGAGAGAGGAAAAAAAGAGAATAAAAAAAAGAGGAAAGCTGTAGAGATCCAGGTGAGGGGGGCTTCTGGTTACAGGCAGAGTAGCAGGGAGTTTTGAGAGTGGGGGAGGGTGAGTGAAGCTAAGGAGAAAAACTGAGAATAACTTGAGAGAGAGGGGCTTTTGTTTGAGGATTTTGCTTGGAGAGAAAGGATTCCAGAGAGAGTTTTCGGTGAGATTATAATTTGAGGTCTTGGAACTTGAGGAGGGGTATCTCTTTCGCTTTGGAGGGCAAGAACTCAGGAAAGAGTATCTTCTGGTACGTTTGGGACAACTTCTTGAACTCTTCTTACTCACCCCCTGTTTTCCTTCTATCTTACATCTTCTATAATCGTCTTTGTTTTTCTTCTGATCATTGGTTGCTTGTTTGGGTATGAATGTGATGCTACATTACTATTTTCTCGTATTTGTTTATTTGAATATGGTTTACTCTCGTTTCAATATTGGTTTTAAACTCTCCTGTTGCACCACTGGTCAGTGAACCCCTGGATTTCAATATGAAAGGGGATCATACTTAAATGCTTTAATCACTCTGTTTACTCTGTTATGAGCACACTATATCTTGTTTTGTTCCCTCCTCCATATCCGGTGTCTCAATCCATATCCCTGTTTCTGGCTCACATTTTCGGATTTGCTTTGGACTACTGGTTTTGTGTTCTGATTTGTGCCTGAGGGGAGAAGGTTGTGTTTTGGCTTATTGCCACTGAGTCATGGCTCCTAATAGAAGAGATGCATACGGGTGCTAGTTCAGCTACTGTTTTGACTAGCCAATGGGTAGAAATTATAGCAACTGAAGTAATGTTTAGTTGATCCGACTTCTCTTTCATAGAGTTCTCTGGCAAATCAATTTCCCTTGGCAAATGAGGTTGTAAGAAAGGCTGCAGCTGTTCCCATTCGAAATCGAGCTTTAAATTACAACAGGATGCCTAGTTGGAATAGGCCAAGTTCTTCGGTGGCTACCATATATGCATCTGGATTTTCACCTTGTTTTGTAGTCATGGCTACCAAGAAGGTGTAGTGTTATCATGCAAATTCCCTGGGTTTGAGCATATTATTTTCTGAAAAGTGGGTGTTAATTCTCATACTGTGCAACCACACACCCCGAAAGCAATACCCTAACCCTGACCTCGGTGGACCGTTCGTTCGGGTCTCTGATCCTTAATTCGCTGTTCATGCAATGGAAATATCATAATCCCTTATTGTCAGGTCTAGTGGACTGAAACCTGTTATGCAGAATGACTTTGATAGGGTTAAGAAAGGTGATATTTGTGTGGCTATTTGCCGGCATGGTAAAAAGAAGTTCAGTGGATCAAGTACTGGTGGAATATCCCCTTCGAGGAATCGTTTGAAGAAGCTTAATTATTCATGGAGGGAGATGGGTTTGGACTTTAAATTTTGATTTGACCTTCTATTCATCCAATCATGTATGCATATAGGCCATCCTCCATAATACCCACATTCCCGTTTTTAAAATATCCATTATTTCACCTTTCCCACTACCCATTCCATCAACGATGCCTATATCATTTTCACCTCAACGTATTCGATATGATACCCATTTAATCATCTCACCACCCTCCTCTCTCTATATATCATCGTATTATCCACTAATCCCTCTTCACTCACTACCCTCTATCACCTATTTCATCAGTCATTTCCTGTTCCATTTTTTCCTTTCTTCTTCTCAATCCGTTCTCTCAACTGTAGCCACAACAGCTATGGCAGACTCCATTGTTTCAGCCATCTAGCTTCCCCGACTTCAGATATCCAACCCCTTTAATCCGTGGCACCCCGCGCAATTAAGCCATGTAAAATTTGGGAGAATCTTAGATATTTCTGTGAATTGAGAAGAGACTCCAAAAGAGCTTTCTAAGCTCGCTGCCAATGTCTTCTTAACCCAGAGGATTCTTTATTTGTTAATGCTGTGTCGGCTCCCTGTGTGGCTACTAGAGCAGGTTCTACGTGTGGTTTCGCATGCAGTCTGCATAGACGCAAGATTCGTTTCACCACCTTTTGAACATATAACGGTTAAAGGGCCAATCTCTGAGTTATCAATCTAGGTGGGAATCCACTCGGTGTCCTTTCAAGATGGGAAAAATAGTAGAAAAGCTCGGCGGTGCTGGAGTTTTTGGTGGGTCACTCCGGAAACCCACAGGCCTCACCCTTATATTACCATGCATTGTTTTCAAAAATTGATTCCGATCATTTCCCACTAATCATGCATCTTTTACTTTATTTATTTATTTATTTACTTATTTTAATTTTTAATCATATTTTCATCTTTTATTTCATTCATTTCACCTTTTATTATTATTATTATTATTATTATCTTTTTTATTATTATTATTATTTTATCCTTATTGTTTTTAAAATAATCCCCCCTAAATTCCAATTTTCAAATATTTTCCAAATTCCTTTATTCAAATAACCTTTTGGATTTTAGTATTCTTTTATAAATTCAACTCCATATTTTCCTTCATCCTTAGAATATTTAGGTTCCAAGAGTCACTTTTCAATAAAATTTGGCCGCCATCTTTATTTCTGGCAAACAATTTTCATATCCTCTCTATTTTTAAAATGTTTTGAAATAAGCAAGAATTAAATTCCGTAATTCCGAATAATGGTTTTATTGGAATTAATTCATGCAAAATTAAATCGGGCTTTGGTGGGGGCCCCACATATGAGAATTCATGATTGATTGATCGTTTGATTGATTTACTTATCTTGCGTGTTTGATCTATCCTGTTCCATGATATGCGCTTAATTATATCTTGTTCATTGCTCAATAACCCTGTTCCATGATAGCGCATTCGAGATTGCTGCCCAGGTATGCCTTCACTTGTTCTGATAGTTCATTTTATATATTCTAATTCTCATACGTGCATGATTGATTTGGGTATTCATCGACTTTCTCATTGGTCGCCATGTCAGTTTCATTTTATTAGTAGAGACCCGACTTTAGGGACTTAGAGGGGTGCTACGGTCTTTACCGTACCTTCCCGATAAGTAACCTGACCCCCGAACCCGATCCGATTTTTCGTAGATCACCTTTCCCAAATAAGGAGTCACACTTAGGGTTTTTCTTTCTTATTTTGTTTACCCTTTTAAAAATAAAACAAAAATAAGTGGCGACTCCAAGTCAGTTTTCTTAATCAAATAAAAAATCAAATTTTCGAATAAAATGAAAATCGAGTTTCGCCATCGAGTGGGAAACGCATTGAGCCGAAATGCGGGGTCCACAAAATGGCGACTCCACTGGGGATCATTAGAGGGTCAAGCTTGAACTTAAGATGAAGCAAATGTGGCGTTTGATGAGTCGATCAGTGAGTGCCTATTTCTTGATTGCACATTGAGAGTTCCCGATGCCATTGGATGCATGCTTGGGTGTTTGTTTTTACTAGGGGACATGGACATGCTGATTATGATGCTTGTTTATCTTGATTGAGCATTCCGATTGTGGGAATTTTTCTGTGCTTCATTGCCATGTTTGTTGAGTACATTGACATGCTTATTATATTGATTGATCATCTTGCCTTGCTTAGCATAGTCATTCTGATTTTGCCATGTTTGCTTTGTTCACCTCACATGTATAGACTTGCCACTGTATATCACTCAGCTTGACATGTTGATTCTCTTACTTGTATACTATTTTGATCGTCTTTGAGCATGATTTTTGTATCACTATTCGTCTCGATTGTTGTATTCTCGCTTATCTTGTGTGTACATGATGATATATCTGAGCTTTGCCTGATTGCGTGATTGCATGACTACCCTTCCTTTGTGTGATTGCGTGTTGCTTGTCCGTGTGGGTAGCACATCTATCCCCTTATCTCCGACCCTCTAGTTTCGGTCATTTCCTTCATTTCGGTTCTCACTTTTGCAAGTGTGAGGCCTTGTGTGTGCTTGTACTCTGACCGAGATAGAGTTTAGGAGTAGGGTCTAGCGACGGGCTATACCGATATTTGGGAGCGTTCTGGAGGAGATCGACATATCGATGCTGATTGGAGTCCGATCATTGAAGACCTGTATAGCCCCGAGCTAGGTTTCATGGATAGTTGTACGGCCAGTGTGTTTTCTCTCTTGTTTTAGCTTCTTAGGGTTTTCGGATGCACCCACACCATTCACTGTGCACTTTAGTCGACCGTTGAGTGTTGAGAGTTTGAGAGGTTTCACCATAGGAACCCCCCTGGGATGTTGAGGTAGTGCATGTGTGGAGCTGATGACCACCTTGCATGGAAGCGCCCCGTCTCTTCGGAGGCGTGCAGAGGGTTGCGTACTGCCGGAGGGTACGATCGCTTCTGCTAGGGATCTTTGAAAGTCCACCCATATCCAGCTAGTGCCACCTTGACCTCGTAGGTTGAGCCGTAGATCCTTCGAGTAGGACTCCCCCCCTACACGTGGGTGCATCTGAGGGCCTTCAGAGCCTCTTTAGTTACAGTTCGGATCCGGTATTCCCTCTTTTTAGTCTCCAGTTGAGAGTGCTCGGAGATCGATTTGAGTTTGAGTATCAGTTGGATCACCCTTATCATGTCACCTTGGATAGTGTTTTTCACTCGATGAGTTTGTCATGCTTCCCCCCTAGGGCTTTCATCTTTCTTTCTCGGCTCGACACATCCATTCACTTTGTCGTCACTTGTTCGATGCTTTGAGATATGTTCATTGATCACATTTTTACACTGTACACTTATCACGAGCTCAGTACCTTATCATTTGTTTGATCCTTGGTTCGATTTTCGACTCGATGCTCATATTTTCATTACAGAAAGGTGAAAGGCACATTTTCATATCCGCACTTTTTAGAGAGATTCGCCTTGATCACCTTATCATTTTTTCTCTTATAGATCTCGAGTTGAAGGTTGATTCAAGGATATGTGGTTATAGATGGAGTATTGATCTCGTGATAGCGTGTTTTTCACACCTCTTTCATCTTGGATTATTGATGAGAATTCTCTAGTCACATTTGTAGCCATCTCACAGTGGACACCTTTATGACTCCAGAGTTCTCGTCATATGTCCAGATTTCTGATTGCCACCTCAGGACCATGTGCTTGTGTGTTGTATTGTCGTCTTTTAGAGTTTTATCTCGTGTCCTTCATCCATCTTGTTTGCATTGTAGGAGTCAGTTTAGGAGTCGTTTGAGTCTGGAGTCACATTCTTGGAGGAGAGTTGGAGGACGATTGATCAGAGCAGATTCATATCCGAGTTTAGACAGTTCAGTTGAGATGTCAGACGAGCTAGTTTCCACACTTGCTTCCATTCAGGAGTTCATGGCCGGAGTCAGTAGGCGCTTGGATCAGTTAGAGAGTTCTCGCCAGGATCCTCATCCGGTTGGCATGGTCACTGACGAGACGATTCCTCATGCATCTCAGACAGCACAGACTCGTCCACCTGGGGTTTCACTTGGTACTCCATTTCATCTGACAGATCATTATGAGACCATTCCACCACCTACTGTCACAGTGCCACCTCCCATGGTTCCTACTATTGAGGATACTCGATTGGCCGAGCAGGAAGCCAAGGTTGAGAGGCTTGAGTCCATGATGAGACAGATCAGATTGCAGGACGGGGGTTTGACTTGGGATGATAGAGATGGCATACCGGCGGCTAGCTTGCCCGCCAAGTTTCGCATGCCAGACATTGAGCGCTACAGTGGGATTGGTTGTCCCAAGATCCACTTGAGACTATACAGCACGGTCATGAGAGCACATGGGATAGATGATGCACAGTTGGTGGCCCTCTTCCCTATGTCACTTAGTGGAGCAGCTCAGAGGTGGTTTGCTTCAGTCGAGCCTTCGAGACTTCGCACCTGGGAGGACGTGGCTCATGAGTTCCTGACCCAGTTCGCTTTCAGTGCCGATATTGATGTATCCAGGCGAGAGTTGGAGGCCACTAGACAAAGGCCAGATGAGTCTATTTCTTCCTTTGTCACTCATTGGAGGGCAAAGGTGGCTGGTATGATAGATCGGCCTAAGGAGCAGGATCAGATTGACATGGTTCTTCGGAACCTACAGCCGAGATTCGCGAGACGTCTTGTGGGCATCCCGTTTCAGGATCTCAGGAGTTTGGTTCAGGCAGCTTTCAGTGTTGAGGAGGCCATTGCTCGAGGATTATGGACAGATACTACTCCTTCCCCTGACAGTAAGGGGAAGAAGCTGATTGGGCCGTTTGGCAGATCTGGAGAGGTTGGCACTATTAGTTATCAGCATCAGAGGCCCGCGCATCGCTCAGCTTATAGGCCTCCTACAGTCAAAGCTCCTTTCTCTCTTCCACAGTATCAGTATCAGTTGGATTATGCTCAGGAGCCTTACATTGCTCAGACTAGCATGCAGCCACGACCTTCGCATCCGAGAGCCGCTACTCACCCGCCACCTAGACCATATGCACAGAGGGCTGCGAGACAGTTCACTCCTTTGGGCATGACATTGACTAGAGCTTTTGAGAAGCTCAGAGACGCTGGGGTGATTGTTCCTTTGGCGCCGAGGCCTTTGCCACATCCTATTCCTCCTCATTTCCGTTCACATGAGCACTGCTTATATCATCAGATGCCGGGGCACGATACTGAGCGTTGTTCGGCACTCCATCATGCGATACAGGATTTGATCGATTCAGGGGTGGTTGACTTGGCTAGGCCAAGTGTGACCACCAATCCCCTGCCTACACATTCTACACATGCGGTTCCTCCTCCTCCTGGTCATCAGTAGATTGATTTGGATATTGAGGGTACTGATGGCATATGGCGTTCTGGGATCTTCTAAGTTGAGGACTTGGGTTAGTCGGCATGGGTACATCGCTTTGCAGCAGTTCACTTCAGGGCACTCTTCATCCTGATTATGGTCATCATTAGAGTCATTTTCCATTTTGTTGAGTCCAGTTTGTAGTTTGTTAGAGTTGTTTTTGTTTTGTTGAGTCTTGTTTTCGGTTTAGGATCATTTGTTTTTAGTTTCATGTTGAGAGTCCAGTTGTTTGTAGTCCTTTATCATTTCACACATGATGTACTCGTTGATTCAGTTAGTGATATGATATTTTATCTGAGTATTGTGACTTTTTTTTTTTTTTTTCTCGTGAGTGAGTTTTACATATCTTGTGTTGATGCGTGTTATGCTTTCGATATGATACATCTTTCACTTACATCACGATCACTTTGGCCTGACCTATCATGGAGGATATTGAGCCTATTTGACTTAGGATCAGGAGATCGACCTAGGGAGTTTGAGACTGTGACCCATTTCACCTTCTGATTAGAGCGGTACCATACCCATATCCACACCTTGACTCTATGGACTTGATGACTTACCCATTTTGGGCCTGACATGACACCACCATTTGGTACTGCTGTACGCCTTTACCATTCTTATTCGCCTTCGTACATTACAGTACCATTGCCTTTCCTTTCCATCATTTCCTTTATCTGACTAGGTAGAGTCCGAGACGGTTAGACCCGAGGTGAGCTTCACACGATGATAGGTGGATCATGATGAGAGAGTGGCTTGATTGTTTGACGATATTGTTGAGATAGAGGGGTTATCATGGAGCATCCAGATTTGAGCCATCGCACATGACTTCAGAGAGTCGGGATGATTAGAGATGGTGATTTTATGAGACGATGATGAGTGACTTATGATGATGGAGTGAGTTGATTTTCAGAGGACATTGACGGTTATCATAGAGCATCAGTGGGAGCTTTCGCGCGATTTCAGAGGAGTCGCCATGACTATGTTGGATGGATGCCAGTCTTCAGTTTTGACCATGTGAGATCTTGAAAGCACAATGTTTGAGGTTGTGGTCAAAGGATGGGTGGCCATCATTTCATGCGCCTATTTACTTTATCACCCTCACATATAGAGTTACCCGTTGCTAGCCCTTCGAGCCTCACACGAGCACATAGCCTTTTCTTTCATCACCTCGTTTACCTATTACACCGGGTTGGGGACCCTATAGTGCTTGCATGCTATGATTGGATACGTCATGAGTTCCAGACCTGACATACATATTCAGGCCTCATTCCTCACTCTTCATTGTGATATTTTCCTCTTTGACATCATCTCATCACTTTTTCCGACATCACATATCACTACTTGTGATATTCGTTCCGTCTTTTCTCTCATCATTGATTACTCGACATTATCTTGTTTCACCTTGAGTGGTGGTTTTTCACACGTCACTGCATGGAGGATTGTCACATTCTTTCCTATCATTCACCCCATGGGCAGTGGTTCAGAGATGTTATTTTGAGAGGTTGTCTTGTTGGTGAGGATTCATGTTACATTCGTATGTGGAGGGTTTGATCATTTGGGTATGCATTTTCATGGGAGTTCATTCATTATTGATCCGAGTATGCGCAAAAAAAAAAAAAAAAAAAAAAAAAAAAAAAAAAACAAAAAAACAAAAAAACAAAAAAATGAAATGAAAAAAAAAGAAAAAAAAAGATAGCGCATTGTTCATTTTATCATTCACCATTGGGCATGTGTATGGACGTGCTAGTTTGCTTCATTGAGTTCATGTGTTAGAGAGAGTTCGTATGAGAGCTTCTTTCTGGTATTCATCTTGATGTATATTTTGGGTGAGAGTATGATTCGCCCATTCGTTTTTTGTGAGAGATGCGAGCGACCTTTCTTCAGTATCTCTGGATCCTTGCTCTATCCATCATTCCATCTATTTCAGATGTGACTATTTTCCATGCTTTGATGCGAGTTGACCATCACTCACTTTTCTATCTCTTCGTCTTCTTCTATCTTTATTTTATTCCTCCATTCCACTCTACCTCATCTGATTTCTTTCTTTTCTCATCCTGCTTGATGTTTGACTTAGGTTCAGCATCCACACATCATTACTTGTTCATTCGATGCGACCATTCATTTATCATCACTTTTCGTGTGGGGACCCCTAGGTCCGAGACTCATGACGTTTTCTACGCATTGCATATCATGCACGAGGGGTATGGGGATTATATCATTGGGATCTTTGAGCCTAGTTTCCTTTCGTTTCTTTCACCCTATTACCTTGGCCTACGTTACGTCCCGTGTCTGAAGACCACCCTGAGGCCACAACTTCACATTGCGTTTGATAGTTCGCACGTGGGCAATACTCGAGCTTGGTCGGAGATTATTCCTCGGAGCATGATGGAGGGGGAGTCGAGATGATGATTTACACTGGGGCATACCCCTACTATCAGTGATGGATTTTCAGAGGCGCCGTTATCTACACTAGGGCATACCCTGCTCATCGATGACGTTTTCTTTCGGGATGATGTCTTGCACTGAGGCATAGTCAGTTCGCTTCTTCACTTGGATTATGATGGATTAGCAGTTGTGGGATGACCCTATACTGGGGCATAGCCCTTTCAGAGAGCGTTTTTATTGGAGATACAGTCACTCTGCTCGATATTCTGCATTGGGACACACTCTGCTCATTGATGGTTGATTTTTGAGATGACGTTTTATTTTGAGGCGTAGCCCTCTCATATGGTGATGGACTTTGATTGTTCATTGGAGCATAGTCACTTCAGTTAGTTTATACTCGGGCATAGCCACCACATTCACATTCATGGAGCTCGTGGATTCTGATTCGTATAGATTACGTTGAGATGTTTCCGTTTTGGCACCAGGAGTAGAGGTTGATTGACTTGTTGACTCGGATACACTACCTTACACTGGGGCATAGCCGGGATGGAGAGCATTTTTCATCGGAGCATAGTCACCCTATCGGATCCTTTACACTGGGGCATATCTATCTTTTGGAGGGAGATCGGATTGGTTCTTGACATTGGAGCATCTGACGAGTGATATGGAGATCATTGGACTATTTCATATTGTCCTCATACTGGGGCATAGCCACCTAGTTGGATGTTTCGACACCGAGATTTGACTTTTTGTTTGTGATTGCTGCTTACGATGGGTTATGGAGTTATCGACACCTCGGGTTTAGTCTTCTCGGCATACTTGGATGATCTCGGATATCTCCCTACCTTTCATTTCATACTCAGACATTTCACCCTTGATACTTTCGTACTCTCTATCTTACCAGAGCCTGATCATCGCCTTCTTTTATCTTACACATCCCACCGTGACACATGACCTCACCTTTTTCTCGATTAGGAGGAGATGTAGATCAGTCCTTGATCACTTTGGTTGTGTTTTCATACATCTTTTGGACTTTAGGTTCAACATCTTCCATGATGGCAGGGCCTGACAGATTGTTGATTTATTAGTGACGATGTTTTCACTTTGACAGTTGGCATGTTGAGTGTGGATTTGCTTGTTTTTCGCATTTTGAGTACTGGTCATCATTGTTGTTATTCACCAGTTAGTTTTGTTTTGTCAGCATGGTGTCACGATACATGGTCCTGTTTGGCATTACCTATCTGAGGTTGGACATTTTCATTACATGATGGATGAGCATATTTCAGAGTATAGTAGTTTTGAGGCATTTTGCATCTTTGTCTGTCCATCATGGCATACTGGGGCATACCCTCTTCTCCGTGAGCATTAGACCTTCCACGGGTTTCATTCACTTTTGATCTAGTTGTTGACCTCCGAGAGTTTCATACTGGGGCGTACTCTCTTCCCTAGGATCATCGGACCTTTCACAGGCTTCATTATCTTTCAACCTAGTTGTCGATCCTCATGAGTTGTCATACTAGGACATATCCCCTCCAGCCGAGTCTACTGGTATCATCATCCTATCAGTTTTCGAGTCGGGACCGCACCTATATCGATCGGTCATCATCCTATCAGTTTGAGTTTGAGTCGGGGCCGCACCTATATCGATCGGCCATCTCCCTGTCATGTCAGTTTTCGAGTCGGGACCGCACCTATATCGATCGGTCATCATCCTATCAGTTTGAGTTTGAGTCGGGGCCGCACCTATATCGATCGGCCATCTCCCTGTCATGTCCCTGTCATGTCAGTTTTCGAGTCGGGACCGCACCTATATCGATCGGTCATCATCCTATCAGTTTGAGTTTGAGTCAGGGCCGCACCTATATCGATCGGCCATCTCCCTGTCATGACAGTTTAGTTTCCGGGACCGCACCTATATCGATCGGTCATCATCCTATCAGTTTGAGTTTGAGTCAGGGCCGCACCTATATCGATTAGCCATCTCTCTGTCATGTCAGTTTTGAGTCGGGACCGCACCTATATCGATCGGCCATCTCCCCGTCATGTCAGTTTTCGAGTCGGGACCGCACCTATATCGATCAGTCCTCATCCTATCAGTTTGAGTTTGAGTCGGGGCCGCACCTATATCGATCGGCCATCTCCCTGTCATGTCAGTTTTCGAGTTGGGACCGCACCTATATCGATCGGTCATCATCCTATCAGTTTGAGTTTGAGTCGGGGCCGCACCTATATAGATCGGCCATCTCCCTGTCGTGTTAGTTTTCGAGTCGGGACCGCACCTATATCGATCGGTCATCATCCTATCAGTTTGAGTTTGAGTCGGGGCCGCACCTATATCGATCGGCCATCTTCTTGTCATGACAGTTTAGTTTCCGGGACCGCACCTATATCGATCGGTCATCATCTTATCAGTCAGAGTTCGGGGCTGCACCTATATCGATCGGCCATTTCCTTGTCATGACAGTTCAGTTTCTGGGACCGCACCTATATCGATCGGTCATCATCTTATCAGTTCAGAGTCGGGGCCGCACCTATATCGATCGGCCATCTCCTTGTCATGACAGTTCAGTTTCTGGGACCGCACCTATATCGATCGGTCATTACCGTGTCAGTTTGAGTTGGGGCCGCACCTATATCGATCGGCCATCTCCTTGTCATGTCAGTTCAGTTTTCGGGACCGCACCTATATCGATCGGTAATTATCTTATCAGTGTGAGTTTTTGAGTCGGGACCGCACCTATATCAATCGGTCATTCATCATCTTATCAGTCAGAGTTCGGGGCCGCACCTATATCGATCGGCCATCTTTCTATCAGTTTATGTTCAGTTCGAGTCGAGACCGCACCTATATCAATCGATCATTGTTTTGTTGGATTGAGTTGAGTCTTGTTCACCTCCGAGTCACGCCTACATAGTTGAGTCTTCTTTGCATTCTGAGTCACCATTATTCCTCCATTTTGGTTGTTCAGAGTCATTCTCCTCACTCGGTTACCTGGAGCTTATTGCTTGATCATCATTGCTCTGTTGGGATTCCCCTTCCACTACACATGACAATTTTTTTAGATCACAACACGTATTTCAGTCATGTTGTTGGGCATCCTACGCTTGGCATTCTCATGTAGGTCACATAGGGAGTCTCCTTTGGACACGTTCTTTCTCGTACTCCAGGGTGGTTCGACCGTTACTCATCTCTGACATCGATCTTCGAGTCACTTTTTGGAGACGTCTTAGAGGGAGTCTGGATCCTTAGTGTAGCTTCCGAGGCTCTCTGAGATTTGTTTTCCTTTAGGATTAGAGCCTTTGTGTTTGTCTGCTAGCCTGGGTGACTTTGCGTTTCACCAGTGTCCTTATGGGGGTCTCTTTGATTCTTCGGTAGAGTTCACTTCATTCCACTCACTATTCACACTTGCTTTTCATTCCAGTGTTCATGATCCTTACACTCGTGAACTCTACCAAAGAGGGGCATATCATGACATGAGAATTATTTTCCTCAAGATGCACTTCCCATAAAAATTATTTTTCATCCATATTTTGTAAACAATGCATGTTTACATAAGTCCCCCAACAATAAATTTGAAATTTATAACAAATTAAAATATATATATAAAAAAAAACCCATTGGTTTCTATTCAAAATGCATAAAATATGAAAATAAAATCAAGTAGAAAAAGAAAGAAAAAACAAAAAAACATGTCATTATGTGAACTGACCTTTAGTTTTTTTCTCTTCTCTTTTTTGCTCTCTTAAATGTTTTTATATTAGATTCGTTCATGGTTAATGGTTTGTGTGTATCTATATAGTCGATACCAACCTACAAATTTTTGTAACTTGATAAAATTATTCACCGTTATTACTTATTCATGAATTTGGGCAATTTAATAGAAATAGTAGTTCATCATCACCTTTAATATTGTGAAATGACTTGTCTTGGTATCTTTGTTATACATTGAATTAAACCTATGAAGATCCATGTTATACATGTTATCAATGGGACGTTTAGTTTCTCTAATATTACATATGTTCTTAATCTTGAGAGATCATTGAGATAGTGTTGAATTAATAATCACTTTGATTTCATATATGAGTTAGATTTTCAAGCGATCATAAATCCTTGTTAACTAAGAATCCTCTTGAGTAATAGTAATACTAAAGTTAATGATCAAGTTTAATTCATGGCCATGATAATTCCATTAAGTTGGAATTTGATATTTATCTTAATGAATATAAATATATCAATGTGATAAAAAAAAATGAAGTAAATTTTGTAACTTGAGAAATACCGATGTAATTTAAATCGTGGATAACAAATTCCAATTTAGATTATGAATATTAGTAAGAGGAACATTATGCAATGGTGGATGCAACATTTATTGGTCAATTTCTTTATTTTTATAATTTTTATAGGATATTGGAGTTGATAATTTTCTTTAGTGGAGTGAAGATTAATTACAATTTTTTTATAAAATTATTATATAGGAGCTAGTTATCCTATAAATCTTAACGGTTCCTATTCAAGTTACTTAATCAAATATGCACTTAATTACTTGAGAAATTAGAAAATTTATATGCAACATACAATCATGGCTAAGGGTAGAATACTTAGGATAGTTTAGTCTTTTTACTTTATCCTAATAGTCTATATAAAACATTCTTGTTCACTATGGAAGATACATTTGCAAAAAGGCAAACCTTATGTAATCATCCTCTCCCCTTCTCTTTTTATGGTCTTTGCTCAAGGAGGTCATCCACACAACCTTGCATACTCAAGAATGACATCTAAGAGGAAGAATTTTGGTGATTGAAGCATCTTACTTCTTCCTTCAAATCAAGGTATAATTTTTAAAACACTATAGTCTAATGAATGCATTGAATAAATATTTTCTCATTGCGTTCATGCACCCTAAATCCAACAACATATACATGTCTAAATTTGTATATATTTAATAATAAATTTTTATTTAATATAATTGAAGAGGTTAATTAGAATTTAAAGCAAGCACAAAATGTCCTACTAACATAGGAGAGCTCCTATTAAGTAATGGAAGAGTATTGACAAAGCCCATAATTAACCAAAAAATATACTAACATAGAAATGGTGAGCCAAATTTTAGATAAAAAAAGAAGGTTAAACTAAAATTAATAGAAAATAAAATAAGTGTTAGAAATTATTTACAAATATTAAAACAATAAGAGTTAAATTAATATAAAGATTTTGTATAAATTATAATGCTATGAGATAAGGTGGTTTGATTAGAGGCATTAGAATGTAATAATGAGTTAGATTAGTTAGTTTAGATTGGAAATTTTCTTTTTAACATTATTGAATTCATTCTCTACTTGGGTTTATATTAGTCATTGAAGACTCAAGATCATCAATTCAAACATGTAATCATTCATGTTAGTATTGAAGAGAATTGAAATAGCATAGAATCACATGTTAACATTTAAGCATGCATTGAACGTCAAAAAATCAACCGGTTACCTTGGTTTATGCCATGGAAAGCCATTTCTTCCTCCTTTGGTATCCAAGAAGCTGCTCCAAGTCTGTGATGGTATAAGAATTAGGGTTCAATGAGCTTTTCCCTTTTCTCCCCAAAATTCAGTCCAAGTGTGTGTGAGTGCAATGCGTGCTCTCCGAGAAGAAGAAATGAGACACATTCCAAAATGCATATATATATATATATATATATGTAAATAAATTCATATATATATTACACATTATACACATTATTTGGACCACTTGACTTAATGGGTCAGTCAAGTGAATTAGGGTGAGCCCATAGAAATCAAACAATAATGTGTCCAGCCCCATTATGGACCACAATGCAAAAAATTAAATTAACACTGATTTATGACATTATCAAATTGATTATGTAAGTCCACACATAAAAATTCCAACAAGTATTATTGAGTATGGATGGCATGAACAATGGTAACAAAGGTATTTGTGTGTGTGTGTGTTTTTTTTTTGGGAAATATATAAAAAAAAATTGAGTAAGAAAAATGTAACAAGAGACTAAAAAGTCCTAATAACACTTAAATGCCCTAAAGTGATCAAGTGGCCCTTGTGAACACTTAGCACCAATGGTGACTTAGGGGTTTTATTTTTAAATTTTAGAATTATTTGAATTTAAAATAACGTTATTGAACTTGGTTCATTAAGGTTTCCATTATATAAATATGCCTTACAATGTTGAAATATACACGTGTCCTAGATTGATATAGCTATTATTCCTTCATTCATTCCCAACACTCTTAAGAGTCAAAGTCATTGTTAGATGATTGGAAAACAAGTTCACTAATGATTTAAATCATATGAAGTTTCCAGGTTTCAATGAAGAATTCTAAAGAAAACTCAATTAACCTTGAAAGAAAATCAAATGACATGAAAAAAAATTGTAGATATTTTAAAGACTTAAAGTATCTAGAAAACTAATAAGATGGTATTGTTGGTTATATTTAGGTCTTAAAATCTATTTCATGCACTTCAAAGTTGTTTTACTTCATCATCTTTTGAGTTTAAAATTGAAGTTTTATAATGAAATTGGATGAATATGTGTTTTAACTCAAAACCTTGAGTCTAATTTTTTTCTAAATTGACTTAAAAAGGTTTTTAAAAGAGTTAAACCAGTTATTGGAAGCTTAGAACCAAAAAATGGAATTTTTTTTTTTGCCCTCCTAGGTGCAACTAGCTCAGGCTGTTTGAAACTAGTTGAACTGATTGGGAACCGACTCAATTGATTAGGCTCATCAGGTTGAAGGTGCACAAAATTTGCTCTTTTCTACTAGTTGGTATCTTGTCAATGAAGGTTTTGGCTCACTCGATCAAGGGTTAGTCAAACCTTAAAAGCATCAATGGTCACTTGTAGTGCATTAAATGCATTAACAACTAGTTAATTGATTGAATTGAAGCTTGACCGATTAAGGACACTTTTTATGGTTTCTGGTGTCTAAAGTTACTTTCTCTAAATTGAAGAACCTCACCATTTTTATTGAGATGAGAACAACTACATTGAATTGAAAACCTTTATTTTCTTAGATTCAAAGTTTTTCATTTAAGTGTATTGAATTCTAACTTGCAAATTTCATTAGTATACCTTCAAAATCCATCCTAGTTTCTTATGTATTATGAATCATATTTGTTCTAGGATTGAACACAATAAAATCTCTCATACTTATCCATTTTTTAGTGAAAAGATTCCAAGTTGGTAGAATACTTGAAGGGTTTGTGAAGGTCCATTGGAACCTAGTAATCCAAGTGTAAAAAGGTTGAAGACTTTGGTCTTAAAGTCTTGATCATGTTATACTATTTTTTCAATGTTTTAATTTTTTGACTCAATATGTGGGACAACTTTGATGTTAGATCAAGGACAAGAAATTTTCATTGCCTTTTCTAAAATAATTGTATAACCTAATTTAAACGTACCATTATCATATTTATATCTAGAGTTATAAAACTCTTTAAGTGCTTCAACAAGTGCAATACCTTCATCTTTTGTCTATAATCGATGATCTCTAGTCTTGCCTTTCTCTTTAGGTTGAAAATTTGATGCATTTTCTATTCCTATTTGTGTCATATAACAAATAATATTTCAAACACTTGAACAACAAACATATATCATTATATTATTACTTTTTCCTATTTATGCAAATAGTTTCATACATTAATTTCTTCAAAAAAATTAAAAATTTTAAAACAATGTCAACAAAAGATCATATGTCCATGAAGAATAGAACATAATATCACGTCTTAAACAAAAGAAAAAAAAATCAAGACTATTTGACAAACTAAAACCTTGATTGGGTACAATAAAAGGTCAAACTCTAACAATATCCATCAACCAAACAAAAGACAAGTTTCCTTCATATCAAAGACAAAATGATTGAAGATGTGTCATCAACAATTTCAAAAATCAAAGTGAAAACAATACTTAAATCCAAACAAAAAATTAAACAAATACCCTCTCATCCTAACCCTCTATTTCCTCTCCACTCATTGAACATTTGCATTGCCAAGTTGGTCCTCCATTGAGACCACTGATTGGATGCTTCTATGGTAGTAATGGGTTCATCATACTCTAAGTTAAGTTGCATTTCACTTTCTACGTCAACTTATTCTTCTAATGGATTTGTTGGCATTTCCATTCTAAATAGATTATGAAGAAGGCAACATACGGTGACTATGCGACTTTGTGTTTTTATTGGATAATATGATGGACTCCTTAAAATACCCCAACGTAACTTAGGCAAACCAAAGCATTTTTTCGATAACATTTTGTGTGATAAAATGCTTCATGTTAAAAAATTCATCTAGGGAATTTGACATATTTCTCTCTCTCCATTCTTATGAATGATATCTTTGTCCTCTAAATGGAACAAGAAACCCCTCACTATTTGTATAGTTTGCATCTACAAGATCATAATAACCTAACCAAAAAAATTAGATGCACTATTTTCGAAAATAAATAAATACTTCTTACTGCTTGATTGATGTGTAACACTATTAATATAACGATGAGAGATTTTTAACCTATTTTATCTATATATAACATATCGAAGCACTCTAGAATTAACAACAAAGGCTTCCCAACCCGATAAGACAGATAAATTTCATGTCTTGTGAACATATTCCTAGAAAATTGGTAGCAATGTCACTTTTTATAGTATGATATCTAGGCTTCTTAGTATCTAGTACATTTATCCTAATGTATATCCCATCTAGCGTTCTTAAATAGTTCTACAACATAAAAAAATAAGTGAATATTGTTTTTTTTTATATAAAAGTAAAACCTAAATTAGAAAAATGAAAAACAAAATAAAGTAGTATACTTTGAAGCACTTCCACCTTTCATGAGTGCAATTTTTTGTGATTGGTTTAGGTTTCTTAAAAAGCCTTTCCTTCAATCTTAGAATTGTTGGGAACTTTGGATTACTTTGTTCCCTTACCTTAGATCTCATAGGGTGCATGCATCTATCTTTAGGGTTCTCTAGATTTAATGTAACGAAAAATAATGGCTTAAAAAACCATTAAAAAAAATAAAGATCTAGAGAAAAAAATGTTCATACATGGATCCAGATGTTCCTAGATCAATTCCTTACGGTGAAGAACATGACTATAAAAACTAGAGAATCTTTCTTCATGTTGCTACCCACGTGCGTGTCTCGTGCAATTCCAATGCACGTGGTTTGTGCACATCACATGTGATTCTCGTGCACGTAGCTTGTGTACATCCCGTGCGGTTCTCGTGCATGCAACCCGTATAATTCTAGTGCACTTCTTGTACACCCAAGATCTTCTGCCCAATGACTCTTTCTTATATCTCTAGGCACTGAGATGGTGGAAATCTCAAGGGTGGAGGTTAGGGTCACTTAACCTAGTCTAAAAAGGTTTCTAATTGATTAATTAACCATATAAGATTCTAATTAATCAATTACACAAATCCAAAGATATCACTCACTTATCCTTGTGCAACCTTGCGTAATTACCAAAAAACCCTTATGCATAAAAGTGAACTAAAAACTCATTTAACCCTCATAAATTGTGCTATCAAGGAATATAAGTTTAAAGTGGGGACCAATAGGACCCATAGGAGTACTGACTCCCTCATAATCAAGTTCTTAAATTGACTCAACATCCCACTATATAGAGTCAACTACACTTCAGTACCCTATGCATATTACAACAGTCTCAATACCCTCTCAAGATTAAGAGTCCATGTAGTATAAATAGCTTGGTGAATCATGACAATTGATAGCCTTGAGTCATGATACACATGTTAGTCTTGTCCAATATGCATCACGTACACTAGTGCACTCACCATAGGAAACTCATCCCTACGACCAAGACAAGTCATCCCTCCAATTAGGAGGTAGCGCAGTACAATCTCTATTGGATTGCCAAAATCCATAAACCAACTATGAACAACTTATCTACTTATAAGGAACCCATGACTTGTATCTTTTGTGCAACTCCTAATACACTCACGTCATGTACAACATAATATACATGGATTGAATGCTCAATCAGTGTAAGTACACCAAAAGGATAGTAAGGGGATAGTTAAGTCTAACTTTGTTACATTATGTCTTGTTTTTAGGGGCTCAATCCCAACAAGAATTGCAATGAGGACAACATTAAAATGTCTACTAACTATCTCCTCATAATGCATGAATCGAAACTTTACAACTCGATTCTTTGTGTGATGGACTAAATGTTGGGATTGATCCCTTAAAAGCAAAACATGATGTAACAAAGTTAGACTTAACTGTCTATTTGTTATCGTTTTGGTATATTGATATTGATTTGAGTATTCAACCCTTATCTTGTACATTGTACATGTGCATTAGGAGGTGCATAGAAGATATAAGTCATGAGTTCCTTATAAGTAGATAAGTTGTTCACAATCATTTATGAATTTAGGTAATTCAATAGAGACTATAGTATACTGCCTTCTAATTGGAAGGATGACTTGTCTTGGTCGTTGGGATAGGTTTCCCATGGTGAGTGCACTAGTGTATGTGATGCATATTAGATAAGACCTATGGTGAATCATGATGCGAGGATATCATTTGTCATGATCGACGACCAAACTACTATACTGCTTAGACTCTCAACCTTGAGAGGATATTGAACTTGTGTTAAAATTAACCGGAGGCTTTGACTTGTGGGTGAGACCCTAAAATAGTCATATATCCCTATGGATTGAGTCACTATTGATAGGGGTTGGTGACAATAAGTATTCTCAATAGAGACAATATGATATCTTAAAGAATTGAGACAATGTATCGATTTGGGTGATCTAAGGGACATGTGATCATGAAATTTGTGGCCATAATAATTCCTCTAATAGAATTTGACATATACTCTTTGGAGTTGAAATATGTCAGTTGATTACATAATAAGTGGGATATGTAACTCAAGGATTTGAGTGGTAATCTAAATAGGTGATAACACTACCTTACTAGATTACAGACACTAATTCATGGGGAGACTACATATAATGGATAGTAAGTTATAGACCCAAGCTTTGTTTTATTGTTATTTACATAGGGCAATAGAGTGCAATTGATTCTCTTTAGTAGAATGTTAAATAAACTTCATAATTGGATTCTAAGGGAATTCGTACTCCTATGGGCCCAATGGTCCCCACTTTGAGCTCATATGCCATGATGTCATGGTTAATGAGGGTTAGATTAGCTATAGGTTCATTCTTGTGTGTACAGGTGTTTTGATGGTTACGGAAGGTTGCATAAGGGATAATGAACAAGGTATTTGGATTGAGTTAATTGATTAATTAGATGACCAAATGTATTAATCAATTAGGACCCGTTTTGGGTTAGATTAAGCGACACAAGTCTTGATGGGCTCAAGTCACTTAAGCTCAGTAGGCAACCCTATAATTACCCCTCTTAAAGGGTTAGAGTTTCCTAATGACTTTAGTTAGTCGTTTTCCACTTCCAGAGAGAGAAAGAGAAAGAGAGATAGCCAAGGTTTCCACATTTCTAAAGCCCACACTTTTGAGTGTTAAAATCTCGGTTCAAGACAGTGGGTGTATGAGACTTCCAGACTATTCAAACATGTTCTTCATCGTAAGAAATTAATTTGAAAACTTCCAGATCCAGGTATGAGGTTGATATATCTAGATCTATAGTTAATAATGGTTTTTATTGTCATTTCATTATGCTACGATAGATTTAGAGATGACTAGGGAATAGACATATGCACCCTACGGGATCTAAGGCATGGGAATGGAGTAATCCAAGGTTCCCAACACTAAAATATGCAAGAACATTGCAATTTGTTCCTCAACACATATCATTGTTGTGTCATGAAGATGACCCATAGAGCAAAGAAGGGAACATAAGATCCTAAAGGTATGCATATCCATCCTAAGTTGCTCAATGCAAGTTCTATCATCCTTGTGAATAAGTTGTTGTAAATTTCTCATTTGTTACTCAAACTTATCCTTTACTCTTCTCTTTAGGACATATTTTTTGTAATGTCTTTCTACAATGAGATTTATAATGGTTGCTATGAATGTAACCATTAACATTTTAAACTTCAAGTTTAGTAAATAATGAAGACTTCTAAATCTTTGCTTGCATTAGTCATATCTGAAAAAATATCAATAAATGTAAAAAAAAAACATTTAATGAACTTAGAAAACCATGAGGAAATGAAATCATTATGTGGACCCTCCATTTTGTCCTCCTAGCACATGTCTTATTAGGTATTTGTCCCGTATTTTACAGTAATTCCCTAGTGGCCCATTACGACTCGTGTAGCCTATCTTTTCTAAGCCATCTTGGGGACTTTGGTTGAGGGATTTATCTATCCTCATTGTGACTCTTAGTAGCCCTAATTTAAACTCAGGTTCACTTAGACACATTAGGATCACTTAGACACCTCAGACCCACTTAGTCACCTTAGGATCAATTAGGCATCTTAGGTCCACTTAGGCACTTTAGGTTCACTTAGACACCTCAGGCCAATTTAGACTTAGGCCCACTTAGGCATCTTAGGCCCACTTAGGCACTCTAGGCCCACTTAAGCACCTTAGGCCCCACTTAACCACCTAGGCCCACTTAGGCACCCTAGGCTCATTAGGCACCACCTTAGGCCCACTGAAGAACCCTAAGCCCATTTAGGCACACATGACCCATTAGGCATGACTAGCCCACTTAGTTTTACCAGTCTTGCCTAGGTCACCTTTTAGGCACATTTTGCTTGGTGTCATGGTTTTATGGCTCACATTTTTGCTTGGCTTGCATGACTTTCCTTTTTATTATTATCTATTTAGCCATTTTGTATATTACCTTGTGTATTTTTTTTTTATCATTTCATAAAACACTTTTATTCAATCTGATAATTTTGTAAAATACTTTTATTTTTTTTAATATAATAATTTTATAAAACACTTTGAATATAATCTAATAATTTTGTACAATATTTTTGTTTAATTTAATCTAATAATTTCATCAAATACTTTTAGTTAATCTAATAATTGTATAAAATATTATATTTTTTGTCAATTCAATAATTTTTTACTCATTTCCTAAAACACGTTTTTTTTTTTAATTTAACCTATCAACTTTGGAATTTTGTAGGGAGATTTATCAATGATGAGTTTGGTTTCTTTAGGAAAGGAAACTTGGAGGCTGTGATTGAGAGACATTCGGTCCACATTTGAAAAAAAATAAATAAATGAAAGAGAGGCCTAGGATGGAAAGATAGGAAGATGTTTTTTTCAGGCCATGATGTAGACAGAGAGTGAGTCCACGTTCAAGGAAGATAGGGAAAGTGCAGCCGCATGATTGATGGAAAGAAAGATGATTTTTCAGGCGAAGAAAAGCAGACATGGGAAGGATTGATAGAACATTTTTTAAAGGACTGAATGAATCTGACTTTCAGGAAAGATATAGAGAGGTTTTGAAAGGCATTACGGGGATTTAAGGTGTGAAATTCAAAGTTTTTTATAAAAAAAAGAAAGGGAATTTTCTAGAAGGAGGATTCAGTCGGAAAGTGGAAAAGGAGAGGAGAACATTTTTTTGAAGGGATTAGAGGCTGCCGTTTGGGGGGAGATTGACAACCGCACCAAAGAGAAAGGATTTTTCAGCGCGTAGAAAGGTGCAACCGTACCATTTTGGAGCAAGGAGGGGGTCATTCAGATTGAGAAAAGAAAAGGTGCAGCCACACCATTCCGGAGCAAGGAGGGGTGGGTTCTAGCTTAGCCGCACCATTGAAGCTTCGGGGAAAGCACGATTGCCTTTGATACCATGCACCATTCGGATTGTTTTGGAGCACGCATTGTCGATTGATTTTTTATTCATCCTATCATCCACATAGCTGCCACTTCGAGAAGCATACAACTCACGCACCTAGCCAGTTGTGTAAGTTACTCCTTTCATATGGGCCTTCTTTGGAAAATTTTAAGTTTGGTTTCATTTCAATTTGGATTTATTATGTTGAGTTGAGGGGCTTTGATTTTTTTTTTTTTAACTAGTTTTAGTTTAGATTTGTTTTATCAAGTGATGACAGCTAAAAGAGGGAAATCATCGTTTGAAAAGGAAGGTCTCCAAGTCGTAGCTAATGACATTGAAGTTGGAAAGAGAACAAGGGTTTAAATCTTAACGTGGGTCTTGAAATGGAAGACAGTTCCATTTGGACGATCAGGAACCAGCAGACACTCTAAACATGTACGGTAGTAACATGAAGATGACTTTATGGGTTGTGGTCTTTGAATATAGGATGTCTTGCATTATTGTGAGTTGATGTTAATCAGTTTTATCAGTAGTCTCTTTCTAAGACCTGATCCAATTCTGTCAGACTGAGGGCTGATCCAAGTTCAACCAGATTTCTTCTAGGAACTCTATATTGTTAGCAATCAGGCTCAACGTAATTGCATTGTCCATCATACTTCTAATAAAGGTACAAAAACCTTAAACCTAGAAATATTTGGTCGGTATACACATCCTAATCACCAACTAACAACCAGAATATTATTAAGATCATTACGATAAGCTGAACTGGGATTTTCTTGCCACTGATCCATGGCCATAAAATAAGAACATACGTTCATCTTTGAAATCAAACGAATTCCAAGAACACTACTATGATTTGACTTGCTACTGATTCATCTCCACAAAATGGATGGTAATCTCTATCACTCTTCAAAAGACACGTGCTTCTTATTCTTGATTACCTTTGGCTGCAAATACTTGACTGCTTCTTAGTGGAATCATCATCCTCTTTGCTATGTAGGATAAAGGGTACTTACTGGGATCCACTAAAATTTCTCTTCAATTCTTTGATAACATCAAAATTGCAGTTGCCCATTGTGAGTTTATTGTTGACTTTGTAAATCTGAATTTTATACCTTGTGGAGGTCATTTTCCTAACGCAGCAACATGGCCATTTTGAGAGGACAATTCTAGTGGTGCAAAAATTTTTTAAAACTTTTTTTTTTCCTTGTTGCTAGTTTTCATTCAGCCACTGACCCTTTAGATTTAAAATTTGTTTTAGCAACTTTGAAATGTTTTTTAAAATTTTCCAAAACTTGTATGACTTTTCTCACTTCTTGGACTTGAATTTAAAATTTTGTTTGAGTTAGAAAGCCATTCTAAAATAGAAGATATAAATGAGTCTTTAGGGGGACTTCGTTTTCACCCAATTCTGGATACCTGAGATAATTTTGCAAAAATAAAATACCAGAAGACCTTTTAAATTTGATTAAATATTTTTCCTCAATTCTAAGCTTCTTGAAATTGATCTTAGATACATAAAATATTAAAAAAATATACCTCTTTAAGGGAGATATGATTTTTAAAATTGTACCTACTGTGCATGATGGAATTTGGACATCAGATTAAGTTAGAGCATTTTAAAAATATTTTTGATACTACCCGACCTTAAATTTATTTTATTTGTGATATAGACACCTTTAATAATATATGTGATTTTTTGTACGAATTTATGTGATGTCTTATTATTTTTAAAAAAATTGTTTATGCATGTCACCATTTTTTTACCTAATCTGGACCTTCTGGAACTTTTGGATGTCTTTGCTGCAATTTGTCATTCGAATGAGTGTTTGGATTTTGGTATCTTGTTTTAGATATGTAGGAGTTTCTTTTTGAAAATTTTTGTGATTAAATTCCACTCCAAGTCATTTTTTTAGAAATTGTTTTATGATGCTCCCTTTACTATATGCATACTGATGATAATGTATTTTGCCTAAATTTGTTATTTATTTTTAGGGTCATTTGACTTATCTTGGCTTAGTTTTGGTTTTAGTATTGTATATTAGACACTATGAATATGTTACATAATTTATACTTGTCCTAACCACTCTAACATTTTTGGAGGAATCTTATGAATCATATATGTTATCCGGGTACGCTCTCTATCACTTACTTTTCAAAATTTTATGAACATGCATGTTGTTGTGAACCATATTTATATATGATTCCATCCTTGGATGTCTAGATGTCTGTTCAATTTGCTCTGATAAGATGCATGTCGTGTGCTATATTTCTATGCTAACTTTGATGTCTTTTGATAGCGCTTAAGGAGCAGTCTAGGTACGCATCCTAACTCTCTTTTATGAGCTTGATTGGTTTTTTTTGTTTGGCATGTTAGTTTTAAAATCACCTTAGCCTACCTAGGTATCCTTAATTAATCAATTGATTGTCACATTTTCCTCAACTTAGTCAGTAGAGACCTTTGTAGGGCTTAGAGGAATGCTATCTCTTTGAGGTACCTTCTCAATAAGTAAATTGATTCACGGACCTAGATTCGGGTTTTTCAAAGACATGCTTTTCCAAAAACCATGGAGTCATTTTTCAGGGTTTTATTTCTTGTTTTATTTTCCCTTTAAAATAAAATAAAATAAGTGGTGACTCCGACTTTTCCAAAAATATATTTTTTCACAAATAAAAGTGAGTATTGCCAATCGAGTGGGGACGCACGTGAAAAATGCGGGTCCACACATTCATTTTCAATTTACACAATAGTCAAATAATATATTAAAAGGCAACCAAGCTAGTATCCTCCATCACATATAATCTACTTGTTAGCATTCCCAACCGTTGTTCAAAATTTAGTTTCTAGCCTATTTTAGGAGTTTAAAAAATAACAACAAAATATTTTGTCATTCCCAAGGTAATATTTATTTGAAAAGGCATGAATTACAGGGTTCTTTCTTCACTCCACCATTATTACCAAGGTAATATTTATTCAAATAAATAGAGAAAAATACACATACAAGAAACTTTTTTATTGAAATTTTCAAGCTAGGAGATTTGGATTTCTCCATTTGCATTTACACTTTTTCTTTCTTGTGTTGTGGGTGGTTTTGGTTGAATTCTTGTAGTTGATAGACCATATAGAGACAAATCCTTACTTCACGAACCAATTTTTTTTTTTTTCCAAGAAACCCATATTTAGAAATGATGATTTTAATGCATCAATGGACTATAATTGTATGACTTGTTTGGTTTTATGTACTATGTCATAGAAATGATGGTAATGTATTAGTATAATGCACCATATTCTTCACATGCTTGTTCTTTTAATCATACTAAAAAAATTCAATCCCTTGTCTTTTGCTATCAATTTTGCTCAAGTTTCAAAATATTTTTTTCCCCATTTTTCACAACTTTTCCCTTTTTTTTTTTTTAATTTGGAAATAATATTATATGGGTGTTAGAAGTAAAAAAGTTCAGTAATTTATAAAGCATTTCCAATTGACCTACTAACTTTTTAGGCAACTAAAGAAACATTTCAATAGAGAAAGAAGGTTAGGAATCTCAATGGAAAACAATGGAAGCATAGAAAAATAGTGCATATTCAAGGAGCCCCCCCTACAAATATAGTAGTTTTGAAGTTGTTGAACATAATAATTAAAAAATTAATTGATTGGGAGTTTGTTTAAGTTTTAAAAATTCAAAAACTTTCATTGAATGTCATATTCCAAGCCTCCAAATAGTGGTTAGATCCTTGAAATCCTCTTTGTGTCAAATACAAGAGGAATCAAAAGAGGGAATAAGGATTGATTAAAAAAAAACTTATCACATGTCATATCACATCACTCCATTCAACATAGGAAACCTTTTACTCCATTATAGCATAAAGATGCTAGAAAGCAATTGCTAGAATAAATTTTGGGCCATAATAGAAAAACACTAGGATCATGTGCTTTTGTCATTGAGAGTGAAATTTGAGGGTAGTGATGTATGAGGGCTTAAAGCCTCAAAGGTGGATTCCACTAAAACACCCCCTTCATGCTTTGTTGCCTTTGTCTCATTACCAAACAACATAGAATTCAAACCCACATTCCCACCCACTCACTAAAAGCCTCTTTGACTCACCTCCCTATCTAAAGCAACACTACTCTCTTTGTCTACACTGAAAAAATGTATGAGAATTGCGAAAATTCAAAGCAAAGTCCCTAAATTATCTTGCTAATTTCTTTTGAGATTTCTTAAATTGCTGCCATAGAATGGACATTGATTGATTGATGTTTCTAGTTCCAATCAGTTTGGGAGTGGATCATAATTCATCAAGAATATAAGGAATAATTTAATAGATAATGTGCTAATGGCTTAACAAGTAGCCAAAAGAGTCTAGAGTTTCTTCATCACATACATATTAAAGCCAGATGATATTGAATGACTTATGGCCTAGAGAAGTAAACAAACCATAAAAAGTTTGAAATTTTGAATACCTAACACCAGTTGTACAAAGCAAATGCAAGAAAGCTAAGAAGAACATATAGATTCACAAAAAACCAATTGGGACGAAAGACAAAATTCAAAACCCTAAATTCATTTCTCGACCCCACATTTGATTTACAATAAAAACAAAAAATAAATCATAAATAAATAAGCTAAAAATAGACCTAAGTTTTCCAAAGAACAAATAGAAAATCTCATAGTCATGTGACTAAAAATAAATTAAAGAGAAAATCTAAAATAATAAATTATGAAATCTAGGGAAAAAAAAAACCCTTGAAAGATTCTCAGGAAATGAAACACTTACCTTCAACCATCCAAAGCATCATTGGTGGTTAGAGACAAGTAACCCTCTCTTAGAAGTCCTCTGATTTGCTTAGAATTCATCTATCACAAATGTCGGCTTGTATCGGGTTTAGTCTTTTAAGAGGAAATGAGATGAGATTTTTTAATCTCTAGATAAGTATGTCCCATGTTAATGCATGAGATTTTTAAATCCCTTGTATGAAGGATTAAAAATGAGCCCCGGATTAGTAATCTTGCCTCATTTCCTATCTGATTACAATTCAAACATGGGATTAGAATTTTAAATCTTATCCTCTCTTTAAGAAGCCACAATTACAAAATTTGCAACTTGCAAATTTTTATTTGTTCGAGTATGTAAATAAATTGCGAATATGGTCCAAGTAATAAATGCCTAAGTTTCTTTTGGGTCCTAATTCCAATATGATCCCCATGCCTCTTTAACCCACAGTGCTCCCAAAAGAATACCTATGGTTAAATTAGATGGTTATATTTCTTAATCTTTTTTACTTGCTCCGACGGAACAAAGGTCGAAAAGATTGAAAAAATTAGTCATTCACAACCATTGATGAAGGATTCCTTGAAAAAGTTAAGGATTAGTTATCCTTTTTAGAAATCAAATGGATTTGGTCTTATACATACGTGAGGTTAGACTATTTGGTTGATTGTATTATACCGTAAGATATCATAAGAGAGAGAATATGATATTCTATCTCATGTTTGGTTGGTGATGAGATATGATAATTTCTCTCATTACTTATACTATTCTATATTTAACTAAACATGAGAAATGAATAACTGGTGGGATATATTATTTTTATTTATTTTTTTAATATCCCTTTTCATATGTGATATGTTTATCTTATACTAAGATATGAGATATGCATATCTCATGTATCATATTTTTTTATATTTTTATATACTCATTTTGTAAAATAAAAAATTTTCATTATAAATTAAATTTATGGTTAAAAAATAAAAAATAATTTTTTTTATAAAATATATTATAAAATAATATATATATCGAATAACATAATATAATTTTTTTATTTATAATATTTAAATATTTTAATTACGAATATTGTTAAACATAAGAGAAAATTTATTTTTTTAAGTAAAAAATATTGAATATCATATAATTTTTATTTTAACCATCAAAAAATATATTTCATGTCATTTTTTTATTCATTTCATAAACTAAATATAATATAATATAACATAACATAACATATTCTATTAGATATATTATTTTAAGTATTATGTGCATTAAATATAATATTTAAGTATATCATATCTTATTAAAAATCATATTTTATTATATGAATTTTTTATCAAATAAGATATAATATTCTAAAATATACATATTTTATCTCATTTAATCACCCAAACATAATTATAATTTTTTTCATTTTTATGTTATATCAATTCAAACAAAATATAAAAAAAAGTTAAATTAGTTATGAATATAGTTATAATAGTCTTGAGATATTAAATAAACTTTAAAAAACATGATTTGTAACAGGGTTTGTAATAAGGAGGAAAATGAGTTCAGAAATAAAGAGCTCTCACGCAAGAAACCCAAATTTGATCAACAGCATGATAAACAGTAAGTTGAAACAAAACCACACACTTCAATTTCAGTGTGATCTGTCTCTACAGCTCTTATACACTTGCATTCTGTCAAACTCTTATGAAGAACAATACCCATTGATTTCTGGAGTATTGTTCATCCGCTTTTTGGCAGATGGAATTGACCCATTATGCCTCTTGTTCATCACATTATCTTCCCAAGTTGCTCTCTCCTCACAAGCCTCCCCAATGGTGGAATCCAACTCCAAGAGGCAAAAGCTCAAACAATTGGTCTGCAAAACCCTCCAACATGAGATTCTCCAAGTGGGTCGTTGCTGCTGTGGGTAGTGGGGCTGAGGCCGAGACTGTGGTCGTGGAGAAGCCCAAATTACAGCCGTTTCTGGTGTTCGAGGGTTGTCCCGCTCCGTTGGGTGCCACTGCTAGAGACGGTGGGGTGAATTTTGCGGTATACTCGGGCAATGCTGTTTCGGCGACTCTTTGTTTGATCAGTGCTTCGGATTTGGAAGAGGTGTGTGGATGGTTTTTCCATGTGGGTTTTACTTCTGTTGGAATATTTTTTATTTTGAATTTGATGCTTAGTGAATTGAGTTTGAGGGATTGGATTTTGCAGGGCTTTTTGTTAGAATGTAATTTTCAGAACTTATTACCTAATATAATATATGGGTAGAGTTTGAATTTAACTATGATGGAGATGTTTGCTTTAAGTTGACTTAATTGTTAGGTATGCAACAACCCTACGGATTGGGAATAATGGCTCAATAAATGAACCTGCGACGAGTGTGTATGCGAATGCCTGGGGATGAGTGTTGCCTCACGATGAGTGTGAGGACAACTCTGGATGAGTGTGATATCAAATGCCATAAGAAGATTAACTTGACGTGACTTGCAGTCAATTAATTGGTTTTGGTTTTAGATGAGATGTCTAAACCTTTGGGCCTAATAAGTGGTATCAGTCATGGGGGCATAATGTTGGGGAAATGACAGATCAAGAAATAACCCCCAGGATGGGTGTAAATGCCTGGAGGAGTGTGGACCTTGGGATGAGTTTGGTATGACATGGCTCAACTGATGAGCCCAACAAGTGGTATCAGAGCCAGGTCATGGGTTTTCACGAACAGTTTTGTATAGTACAATTTTGAATTTGAAATGCTGTTCTTTTGATTTAGTGTGATCTCTTCTATTTTTTGAATTGGGTTCAATTTCTTAAACTCTATTTTTCTTGGGTTTTGGCTTGAAAATCCCATTCAGTTTTATTTTCTTTGGCTTTTATTTATTTTTTATTTTTTATTTTTTTGGATTAGTTTGTTAGTGGATTTGAGTTTGTTTGAGTGACTTTGTTATTGAATTAAGCATAGTCTGCTATTAGAATGTGGGTTTCAGGACTAGTCTTCTAAAAGATTATATGGGAACAATTCGGATTAGAATGCATTAGGGATATTTTCTTTTAGTTGTAGGCTGATTTCATCAATCCTTGGGATTGCATTCGGTACAACACATGATTTTAACTCTGTGATTGACACAGTCCTTTATCTCTACAAAGTCAAAAATTTTGTCACACTGTCCAGTGATTTGATTATAACTTGGTGAGAACAATGATGAAAACATGCTAGATCATTTTTCTCATTGTAGTACTAAAGCAGGAAGCTTAGGTTGGTTAGCAGCAATTTTTTTATCATGTTAACATGATATATGAATTTTGAAGGCAAAACATGAGGACTGGATGGGAGCTGAACCCTGTTTTCAATCTCTTTATTTGAATTAGAATTTGTCTGTTGAATGTTGTTTGATTGTCTTGATCTTTTGTTGCAATCTTTTTATCATGTTAACATGATATATGAATTTTGAAGGCAAAACATGAGGACTGGATGGGAGCTGAACCCTGTTTTCAATCTCTTTATTTGAATTAGAATTTGTCTGTTGAATGTTGTTTGATTGTCTTGATCTTTTGTTTCTCTACCAGTGTGCTCATCATCATGATCTCACATTGACATTTTTTTTTTGGCTTGTCAAAGAAAATTTGTAGGATAGAAGTAGGTTTTGACTTGAACCCAATTATATGCTTCTGAGAAAGTAGTGGAAGTTTGGTGTTGGTGGTGTCTGGATTTGAATGTAGTTAAGATGGTGGACAAATGGTTAATGAATTCTTTGTTAAAAAAACTATGGTTAGAATGGGATGTTCCTTTTTGTTGGCTCCTTGCCTAGCTAATCAAGTGGTGGGTCTTTTAATCAAAAGGAGTAAAATTCTTGGTGTCTTTTTCTGTTGGAGATCTTTGCTTCCCTGGGCTATATTTAATGGGTTCCTCAAGATGTTTCTGTAATTTCTTTCAATCATACAGATTGTTTTGACTCTTTTGTTGGGAGATTTTCTTTGTTTTTGTTTTAGTAGATTGTACATCATGGGAAGATGTGTTATTAATCCTTCTTGTTTCTTCTTATTAGTAAATAAAATAGTTGTTTCTGAGAAAGAAGTTTATAGCCAGATGACCTGTCACTATCTGTTTCATCATATTGTCTTAAAAAATCTTTGCCATAGATGTTGGCACTTCCTTTCCGTCTCTGTGATTTAAACTCTGGATGTTTTTGGTTGAGGCATTTTTAACCAGCTTTCTTTTAACACAATACCTGACCTATAAAAAACACGTGGTACACTGGTGGTTATCCATTAGTTTTTATGCTATAGTAAACTTGAATGCTCAATTATATGTTACAAGTTTTTTAGTTTCTAAGTCTGTAGCACAACTAATCATTGCCTTTTATCTGATGCAGGATAGGGTGACTGAGCAGATTTCTCTTGATCCATTGACTAATAAGACTGGAGATGTCTGGCATGTATTTTTGAAGGGAAATTTTGAAAATATCGTGTATGGTTACAAATTTGATGGAAAATTTTCTCCTGAAGAAGGGCACTACTATGATTCGTCTCGGATGCTGCTGGATCCTTATGCAAAAGTTAGTGGCCTGTATAGGGGCATTTGCTTAAAACTTGTTGTAGTGTTTTGTTTGGAATTCTTTTGCTCCTTCCTTTCACTTTAGGACAAGATATCTCCTTGCTTCTGGAACCTAGATTTTATTGTTTTGTATATTTTTGCAATGAGTCAGCACTAATTTTCCTTTCATGTTTGTAGGCAGTTATTAGCAGAGGGGAGTTTGGTATTTTGGGACCTGAAGGTAATTGCTGGCCCCTAATGGCTGGAATGATACCTTCTTCTGATGCTGAGGTACCAAATGAATATGTGTGTGTATTTTGCAGAACCTAATCAAAATATGCATAGCCACTTCTCACTTTAATAACTCTGCTTTATTTTATGCACATGCTTTACACTCACATATTTTTGGTTGTCCAGTGTTAAATACCCTTCCTAGATTTGTAGAACTTTTGTTTCTGGGCTCTGAAAATGTTTTCTATTCTCCATGTACAACATTTTTAGATATAATCCAGCTTCCTTCGTAAAGTCAGGCTTATCCCTCCCTCTCTTCCTCTGCCTCTCCCTCTCCCTCTCCATTTCTTTTATTTCTAGGTTATACAGATATTTCTACTTTGGAAATTGTCCTTTCTGATCTGCTTCTTGTCTTAACACTATTTCAAGTTGTTTTTTCCCTTCTTGTAGGGGATTAACCACTGAAATTTTCCACAGGGACATATGTATCCTCTCTAGCTTGCTTGTTTTCCTACCATGATTCTTTGTTGAATTTTGAGTAATTCTCAATCTAAATTAAGTCTATAAATATGCTGTCATTACTGTTTATAAACTTGCTTCAGATTAAAAAGCTGTAACTCTGAATCCTTATTCTTATCAAGAACTTTATACTTTCCAGTAAAGCCTCCCTTCTGGTTTGGACTTCCTTTCTTATTTCATATTTGGCAGGATTTTGAGTAGATGTGTTTCCAGATCCCAATCTAAAAGATTTTGTATTTTTATCTTTGATTGAAGGTATGCCTTGTCCTTCTACTCCAATAGTTATTTCTTCATAAAGCTTGTTTGAGGTTCTGTGTTATTCAAAAGTTAGTGAAACATCATTTTCAGCATCTTACTGTTGGAAACTGACTTGAAGGCCCTAGAGAATGTTTTCAGTAAAAATAATATCATTTTTTTTTTGATAAGTAGTAAAAATAATATCATTTTGAAAGGTTTTGGAAAAAAAATTGGAGCCTCAAGGGTCAAAAGTTACTTTGCATAAATCCACCACTTTTATTTTGATGAATTATTTTAAAAGAAACTCGATTTTAATTTTAAAAAGGATTTAGTATACTTCTTCTTAGATCTACCACTTTTGTTACTATGTTTTTCATCTTAATTAACATAATTTAGTTATAATAATAAATGAATTATATGTATATTTATGATCAAATATAGTTTAACTTTACCTTAAAAATATATCATAAATAATTAATAATAATAAAATATGGTGAATTATTAAATTTGGTTCATCATGAGTTTTTTTTTTTTTCTTTTAGAAAACGTTTTAGGATATGGTGGGTTCTCAAAAAATGTTGACAAAAAGTTGAAAAAAAAAAGAACAGGGAAAATCATTTTCCTCGTTTGGACCTTTGGGTGACATGGAAAATGAGATAAAAAAAACAAGAAAAAAAATATTATACTAAAATTTAAAATATTTTCCCAAAAAAGAAGTAAGGAAAGTTTGGAAAAGTGCATTTATTAACAATTTAATTATATTTCTCTCAAAATTTTCATGGATAATTGTCAACATCTTGATTTGGACAATGCAACACCAAGGCTTCAAGTTTCGTGTGGTGGCACCTTGCACCCGTGAATGCCTAAGGCATGTGGGGAAACATGCATGCACAAGACAAAGGTTGATCACCAAGAAGGTCAAGGAAGGACCATGCAAACTTGGTGGAGGCTTGGAGGTGCAACAAACATTGCTAGCACATAGGGGGCAGTGCATAGGACTTGGGCTAGCATGTGTGGACAGCACATCAGTGGCTTGACATGACAAAAACTCAAGTGTGGGATTTTGGGTGGCTAATAATTTTCCCTCAAATAGGAGGTTGGAGAAGGGGTTTCCAAGTGAAATTTCTTGAAGACAAAAATCAAGGGAAGTGTGGTTGAAGGAAGGGGATAGAAATACTAGTTTTTTTCCACAAGATGGCTAACATTCACAGGAGGAGGAACTCGATGGCTCGAGTTAAAATCAATGGTACTTGGTTAATAGAGGAGAATGAGATTAGAGATGGAGTGGTTAATGCGTTTAAGGTTTTGCTGTCTACTGCAAGAAATTGGAGACCTGACTTTAGTGGCCTTTCGTTTGCAAGGCTGGGGGCTTTTGAAGCAGCTAGGCTGGAAGAGCCTCTTTATGAAGAGGAGGTTTTTGAGGCTCTTAAGGGTTTTAGTGGAGACAAAGCGCCATTTTTTTTTTTATGGCTTTTTGGTAGTTTTCTTGGGGGTTTGTGAAGGAAGAGGTCATGGATTTTTTTAGTGAGTTTTATGACCATAGCTGTTTTGTCAGAAGTTTGAATGCAACTTTCTTAGTCTTGATCCCAAAGAAAGGGGGAGCAGAAGACTTAAGGGATTTTAGACCAATTAGTTTGGTGAGAGGGCTATATAAGTAGTTGGCTAAAGTACTAGCAAATAGGTTAAAGCTGGTGGTGGGGAAGGTGGTCTCTAAGGCCCAAAATGCCTTTGTGGAGGGTAGACAAATTTTGGATGCTGCCCTTGTTGCTAATGAAACTATAGACTTGATTTTGAAGAGCAATGAGTGTGCGATGATGTGCAAACTGGACATTGAAAAGGCGTATGATCATGTGAATTGATCATTCTTGCTTTCAATTTTGAGTATGATGGGATTTGGGGAGAAATGACTAGGGTGGATGCAGTGGTGTATTTCCAGAGCTAGGTTCTCCATTCTGATTAATGGGACTTCCTTAGGCTTCTTCCAAAGGTCTAGGGGATTAAGGCAAGGGGATCCTCTCTCTCCATATTTGTTTGTGATTGCTATGGAGGCACTTAGTTGTTTTCTAAAGAGAGCTTTGGATGGGGGCTTTTTGACAACTTGTAAGGTGAGGGGTAGAGGTGGCGAAGGGGCCCAAGTGTCCCACTTATTGTTCGGAGATGATACACTTGTATTTTGTGAGGCTTCTCAGGATTAGATGACGTATTTATGTTGGACACTTATGTGGTTTGAGGCCATTTCGGGGTTGAGAATTAATTTGGAGAAAAGTGAGTTAATTCCAGTGGGATGTGTGGAAAATGTGGAGGATTTGGCTGCAAAACTTGGTTGTAAAGTAGGGAGTCTTCCTTCCTCTTACTTAGGATTGCTGTTGGGTGCGACTTTTAAGTCTGTGGCTGCTTGGGATGGTGTGTATGAGAGGTTTCAAAAGAGATTGGCAATGTGGAAGAGACAGTACATTTCCAAAGGAGGGAGAATCGCACTGATATGGAGCACTTTGGCTAGTTTTCCTATTTATTACATGTTTGTACTTTATTTACCTAGGACGGTTAGATTGAGGTTAGAGCAGATTCAAAGGGATTTCTTGTAGGGAGGTGGGGCTCTTAATAGGAAAACTCATCTTGTAAGGTGGACGACTATTTGCTTAGACAACAAAAAAGAGGGGTTGGGGGTGAAGTGCCTATCTATCCTCAATAAGGCTCTTCTATGCAAATGGAGTTGGAGGTATGTAATTGAGAGAGGGGCCTTTTGGAATCAAGTGATAAGGGGAAAGTATGGGGAGGAGCAAGGGGGATGGTGTACTAAGGAAGTGAGGAATGGCCATGGTGTGGGGTGGTGGAAAGCAATTAGGAAGGAGTGGTACTTGGTAAGTAGTAGACTTTCCTTTATGGTGGGTATTGGACGGAGGGTGAGATTTTGGAAGGATAATTGGTGTGGGACTTTACCTTTTTGTGTCTCTTTTCCTTCATTATTTGCTCTAGCCGTCTCTAAGGACGCTTGGGTGGATGATGTGTGGAGTTCCGCTGATGGAGGGGGGAGTTGGAGCCCGCTTTTCTCTAGACCCTTTAATGATTGAGAGGTGGATGAGGTGGACAGATTCTTATTGAGTCTCAATGGGAAGAGTGTTAGCGGGATGAGGAGGATAGGGTGCTTTGGAAGGAGACTAAGTGTGGGAAGTTTTCTGTTAAATCCCCATACAAAGCCTTAGAACCAAGCTCTACAATTCCTTCCCATCAAATATCATTTGGAAATCTTGTGTGCAACCCAAAGTGAGTTTTTTTGGGTTGGAAGCAACATGGGGAAGAGCTCTCACTTTGGATCAAATTTAGACGAGAGGATGACTGTTAGTGAATAGATGTTACGTCTGTCAAATGCATGAAGAATTGATAAATCGCATCCTTCTCCATTGTGCCAAGACAAGGACCTTGTGGGAGCTGTTTTTCACTCTCTTTGGGGTGCAGTGGATGCTGCCTACTTCAGTTAGGGAGACTCTTTTGGGATGGGATGGGTCCTTTGTGGGTAAGAAGAGGAGGGAAGTTTGGAGAGTAGGCCCCTTATGCATTTTTTGGACAGTTTGGAAGGTAAGGAACAAAATTGTGTTTGAAGATGATCCATCCAAAGACTTAAAAGTTCTTTTGTTTGTTTTCTTTGGTCAGAGATGAAATTGTTCATAAAAGATGGTCCTTTGAAGTTAGTTGGTTTCATTGATTGGTTAAGCTCTTATTGAGGGTGGGATCTTTTTTGTTCCTCCTTGCTCACAACTATTTTTGTTCCAGCTGGGTGGGGGTTGGTGTATCCTTTTTGTTTTCTTTGAGTTGCTGTTTTGGCATCTCTTTATAATATATTATTACCTCTCTTTACTTATAAATAAAAAAATAAAAAATAAATATTTCATAATAAATAAAAAAATGTACTACCTAATTTATTGCATCATCATTTTTATTTTTATTTTTTTATCAAAATCATCTAAAGGAATATAATTGTCATTTTCAGTTTTTCATTAACCATTTAATGAAAAAATTAGTTCTTATAAATGAATTGTGTAGAATTTATTTGGACTTCTAATTTTATTTTAAGTGGTTAGCTCGTTTATCATACACCCCATAGAGTCTTCAACTCGGTCATTTACTTGGCTTTCTCTTAAAAATCAGAATTCTTCTCTACCATGGATTCTCAAAGTAATCCTAAGGCATAAAAGATGAAAAAGATAAGAATTTTGAGTTTCTCTCTATTGAGAAAATATCTTGAGATCCATTTTTGAAATGTCTTGAGGGTTTTCTTCAAAAATCCATGCCATGGAAAAATAAGAGAGTAATGTTTTAGAGTTCTTGAAAACACTAGAAAACCCTTAACCATTCATTTAAATAGTGGTTGGTGCCAGTGTGATCTAACAAGGAGCATCAGATTGTGGAAAGTTGAGTATTATGGGTAAGTAGGACTGTATTGCAGTTGGTGCATAAATTGCGGTGTTCCTTGTACGAAGTTTCTGAAGTGCTTTCTTTAGAGGTGGCCATGACCCAGTGGTTTTGCTCTGATTTGAATGAGTTTCACATGTGCCAGCATTTGTTTTCTAATTTATACTATCTGCTAGCAGATGAATAATATTTGAATATTGGACAGGGGATTAAACAGATAAAATCAGTACAGGCTTAAAATTAGTTTTATTAATTGTAATTTAAAATTGAAAGTAAAATAAAAAAAACATGTTCTCCCACCTCTCAGTTGTTTCCTGGCTATCAATGATCTAACCACTGGTATCTGCGCATATATTTGATCCAAATATCTAGAAATTACTATGTTTTTCTTTTCATTTTACTGCTCAGAATTCATTAAATCTTGTGACCATTGGATGTTTTCAGTTTGACTGGGAAGGGGATCTACCTCTGAAGTATCCACAAAAAGATCTTATAATATATGAAATGCATGTTCGTGGGTTTACAAGGCATGAATCTAGCAGGACCAAATTCCCTGGTACTTACCATGGTGTAGTGGAGAAGCTTGATCACTTGAAGGTACTTATTTTAGTGCTTAAGAGTTGCCTAGAAGTATTTCTGAGGAAGTTTTGTTTTTGTAATTACAAAACAAGAAGTTTACCTCTTAAAGCAATTTGGTACTAAGACTCTTGTTTGGACCCTATTGATATGTTCTTTGTAGAATGGTTATTCAGACCGGAAAAGTAACTAAATAAATATTTTATTAGTTATCAATAAATGGGGTCTCCCATAAGGATTTTGTTTTATATGTTCAAAATCTGTAGGTTGCCTCTAGTGAGAAGGCAAATTGGATTGTAGGATACAAAGAGGTTAAGATACAAACTGCATGCATACTGGGATGGAATTGGTGCAAGGGTCATATGGCAATGCTTCTGTGGTTCTGGAGAACATCAAGTGTTTTCATTTTTTCTGCTATAGAGGTGGTATCATTTTGGGCTGGTACATCTGGAGTAGCAGCTTGTTAAAAAAAATGGTATTTGGCTCTTGAAAACCTGCTTTATCTTGAAGTCCTAGTTCAGAGATCTGCATTGATTATGGCTCATTAGCTTCATAAACAAATGAAAACTTTACAATAATTGATGCTAGAGTTCAATCTGTTTGCATTGCATTTTTTTAGTCTTTCAAATCTATCTGGGTGCTTTGTTTTGGGGAAAAATTCCAATTTGTTGGCCTTGCTGCTAAAAAAATGGAGGAGCAGAAGTATAGTATTTTTATCCTTCAAGTTAAAATATGACAGATCACTGAATTTGAATCTAATTAACTTCTGCTTTGGGAACTTCAAACAAAGTAACAACTTGTGCTGCTTCCTCTTTGATATCTTTTAGAGTTGAGACGAAATATGATTAAACGGAATGCATTCCATTGAATGGACTCAAATATGTTTTCCTATTCTGAGTTTCTTGTGGAAACTTGCCCACGAATTTGTTTTGGATTGGGAGGATGGTTCCAGTTAATTAAAAGTAGTTTGGAATAACTTTTCATTTTTTTTGCATTGGCTAGAAGTTGAAGTTCAAGTTAAAGTCATAATTTTGAAGGGGTAATTCTGGTATTATAAATTTTCATTACACAAAATAGCTTTATGTATAAGCCCCAAATGGGCTTCTATAAGATGCAACATTTTTCCCGCTTCCATATTATGCCTTATTAATAAAATTACACAAATAGATGTAGAAGCTTTTATTGAGGTCGAAACAGAGGTTTTGGCTTCTTAGAAGCCGATCAAAACAGAGCATTATCTTATCAAAAAAATCAAAACAGGACCTTAAGAGTCTAGGGCAGTTATCTCATAGATCAAATATTAATATGTTTTTATTTATTAAACAGAAAGGTGTGTTCTTTTTTAGATGAATAAAAACTAACTTTATGAAGTCCCATGTTGCTCTTAAATTATACCTGGCAAAGATCAAGGTTATTCTCAATAGGCTTTCATTATCTTTTTTATTTCTTTAATCTTTCTTTATATAATACCAATACATAACTTTCATTTTACTATGTCTCAGCTTTCTAATGTTTCAGATTTTCTGGAAATTAATGTGAATGCTTAGTTCTATGACCCTCAATTATATAGGTCTTCCTTTATCATTTATCATAAACTCTATACTTTCCAATAAAAGACATGTTTATTATAAACTCCATGCTTAAGAAATATTTTGGCTCTCATGTGATTTCTCTGAGGTTGCCCTTTTAACTTTTTATCTGACAACTTGTTGTTAACTGCTGTAAAGATACTGTCCAGTAATCTTAAAACAATCCAATTATACATTGTTGGCTGCTGCTTGTCATTGTCAGTATTTCTAATTGTGCAGGAACTTGGAGTCAACTGTATAGAGTTAATGCCATGTCATGAGTTCAATGAACTGGAGTACTTCAGCTACAATTCTGTCTTGGATGACTATAGGTACATAGTACCTACCTTTTTTTAAAGAATTTTTTTCCCTTCCTTTGTTATCCGTAACATGTTTTTAATCACCTTGCAAATTAGTCCGATGATAGGTCATTATCTAATATACTGAGCATTATCTTACCTTTCGTCTCAATCTAACTGATACGAAGATTGTGGATCTTGAAAGATTAATGTCCCTACTTTCCATTATTCATTTGACCCCTTCTGTTCCACATGCGAAAGCTTGGGTACTGTCCTCTTCAGGAGTTTTCTTAGTAAAATTATTTTTTTCAGCCTTATCAGTTTTGTCAGATTTTGGTCCATTCTACCCAACTAATTTTTTGTGGAATTCAAGTCCTCCTTCTAAGGTCAGGGCCTTTGCATGGTTAGTGACACATAAGAAGGTAAATAGCAATGACATGCTATAGTTGAGAAGACTTTTTAGCCCTGATTGGTACATCCTATGTAGGAGGAGTAGTGAGACCATTGATCATCTCTTGCATCCTCCGATTACTTTGGGATTATGGCATAGGATATTTACATAGGTTGGGATGGAGAAGGTTCCACTAGGCAGTATCTGTGATATGATGGTGATCTCCTTTAAGCGTTTTGGGAATTCAATTAGAGGTAGAGCTCTTTGAGAGACCATGTTTCTTTCTTTGTTGGATTCTATGGAGAGAGAGGAATGTGTGGATTTTTGAGGACACTTGGAGGATGCCAGAGTCATTGTGGGATTTGCTTCATTTTTATGTTTCTTTTTGGGCTTATTGTATAGACATTTTTAAACCCTATCCTTTGAGTATTATTTAGCTTAGTTGACTTTCAATTTGTACACCATAGGGTTGGGTCTACAAGGTTTAAAGTTGTTATGCTTGTATATGCCTTCTATCCCTTTTGTATAGCCTTCTTTGTTTAGTAGAGGTTTACTTAGTTCTTTTGATCAGGTTTGTACATCTTGGGGAGGACTTCTCATCCTTCTCATGTTTTTATTTTCAATTAATGCATTTGTTTGTTTCTGATAAAAAAAAGAAGAAGATATTATTATTCTAGTTTTTAAAAATAATTTGCATTTGCGTTAAGTTTGATTTTTCATAGTTTTAAATCTATTGACCTACAAATTCTTTAGTTTGCAATTTGCTATTACAATGGAATGAAAATATTATTGTTAGAAATTCTTTTACCACGTTAATTCTATGGAAATATCTGATTTGAAATTTGGTTTTAGCTGTAAATTGTGTGTTGCTACTATTTATAGTTTAAGCTCCAATAAACTACCGGTTTTCTTGAAAGTTTAAACTTGTAGATTTGGATTTACAATGTATATCATGTTTTTTAACACCCTCCCTCACTTATGGTCCCGTACCCATATGTGGAGAGATACATAGGCTCGTAGGCAAAACAACCACTAATAGCCTTTTGGACTCACAATAAATTAGGGAAACAAATTTGTAAATGGGGAAACAAACATGTGGTGAGGGCTCAAACACATGACCTCCTGCCAAACGAAGCTTTGATACCATATTAACCTATCAATTTTCTTAAAAGTTTAAACTTGTAGGATTTGAGTTCACAATGTATATTATGCTTTTTAACACCCTTCCTATTCTTGGTACATACTTTTTAGAAAATGGTATTGTTTACCACTCTTCGTGTAACAAAACTCCCCAACAAAATTGAGTGATAGAAAGAAACAATAGACATCTTCTTAAGGTAACCTGATCACTCATGTCCACAGATCTTGTCCCAAAATAGTTTTGGGGTGAGGCTATTTTAACTGCTACTTATCTAATAAATAGGATGCCTTTGTAAGTCCTCGGTTTTGTCACACCTCTGTCTACTTCCACTCAACTTTATTTACTACAAAATTATTCACTTTTCTTTCTCCAAAAATCTTTGGCGGCACAACATTCGGTCATGACCATGATCCTCATCGTAGTAAGCTTAACCCTATATCCATTAAATGTCTTTTCTTAGGATACTCACCAACCCAAAAAGGGTACAAATGCAATAATCCTATCACCAAAAAGATGTTTGTCAGCCTTAATGTCACCTTTTTTGAAAAACCAACCATATTATGCCCACGCTTACCTTCAGAGGGAGAATTCTAGTGAAGCCTCATTTTAAGAAATCATTCCTCTACCGGTCTCATCACCCTAGAGCATGCCTTCTACTCTTGTCCGGAGACCTATTTGTTCTCCTATCCCTTTCCTCACCTTTGTCGTCTCCCTTGTCTAGAATGCCAACAGAACAACTAAGGGAAGAAGGTTTACCACAACCAGAGCTTCATGTCTACTATAGGAGAACTACTTTGAGGAGGACAGAATAACCATCACTGCACTGCTAAGAACCCAAACCGATATCCATTGATTTGGAAGGCACAAGTAATTCTTATTCTTTTCTCGTTGTTGATGATCTTGATTTACCTATTGCTCTTAGAAAAGGAACCTGGTCTTATACACTTAATCCAATTTCAAATTTTGTGTTCTGTCATCATCTCTCATATTCCTATAAAGTTTTTTTTGTCTAATATGTCCAGTGTAGTTGTTCCTAAGTTAGTGCAGGAAGCTCTCATTACTCCTGAGTGGAAGAATGCGGTCATGGAAGAAATTAAGGCACTTGAAAAAAATGAAACTTGGGATTTGGTGAAACTGCTAGAAGGAAAGTCTCATGTTTGGTGTAAATGGGCTTTTTCAGTAAAACACAAACCAGATGGGATTGTTGATCTATTCAAGGCAAGATTGATGGGGCAAAGAGATACACCTAGACATATGGAATTGACTATTAGGAGATGTTTGCACTAGTTGCCAAGATGAATACTATAAGAGTTTTACTATCCCTTACGACAAACTTAAATTGGCCTTTCCACCAACTTGATGTCAAAAATGCCTTTCTAAATGGTGAACTTGAAGATATGCAATTATCACATGGCTTTGAAAAAAATTATGGTAGAGAAAAGGTGTGCATGTTACACCAATTGTTGTATGGATTAAAACAATCTCTTAGGGCTTGGTTTGATCATTTTTAAAGTCTATTAAGGGAGCAGGGCATCTACAAATTTAGTCAGATTGCACCATGTTTTTCAAATTTTCTGAAGAAGGTAAAACTACCATCTTAATAGTATATGTTGATGACATAATTCTGACAAGAGATGATGTGTTTGGAATCGATCACCTAAAAAAGGAACTTGCAAAGGAATTTGAGATGAAGGATTTAAGTCTTCTAAGATATTTCTTGGGTATGGAAGTGGCGCTTTCAAAGACTGGTCTTGTAGTCACATAGATAAAATATGCACTTGACTTGTGGAAGGAAGTAGGAATGCTAGGTTGCAAGCCTACTGAAGTGCCAATTGATCCAAAGAATAAAATTGGCCTCACCAACTGTAGTAGAAGTGTTGATAAGGGGAGCTACTAGAGACTTGTGGGAAAGTTGATTTACTTTTCACATACCAAACGGAACATAACCTTCTCTATTTGTGTGGTAAGCCAGTTCATGCATGCGTTTAAGGGGGAGCATTTAGAAGTTGAGTACAAAATCCTAAAATACCTTAATAAAACTCCCAAGTATGAGTTTATTATTAAAAAAGGATGAACAGATTCAAGTGGAAGCATTTCATGAACATGGGTGCTTTGTGAGCCTCAATGCAATGTTTCTAATGTTGGTTCCAAAGAGAGGAGGAGCTGAAGTGTTGAAAGATATTAGGTTGATAAGTTTGGTGGGCAGCCTATATAAACTATTAGCTAAGGTGTTGGCTAATAGACTAAAGAAAATGATGGGAAAAGTGGTCTCAAAATATCAGAATGCGTTTGTGGAAGGAAGACAAATTTTTGATGCGGTACTTATATCTAATGAGGGAATTGACTTGATGTTGAGAAGTAATAGAGCAGGAGTGCTTTGTAAACTTGATATTGAAAAAGCTTATGATCAAGTAAGTTGGAATTTTTTACTTGAGGTGTTAGGAAAAATGGGCTTTGGACAAAGGTGGATCAATTGGATTAGTTGGTGCATCTCAACTCTAAGGTTCTCGGTGTTAGTGAATGGTACCCCCTCAAGGTTTTTTCAGAGCTCTAGTGGCTTAAGGCAAGGGATCTATTATCCTCATACTTGTTTGTTCTAGCTATAGAGGTGCTCAGTTGCCTTCTTGCAAGGGCAAGAGAGGGTGGCTATTTGTCTGGCTTCAAAGTGTTAGGGAGAAATGGGGAGGGCTTGGAGATTTCCCATTTGTTGTTCACAGATGATACTTTGGTTTTTTGTGAGGCTACCTCTACCCAAATGACTTATTTGAGTTGGTTACTCATGTAGTTTGAGGCCATTTCAGGTTTGAAAATCAATTTAGATAAAAGTGATCTTATTTTGGTTGGGAGGGTGTCGAATGTAATGGAGTTGGCTACTATATTTGGTTGTAAAGTGGGTGCGCTTCCAACCACTTTTTTGGGGCTCCCTCTAGGAGCTGCCCATAACTCGATGGTGGCTTGGGATGATGTTGAAGAAAGGTTTAGAAAGAGATTAGCAATGTGGAAAAGGAAATATATTTCCAAAGGAGGAAGGCTAACACTGATCAAGAGCACGCTAGCTAGCCTGCCAATCTATTTTATGTCTCTTTTCCGGATGTTGAGGAGAGTTTGCTTAAGGTTGGAGAAGATTCAAAGGGACTTTTTGTGGGGAGGTGGGGCTCTAGAGAATAAGCCTTATTTAGTGAAGTGGGATTTTGTTTGTTTAGACAAAAGAAAAGGAGGCTTTGGAGTTGAACGTCTTAACTCCCTTGTGAAAAGAGAGAAAAGGGAGAATCCCTAATTATTGTTATTGAAAAAACTGTTAATAATACACATTGGACTTGGGTATATATATACATGTTAGTGGGACCCACAATACAAGGAAAAGTAAAAGTAAATAACCTAAATAACTGTATACTATCTAACATCCCTTAATAAGGCTCTCCTTTGCAAATGGATTTGGCGCTTTGCTAAAGAAAGGGATGCCTTTTAGAGAGAAGTTATTTGTAGTAAATTTGGGGAATTGGAATGGGGTTGGTGCTTTAAGGAAGTGAGGGGCAGCTATGGTGTTGGTTTATGTAAGGCTATAAGGCATTTATGGGAGTTGGTTTGTTCCAGAAATCTCTTTGTAGTGGGCAATGGGAGAAAGGTCAAGTTTTGGAAAGACAGATGGTGCGGGGATGAGCTTTTATGTTTGTCCTTTCCCTCCTTGTTCGTTCTAGCTAGCTCAGAAGAGGCTTGAGTGGCGGATTTTTGGGTGCACTTTTCTGAGGGGGATGGATGGGACCCAAGCTTCTCTAGACCTCTCAATGACTTGGAGATTGAGATGGTGGAATGTTTCTTGTCAAGGATTCAAGACAAGGTGGTGATTGAGGAGAGGGAGGATGAGGTGTTTTGGGCGGTTACAAAGAGTGGATCCTTTTCTGTTAAGTCCCTCTATTCTATCCTTGAGGAAGTAAGGGTAAGCCGTTTCCCTACTAGTATTGTGTGGAATACTTGGGTCCTTCCTAAGGTTAGTTTTTTTTCTTGGGAGGCAACATAGGGGAAAGTTTTGTCTTTTCTCCAATTGCAAAGGAGAGGGTGGTCTTTAGCCAATAGCTGCTCCCTTTGTTATGCTCATGAGGAGTCAATTGACCATATACTCTTGCATTGTGGGAGCTCTTGTTCTCTTTGTTCAAGATGTGTCGGGTGATTCATGCTTCCGTTATAGAGACCTTTTTAGGGTGGTAGGGCTTGTTCATTAGAAGAAAGAGAAAGAAAGTGTGGAAAACAGCGCCTTTGTGCCTCTTTTGGACAATTTGGAAGGAGAGACATAGATCTTTTGAGAATATGAAGCTGTTTATTATCTTGGACAAACTTGTTTATAGAACATACTTCTGTCCTTAGTTGATTTTATTGATTGGTTGGGGACGGATTGAGGGAGGGAGTATTTTTGTTTTCTCTATCCTTTTTGGCACTATTAGGTGACCGTTGTATACACCGTGTGTACTTCGGTGAGCACTTTTTGGCGTTTTTATACAATTTGCACTTATAAAAAAAAAATAAAAAAATGCCAATATCATGTCTGATGAAAAACATGATTTCTTGTCTAGGGTGAATTTTTGGGGATATTCAACCGTCAATTACTTTTCACCGATGATAAGATACTCATCTGCGGGCATCCATAATTGCGGTCATGATGCAATAAATGAAGTCAAGCTTCTTATTAGAGAAGCACATAAACGGGGAATTGAGGTGACAACTCATTTCAATGTGCTGTAGCATTCTGTTTATATTTTGTGGATTTTTTTGTTTTCTCTCTCTCTCTCTCTCCTAATTTTACTTTGACAGGTTCTCATGGATGTGGTTTTCAATCACACTGCTGAAGGGAATGAGAATGGTCCCATTTTGTCATTTAGAGGTGTTGATAACAGTGTCTATTATATGCTTGCTCCTAAGGTATAACTCCTGAAATTATTCAGAGTCGTTTCTATTTTTAGTAGATCTGTTGTTAGTAAATAATGGAAGATTCTGGAATATAATTAATGAACACCCTTGTAGATTATAACTAATTTTGTAGACACCTAATTTTAAAGCTTCTGCAATTATGCAGTTTGTTTAAAATCTGTTGTAAGTGAACATACCAGATGAAAATTCCTGTAAACTGTTTGGTCAATATTTGACAACAGTGCCTCTATTAGTCAATTTGACATGTGGATGAGAAGATATATATGCTTGTTCACCTAAATTTTTTTATCTTTTATGGTTCTCTTTGATTGTTTAAAAGAAACATGTTGCCCAAATGAAAGAATAGAAACTTGTGAAACTGAGATGTTACAGCTTGGTGTATGATCTCCATCTTTGCTTGTATTTGTTATTCTGTAGGAAAATGAGGGACAAACTACCAATATGTATTTTTTATTTTTATATGAGAATGGAGTATCTGGACTGGTTGGTTGAACTGGAAGGTTTTTAGGAATGGGCCCATAATGTATATTATGCTCTTTAACACTCTCCTTCACGTGCCGCCCCATCCTGTATGTGGCACATGAAGGGGATGGACAGGCCCACAGGCAAACAAATAACTGATACCTTCTTCAGGTTTGTACGTAAATTCAATTAATTGGGGGAAATAAACATGACAGTGAGATTCAAACTCATGATGTCTCACTAAACAAGCTTTAATGCCATGTTGGATGACTACTTCTCCCAAAAGCCAAGGTTGTTGGGATTTGTGCCAATAGTGTATATTATGCCCTCTAATAATTTTACTCACTCTAGCCTATTATTATTATTTCCAAAACCAAATTCCCCTACTGTATGGAGATTATGACACTGGGCTTGTGAATCTTTATTTATTTCTTTTTTATTTTTTACTTTGTATTCCTTTGAAAAGGATTGTCACTATTATTTTTATTTAGGAAAAAGGAATATTATTTTGCATAATTTTTCTAGCTTTTGCGTAGTAGTTAATAAGTAATAAAACACTGGATTGATTGGGTATAAAAATTCCCATTTTAAGGGATAAGCTGAACACCTACTTAAATGATTTGAAAACATTAGGATTTTTGTTTCCTGTCAAGTTTGCCAAATTTGATTTGAAATATTGGTTTGAGATTTAGCTTAACTGCCCTTGAGGCCAAGGCAATTTCTTACACCATCTAGTCTAGTACATGTTTTAAACAGTTAGGATCTAATTTGCCCTTTTTTTATTTTTATTTTGCATATGAGAGAACTTTTTTTTTCTATGGTTTTACAGGGAGAATTCTATAATTATTCAGGTTGTGGAAACACCTTCAATTGCAACCATCCCATTGTGCGCCAATTTATTTTGGACTGCTTAAGGTAAGTTCATCATTATTGACTCTACGTATAGGTTTTTTTAATCATTTTTTTTAATGATTTGACTACTCACTTTGGTGGGTCTGCAGGTGTGTGTGTGTATGGGTGTGTCTGGAGGTGTCCCTGCACAGTGCACTTCCACATGTGTGGGTGTATAAGCATGTTTTTGGGTGTGGATGTGTGTGTGTGTGTGTGTAGGTGGGTTGTGCACATGCTTGTGTGTGAACACCATTCCATTGTGACACTAATTATAATCATACGTGCACATATTTATTTCAGTTATGAAGTTGTTGACAATGGGATGTCAGATAAGCATGCATGTCCTTTATTTTATTTTCCTTTCTACTTTTCTGGGTGTTTATATGCAACCTCATGCTACAGTTTTGAACTTATTTAGTCTCAATCCTTCCTTAATCTTTATTGGTAGATGGAGTTGAAAGGTTTTTGAGTTAGTTTCTTGTCCAACAGATATTGGGTAACAGAAATGCATGTGGATGGCTTTCGCTTTGATCTTGCTTCTATCATGACCAGGGGTAGCAGGTTACTGTGCAATCTGTCTGATATTTTTTTTTGTCCTTATTCAGTTTCTATTGGAGATTGATATTTATTTTGGTCTTTTATTTTCCTTTCCCATGAAGTCTCTGGGATGCTCTTAATGTATATGGGAATCCAGCAGAAGGTGACTCACTGACCACTGGCACCCCTCTCAGCAGTCCTCCATTAATTGATATGATTAGTAATGATCCAATACTCCGTGGAGTGAAGGTATTTACTATAGGTTCCTTTCTTTATACTTCTCTTGAAAATCCCAGCTTTTAGTAATCTTGCCTCTTTATTTTATTTTTTTTAAATATAAAATCAAAGAAATTGTGGAAATATGGGATTATGATTTGTAATTAAGTGCCAAGATTAGAAGAATATATTGTGTTAGGATATTTTCTATTTTTATGGATGAGAGAATCTCTCCTAATTAGTTATTGTTTCCTTAGAGATAGTGATTGTGCATATTATATGGCTTAGATTAGGAATCCCACTTGTATATATATAGGTCACTTTGTATTCAGTTTTAATACAGAAAAAAGAAGAATATTTTCTTCAGAAATGAATATCTTATTTAATGGATTAAGATTCAAAAAGTGGAAGGAGAAGACATCCTCCAACAGAAATGTAACTAGATTAATTACAGAAGATAAGAGAAAATCCCCTATGAGAATAAATATGGGATGGAAATGCCCATACAATCCTCCATTATGTTCCTTTTTATTCTCCTTCTCAAAAACCCACCACCATAGTAGCCATCTCATGCACTGGTCTGTCTACTAATCATCAATGAAAATGGGTCTGTGGTGTCTAAAATATCTTCATGAGCCTTGGGGAACTGAACTTGCTAATGTATAGCAATAGATTAATGATGTTCAATAAGAAGATTAGATGAATTGAGCTGTCTGGACTCTGGTCCTTTGTTAGGACTGTTGGGTAAACTGCATCTCATCCTTAATGTCTCCCTTTGGTCCTTACCTACCATAACACATTGAGAAGCAGTAAAAGATATGCCTCACATTTTTTGACCCAGATCACCTAATGACCACATGGTTTTTAAGTACTGAAGAGTACTGTTACATATTACTCCATACATGTCAGTGTCAGTGTCATTGCTTGCCAGCCTGGAAATCACCTGGATATAACTTATACCTGAAACTAAAAAGTACCATCCACGTTGCACATTTGATCAATATGTGTCTTGGTCTCTTTCAACAATTGGTACATATTGGCACTACTTGTATGCAATATTAGTATCAATGGATTCCAAAAGATGTTGGGGTGCTGATGTACATTGGTAACACTGCTTGACAACTAAAGGAGTAGTCAAAGCTGATTTTTTCTTAGTCTTTTTCTTCTAAAGAAAGAACTGCCCTAATCTATCAACAGTGTTTTTTTGTGCTTCCATTCAAGATATTAAAGCCCCTAAACTTGAGATTTGATGAAATTTGAATCTTGAGGTTTTGCTCTAACTTTTGAAGGTTAAGTGTTTCATCCCATAAAAATTTTCATTTTAATTGATCTCCATGCTATGCATGGATTTTTATTTTAATTTGTTTGTTTCTACTTATATTAACTTGATATACATTGTGAGTTCATATCCTAATAGTTTAAGCTTTTAGGAAAGTTGGCAACTTAGCATAGTCTCAGGTTATTAGTCCAGTATACATTGTGGATTTGTATCTTTTATAACTTAAACTTTTAGGAAAGTTGGTAGCTTAACAACTTTAATGTAGTTTTAATCATTAAACCTTCCTGAAAAAACTGACTATGGAGGTGTAAAACAATCTCAAGATTGATGTGTCTAAATCCTTGGTTGCTGTCTCTCCCTTCTTTTGAAGATTGTGCTGCTATGGTCATTTTCCTGAACCAGAGAAGTCTTATCCAACCATGTAGGCCCCCAATAAGATAGTTGAGGTGTGTCTGAAGTTTAGCTATCTGATTTCTAAACCTAATCCTGACAAAGAAATCGTGCAATAAGTCCCAACGGTGAGATATGATGATCATTGATGCTGATAGTTCAGACCTCACATGTGCATGCATACACATGTACACATGAAGAGGCAAAGAAAATAGGATATGACATTCTCATTGATCATCAATATGCCTTAAAACCCAAATAGTATAATTAAAAAAATAAAATAAATACAGACTGCTAATTGTTGCTGCTTTTCCCAGGAAGATGCTTCTGTAATCATGTTTTGCAGAGGAGTGAATCCTACATAAAACAGTTTCATTTTATCATTTTCTTTGTTCACTGGCAGTTCTACGTGCCATTACTATTGGAAAGGTAACTGACCAAATTTTGTTTCTACCTTCAAATAGCTTATTGCTGAAGCATGGGATGCAGGAGGCCTTTACCAAGTTGGCATGTTTCCTCACTGGGGTCTTTGGTCAGAGTGGAATGGGAAGGTCAGTACCGAAAATGGTGTACAATGTGCCATGTCGAGAATTGTCAGCCTGTGTTTGTACTTATGATAAATTATTATTATTATTTTTCATTGAACAAGCCAGTCACATGATGCTTGAAAGGTCTTACATAGGTAGAAACATAAATCTACATCAGTTTTTCATTATTCCCATATTTCCCAATTGTTTCATTTCACTGTTATACTTAATGAGGCAATCTGCTAACTTCTGCTTGCTTGAAGGAGTATTGGACATAGAAGATACAAAGTTTTCACTTGATTACCTCTTCATATATGGAGGGTTGGCTGAACTGAGCCTATGAACTAGCAATTATTCATTTCTTTCTACATGTATTTGAATTACATGTGATTTGATAATTCTCTCCTACTGAAGACACATCTGGAGGCAATATTGGAATTTTTTTTTAATAAACATTATGTTTAGCAATAATGTGTAGTCTCCTTAATATGCCATTTCAGGAAACTGATTTCCTTTCTATGATAAAATCTCCTTTGATAAGATTCTAAAATCCAGGAAATGTCCTTTCCATGTCTCGTTTCATTCTTATAGTCATTAAATTTCAATTTTCATATATATTTTTTTTAGCAGAGCCCCTAAATTTGCAATATTTTGATAGCTTTTGAAGGGACAATTTTGTTTCTATTCTTCAAACCGCTTCCCGTTTAAACAAAGACATTTTTCTTATACATCTTCCTCTCAAACATTCTGCTGCTCTCCTCTCAAAGCTTGAGTCTTAACAATTATGCACAGTGCATTTCCTAGTAGACCAATTCACATGATTTGCATATTAGAATTGCATTGTTATTACATAAAGCTTGGGTCATGTTTGATTTGGATATTTTTCAGTATCGTGACATAGTGCGGCAGTTTATTAAGGGTTCAGATGGATTTTCTGGGGCTTTTGCTGAATGCCTTTGTGGGAGCCCTAATCTGTACCAGGTATTTCTTTTCTTATTTACTTGTCCTTCTAATGCTCATGACCTTCAAACCTGTTGGACAACTATTAGTTACACTAGGTAGATATGTCTGGGTAAGCCCTGGTAAATGGCTGAGATTCTTGAAAGAGCAAAACTCTTTGTGGTACTCTGTTGTTAAGAGAAAATGGGGAGGATTAGAGGAAAGGGGGTGGGGGTGGTTGGGGGTTTGGTTTGGTTTTATTCCTTTGTGACATTGCTTATAGAGAATCCTTCATTTGTTTGGGGTTTTGGATCTGTTCTTTGTTTGGAGGTGTAGATCGACAAAGCAGGTAGCTGATTTTCTGGCCAAGAGAGGAACTAGGTGCCTTAAATGTTCTGTTCCCTTGATTTTAGCTTGAGTACTTTCTTTAGCTGTCCTGTTGGTTTCCTTCTGTTTCCCATTGATGTATCTCTTCTCCTTCTCCTGTAAATGCTGTAATTCTGATTTACAGAGAGGAACTAAGTGTAAATGCGGTAATTCTGGTTTTGGATCTGTTCTTTGTTTGGAGGCCTAGATTGACAAATTGTGTAGCTGATTTGCTGGCTAAGAGAGTGACTAGGTGTCTTAAATGTTCTGTTCTCTTGTTTTTAGCATGAGTACTTCTTTGGCTGTCCTGTTGGTTTCCTTCCATTTCCCATCAAAGGATCTCTTCTCCTTCTTTTCTTCTCCTATAAATGCTGTAATTCTTTGTTTGGAGGCCTAGATCGACAAATCAGGTAGCTGATTTGCTGGCTAAGAGAGGAACTAGGTGTCTTAAATATTCTGTTCCCTTTTTTTTTTTAGCATGAGTACTTTCTTCAGCTGTCCTGTTGGTTTCCTTCCGTTTCCTGGTGAAGGATCTCTTTTCCTTCTTCTCCTGTAAATGCTGTAATTCTGATTTACAGAACCTTTTGTTATGTATGTATATATCAGAAGCTTCACACTTGTATTCTTTTACTTAAAATTTTTTCTCTGTTTTTCCCTGATATTGTGTGGAGTCTGATTCAGTAGATGATTCTTTTGGAGCCATGCCCTCCATTTCATCCATCAGTTTTTATATTTGAAATTTCTAATATCTGTTAAGTCTTTGCTCATTTTGTGAATCAGGAAGGAGGGAGGAAACCTTGGAACAGTATCAACTTTGTGTGCGCACATGATGGTTTTACATTGGCTGATTTAGTGACATACAACAAGAAGCATAACAATGCAAATGGAGAGGACAACACTGATGGGGAGAATCATAATAACAGCTGGAACTGTGGACAAGTAAATATTGATAGCCCATGCGCACTCACAATCACATATTGCTGTAGTTCCTTTTTTAATGCCAAATTTTCCTCTATGATAGAATCAGCAACACAGTTCCACTTATTGGGAACATTCATAAAAGGTGTCCAACATGCTGGCACAACGTACCTTATTGTGAATGTCTTCTCTTAAAAGCTCTTATGTGATAGAATGCCACCCTAGCTTGACTAAAAAGAGCTTTTTGGCTTCAAGCATCTTCTGGTTTGAAGTGTTATAGTTATAGACAAATGTAGAGCTCTTTTTTAACTATCAAATGAAACTTTACATAATAATAAAAAGTGGCTCCAAATGGGGCATTAGTGATACTTTAATCGTTTGGTAGCATTTCTTGGAAGGTTAGGAGTAGTTCCTAATTTTTCAAAGCTCTTATAAAATTAGGCCTTGACAAATTTTTTAAATCACATTTAGAAATCTAGAAAATATTTAATCTGTTTTTTGGATTTGCACTTGAACGTGCTTTTTTGCAAAACTGTTGTGTTGAAATATTATGCTGCTATCATCTTGGGATTATCGTTGAGATTGTGTCTACATATTTTGTATTTATTTTCTTCCTAAAATAGAATTGTATAGTTGTGTTTTTAATAAGAATTATGTTGAGCAATCAATTTTCCTAAAACCTTAGCTTTTAGGATTTGGGTCCACAATATATATTTCAAGGTTCAAAGTATCAACCGAGTCTAGTATGACTCAACCAAGTTGTATTCGCCTTGGATCTTTTTGCACCATGTTCGATATCCAATAACATTTTCAACGCAGATTTGGTCAAGAATTAGTTAAAGTCAGTTGACTCCGTTGAGATTCCGAGTTGACTCGGTTGAATCATTTGAGTTATTGAAATTCTCACCAGTTAAACCCTAAAATAATTTATTTATTTATTATTATTATTTTATCAAAAACGAACAATTGTATTAAATGAGAAAAACATGAGAAGGATGAGAAGTCCTCCCCATGATGTACAACTAACCAAAAACTAAGTAAACCTTCATGAATTAAGGAAGGCTATATAAAAAGGACATGTATAACAAACTCAGACCCTATAGACCCAACCCTAAGGTGTACAAATTGCAATAAAGGGCAACCAAAACTAAGAAATCCTTAAAAAATTAGAAATTTTCTTCAAAAGGAAATGTTCTTCAAGACCCATGACTCTACCCATGGTTATGATAAAGAAGAAAGAAGACATTGGTTGTGCCAGCGATGTCGTTGTGGTGACCGTTTGACCGGTGAGAAACATCGTATTCTTCCATTGACAACAAGCTCCATGTGTTGGTGTTGCCTCTCTTTGCTCCATTTCCGTTGTGTTACTAGTGTGGTGTGGGTTAGTGGTGTTCTGGATTGGGAATTTGAAGAAAAAGGGTAAATGTATTGTTTTATATAATAATGATTTATACTTAAAATGCTCATGTATGTGCATTAATTTGTCTTATATGCTATTAGTGTTTGGAATTGGGAATTTGAAAATTATTATTTTATATGTTAATTATTTTATTGTATAGTTAATGTATTATTTTAAATGGTAATGGTACCATATATGGTGTATTATTTTATATGCTAATTTGTTGTTAATAATATGTTGAAACCATTCCATTTGTTATTATGTTAATATATTTTTAAGTTTATTAGTTTCTTAATTTATTTAATTATACTATTTTAAAAAATATTTTTTATTGCTTTTAGACAAATCCCATGTTTCATTGCTTTTAGAATATATACCTTTAATGTGAGTCTTGCTCCCTTGGTGAGCTCATTTCCTCTTCATGACTTAGAATATTTATAAATTCCTAACACTTTTTCATAATAAAGAAGTATACCTATTGCCATAAGAAAATTTCAAAGAAGGAAATATTTTATACAGTATTCTCTATTAGAAGAAATTATGAACAAAATAGAAAGCCTAACCATTTTCATTGCCCCAAACATTAATTATGACCAATTCTTATTTTTATTTAAAGAAATTCATAAATCACACTACCAAACACATTGAATTGTTTATTGAAAATTATATAGTTGATCTACTAGTATAGCTCAATTTCTCATCAACTTTGGCAATGGATATAAACTTAGGGTTTTAGGTTTAGGTTTTTGTGGTTTTAGGGTTTTAGGGTTTTAGGGTTTTAGGGTTTAGGGTTTAGGGTTTAGGATGGGTGATTAGAGATTCTAATAGAATTGTAAAAATGGTTGCCAGTAGGCATATAGGTAATGTATCAATAATTATTGTGGAATGTATGGCTTTAAGAGATGGTGTGCTAGCTACTAATAATAATGAGTTCTTGAATCTAAAGATTGAAAGCGACTAAAAAATAGTGATAGATTGTTATAAAAAAAAAAGAATAACATTCCAAGTTCTATTATATTATTAATGGAGGATATTTGGAAGTTATCAAGACCTAAATATTTACAATTGTCTACATATTTATAAAGCAAATGGTAAACATATTACTTAGCTAAGAAAGGTATTTGTAATATAGAGTTTATCATTTGGAGGTCAAATTTTCTTAGAGATGTTATAAAGGCTAGATATGAATATTATCGTGGTTCATCTTTCAATAGAATTTGTAGATATATTGTTTCGTAATCTCTTTCCATCAAAAAATAAAAAATAAAAAATCAGTGCTATACTTTTGAATGGCCTCCATCACCATGGTAAATGTAGAGATAGAAGGGGAGGTTGCATATGTTATGATACATCCCTTAAAAGCATGACACGATTTAACGAATATGGATTTATTATTTAATAATATTCCAATTTCACTTTTATCTATCTTTAAAATAGGAAATATTCTAGATAGTATTCTCTATTAGAAGATATTATGAACAAAATAGAAATTTGAGGCTCTTTCAAAATGAACAAGTTTATTTCAAGAAGGAAAGAAATTAGAATTTGATCTAGTACAGGATCTTTCCTAGAGTTCTGGCTGGATAAGCTCACTTGATTGAGTTTACACCTTGACGAATCAAAGAATATTTTTCTGCATAGATGGATCAAGGGCTCGTCTTGATTGATCAAAAGTGAAAACTTCAACCTGAGCAGATTGAGCCAACTCTAGAATCAACCATATGGCGTTCAATTTTTTTTTTTCTTTAGCTCTTATTTTTGTTAAATGTGATGCCATTTAAATATACAAATCGTTTTGAGTTTTTTCATACGAATTCAGACTGACTCCTTAGTTACGGACTTGAATTTGCTCAAAGACTTTATTATGGAGATTTCTTAAATGAGTTCTTTGGCTGCAATCTTTTCAAGTTGATGGTGGATGGATCTGTCATAAACAAAACCTGGAAACAAAAGTACAACACTTTTAGAGTGGAATTGCCAACATAATGAACTTGGTGACGATTTTTAAATCCTAAAACTTTTTCTAAAGGTGTCTAAATCTTTTTGTACTCACTCGGGGGGTTCTCTTTTTGGGTTAGAGACATACATGACCTAGCTAGGGGAATGATGATAAATTTAAGGAGGTGAACTGTTTGCCCTTGAATGAAATAGCAACTAGGAAAGTACTGCTGGGTGATATCTTTGATTAGAGCTTTGATATTCCTTTTATCTTGTTTCTTTTCTCTCTCTTCCTTTTTTTTTTTTGTGGTTGTATTCATTTTTTTTTAAAGGAAGAGCTCTCCTTGTATTTTATACAATAATTTCATTTATTATTTTTTAAAAATAACTATTTGTGATTAGAAAGTTGAGAATGTCTACCAGTTTCCTGGTATTTTTTATTGTTTTCTATTAAAGGAAGTCTTTTCCCTCTCATTTCTGTTTCTTTATACAGGTTTTTCTTGATTGCTCATGAATAAAAATTGTTCTATATATATAAGACATGACGGTACATAATATCTTGAATTCTCACTCAAATGAAATACGAGAAACTTTTTTTAACAAATGGGGCTCAAGTAATTGAAGGAGGCTTGGTAAACCTGAGGAGGTTAAATGTTTCCAATAATCTTTTGCGGAGCACTATTTTTCAACTCTGTAAGGGCTTGTTTTTAATTAAAGAGTAGAAATTTACTGTGATGGAATAATATGAATCAATCTAATATTTGAAACGGCCTGAAAGTTATTTTGTATGTGTGCATGCATTGATATCTTCCAAAGGTTGTTGTAACTTGTAAATGTTTATTCCTACTAGCATGCTGAACTTGTAAATTTTACTACTTTCTGATGCATCTAACGTTTATTTAGGAAGGAGAGTTTGCAAGTATTTCAGTAAAGAAATTGAGGAAACGACAAATGCGAAATTTCTTTCTTTGCCTCATGGTTTCCCAAGTAAGTCTAAATGGTTTTGAATCAATTTTTTTTGGATACGAAATGTTCTTTCCACTGTATGGTAAAACATTAAATGTAAATGTATAGGTATGAATAGGTGTTTTACTTGGTTAGTTTCTCCAAGCCACCTACTTTCTATCCCTTAATTTGTTTGGTAGTGGAAATGATCATCTGTTTAAGTTTGACCAAGTTGACCTTGAATACTCCTACCATGTTCTCCTGATTGAACTCTATACACAGCAAAGTAAAATGAATTTCTATTGTCCTGTAGGCTACTTGTTGTCAAAGTCATATTAGAAATTATATTAGTCTTAACATAGTAGAAAATTTGACTTAACATTGTCCATTGGAAGAGGCATCTATGTAGGGAATATCTCCTCTACTAATATAATAGATGTACTGACCGTGTTCCAATCTAGTAGTATCATGCTCAAAGGGGTGCCCACAAATGGAGCACTAGCTAATGTCCAAAGTGAAGAGAAATATATTACATTTTATATTCTCCTAAAGTGCTCTGTTGTCCTAAAAAACTCATTGTCCTCTCCCTCCATATAGTCTAAATTACTATGAGAATAACAATACCCCATAGTGACTTCCCTTTAGGAAGACCTCCAAAACCCTGATAAGCAATGGTTATCATCTCCACCACACTCCTTGGTGGAACCCAGTCAATCCTTGCAAATCCAAACAACTTACTCCATAATGTCAATGCTACTAAGAAATAGAAAAAGAGATGATCCATTGATTCTTCACTCTTCTCACACATTACACACCATGTTGACCTAAGGGCTTTTGCAAGGTCATTAGTATTAACCTTCATATTTGCCACCAATCATGCGAAGGTCTTGACTCTGAGTTGGACTTTAGATTTCCAAATGTAATTTGCAAGAGGAAAGGATCTAAAGCTAGTAGAAAAAGAAAAGGCTTTAGAGAACAAACTGACGGATAATAGACACAATGATGTCAATGACCAACCCTCAAATCTAGGAAAGTGGATGATAGGTACACATTGGTTAAAGTCAACATCAAGAGAGTAGTTCCTCAATTTTGTGATCGAAAAGGTTATGTTAGAAATTGGAATTTCAAGACGAGGGAGAAGATGAGATCAAAGCTGAAGATACATTAGAATTTCTTAATCTCACCATTCTATAAAGCCTTCAAATTTAACACAAAAGCGTTGGTTACCCCATCCAATATCTTCCTAAAACCAAATTTTAGTATCATCACCCACTAAATAGCAAGTGAAACATGAGAAGAGAGGGACACCTTGAGTAGTAGCCTTCCAAGGACATCAATGAGATCATCTAATATTCATATTAGCATCTCATCCATTAGAATTTAGTCCACAGATACTTAAGATAATCTTGTGCCATAAAGCATTACACTCCCTTAGGAACCTCCATTGCCACTTACTTAAGAGTGTCCTATTCCTCAAGGCTATCTACACTATACCTAGAACCCCTTCACTCTTTGGTTTACACCCTTAATCCTAACCCACAAGATAATTTAAGCTTTCTTCTTGTGTCCAATGCAAAAACACAAAAAATTTCTTTACAACTTCTCAATCTTGTTGGCTGCTTTGGTTGATGTTAAAAATATACCTCCCCCACTCCCTCCAAATAAATAAATAAAGAATGAGGGAATGTGGGCAAGCACGATTAAACTAGGGTTATTCTAACACCTAGGGATAGTAAGCCTTCTTCCACCTATCTAAGCGATGTAATATTCTATCCATAACTAGATCTCATAAAGATTCAACTCTAGAATTCCTACCTTACCCCAAAGAAAGACCCAGATAAGATAAAAGGTCAATTGCAATGTTTACATTCATTCTAAAGTGGCAACCAAATCAAGAAGTCGGTCTTGGTTCACTTTGATTTCTAGTAGGGTACTCTTGTCTAGATTTATCTGTAGTCTTGATATGTATCTACAAAAAAATAAAAAAATAAAAAAAGACAAAAAAAGGACTTTAGATTTCATAACTCATTTAAATAGGCTCTTGAAAAGAAAATGATGTCATCGACAAACTATAGATGGCTCACCCTTGTTCCCCTATTGCCCACTAAGAATCTCTCAAAGATACCACATTGCTCTACTTTGAGCATCAATCTATTTCACACATCTTCATAATGGTAAAGAGAAAAGGACAAAGCAAATCACATTGTCTTGAACCCCTTCAAGCCTGAACCCATCCTTTAGCACACCCTTTTATTAGCATTGCAAAACTTACAGATGATGAACAACCACAAATCTAAGATAGTCATATCTGTCTAACACCTTTTCTTTCTAAAGCATAATCTAGAAACTCCCAATCCACATGATAATAAGCCATTAATCCACAGGATCTAGAAACTATTGGAGATTTTTTTCAGATAATTGAGATTATCTAAATCAGTTGAAGAGGTTTGAATTAATTCAAATTATCCAAACAACTTTGGATATTTGAGTTCATTTGAATTATTTTAAATTTGTTTTATCCATAGAGTAGTTAGAAATTAATTCAAATTAATCTCCTAGTTTTTAGGATGTTTCTGGTTTCCTAAAATAAAGGACTTAGGTAGTACCTAAGTCTATAAATTAGTTTGTAATTTAGTTCAATAATAGATTAGAGCAGATGAGGAGATCATCTCAGCCATTTAATCTACTTGCAGGTCTTTGTTTGACGATGGGAGAGAGCGAGAGAGAGAGTGAGAGAGAGTGCGATGGAGAGGAGGGAGAAAATAGCTCGGCGTCTCGCAGAAGAAGGAAGGAGAGCAGCTTCACAGTGGAGTCCAAGGCGTTCGAGATCGTTGTAGATGAAAGGAAAGGAAAACCCCAAGTTCTCATCGTGGAGAAGAAGGGAGGGATTTCGTCATGGGTCCGACTGGGGCCGGAAAGCTTAGGGTTTTTCATAGAAGGCCTAACCCAATGCATCAAGGACGAGAAAAAAGTAAGATGGGGAAGGAAATGGAAGGAAAAGGGGAGATTATATTCCATGACGTGAGGGATAAACAGAGCGGGGGGGTTTATCTGGCTAGGGGTTATTGAACTGGAAAGGAAGAGTTTTTGCATCTTCATCCCGAGAGGCAGAGGGGACAAAAGAGGATGGGTGATTATGGCAGAGAAGCTTCATCAACTGGTAGGAGTTTTTGGTAGAAAATCAAATAACCAGGAAGCAAGGGCCGTGGGGAAGTTTGTCGTGGAAAGCTCGTATGCGACAGTAGTGAAGAGGCCAATTTAGGGAAATACAAACTCAATCGCAGTGAAGGTTAAAAGGGAGGAAACACTAGGAAATCTACAAAAATTAGAACATTGCGTTGTGGCGAGTTGGAAAGCCAGTACAGAGGGAGAAGAAGATCTTGAGAGTTTGGGAAGATTATGGGCAAAGTCTTGGGGTCTAAGAGGAAATTTAGGGTTGGCTAAGTTGGAAAATGATAGTCTTGTTGGAATTTGAAGATCTGGAAGAAGCAAGACGTGTCGTATCCTCAGGGAATCGCTCGATGGGAGGATTCCAGGTAGGGCTGGAGCATTGGAACCCTAGGAGTGATTGCTGGGTAGAGGCGGATGTAGGGAATGAAGTCTGGGTGAGAATTGTTGGGCTTCCAATCTCGTTATGGAGTACGATGATTTTGAAAAGAGTGGGGGAAGAATGCAGTGGTTTTGTTGCAATTGATGACCAGACAAAGACGATGGGTGAGATCCAGTGGGCTAGAATCTTGGTCAAATCGAGAGGAGACGTCAGGCCGAGTGTACTGGAAATCAAAGTGGAGGAGGATGTCTATGCTCTGTCACTGTGGTGGGAGTGCCGACCGGTGTTGAGGAAAAAATTCAGCGAAGAGGCTGGACGAAAGAGCGACATGGTTAAGGGTGACGTTGCTTCACACTCGGAGCAGCACGTGGAGGAGGAGCGGGTAAGCGTGAGGCTTGAGACGCTGAACTTGTCAAATGAAGAAATGGGTGAGCAGGGGGGCGGGTCGGGCCGGGTGACGGTAAACTGAGCTCAAAACCCGGCAATCCGGGATTGGGCCTCAACCGATGAGTTATTGTCTGGGTCGTCTTCCTTAGGCCCAATCGTGGGCCTAAAAGAGGCGAGGAGGGGGGCTGGTGGGTTTGGCCTGGCTAATGGATCTTTGGGCTTAAAACTGAAAGGAGTGGCAACTAGAGAGGATGGACCAAGAGTAGGCCCATCGTCAAGGAGGTGGGCTGAAGAAGTGGGCTGTCATGCCTCAAGCAAAGGCCCAGTCACGTCAAAAGAACAAGCCTCAAGCAAAGGCCCAATTATTTCAATGGGTTGCCAAAAGCTGATTGAATTAGAAGGAAAGGTAAGGGTTGGCCCAGTCTCGCCAGCAGCCCAAGCCTCGAGCAATGACTCTCAGGAGAAGGGCTATATGTTGGAGTGCACCATTTCCAGAAACGGGAATTCCTCAGAAACAGAGCCCTTTATCGCATGGGAGTCAAAGGAGCTAAGGAAGCAGCAAACTTTTGCTAGTTATTCAGTGACAGACAGGGCGCTCGAAGACGAAGCCTTGAGGTATGGGTCGGGGTTTTGTTCAAGGGGAGAAAGGGTTTTGGGGGCTTCTCATCTTAATCCTTTTCATTTTGATCGGGCTTTGAAGGGGGAGTTTTACGATCGTTCTGGGGATATTGAGGAGGAAATTCGGGTTGATAAAACAATGTGGTTAACAGTGTATGAGGGATACAATGAGAAGGTCAGTGGCTGCAGGGATTTGGGAGTAACCAAGAGAAGCAATGATAAAATCAGGGGGACGGAGGGGGCCTTTGGCACACCTGAAAGACAAGCTATGAGAAATGAGCCTGAGGAAAAATGGGAGGAGAGTAGTTTGGCAAAATTCAGTCATTTCTTGGGATTCCCGACGGAGGGATTGGAGAAGGAAATTCTGAGTTTTTTGATTAAAATCAGAAAGAGACGGGAGAAGATACATAGTAAAGAGCTTCTGGAAAAGTCAAAGTTCGAAAGGGAGTTAAAGAGATTAGAGTGTTCTGTAAATTATGAGGTGGGGAATAAGCAGAAAGGCTCGGTACAGGGCAAAGGGAGCCAAATTGTGGTTGTCCAATGAAGCTAAAAGTCATGAGCTGGAACATGAGGGGAGCAAACGATAGCTCCAAAAGAAAAATTATTAAGGCTTTTACAAGGAACCAGAGGGTGGATTTACTTTGTATTCAGGAGACAAAATTCAATCTATGTCGGAGGGTATTGTGAGAAGTTTAGGCTCTGGGAGATTTTTAGATTGGAAAGCTCTGAATGTGGAAGGGGCTTCGGGAGGAATTCTAATTTGCTAGGACAAGAGGCCTTTGGACATTCTGGATTGGGAGGAGGGACATTTTACTTTATCTTGCAGATTTAGGAATGTAGAAAATGGGGCTGTTTGGGTGTTCACGGGAGTTTATGGCCCTTTCTCCAAAGTGGAAAGGGATGAACAATGGGAAGAGTTTGGGCTGATTAGAGGCCTTTGGGAAGACCCCTGGTGCCTAGGGGGGGGGGGGGGGGGGGGGGGGGATTTTAACATCACCCTGTTCCAAAGGGAAATGAGCAATCAGAGGAGAATAAACTCAGCGATGAGGAGATTTGTTGAGATTGTGGATGATCTAGGGCTGGTGGATCTTCCTTTACAGGGGGGAGAGTTCACCTGGAATGGGGGCCACAATAACCAAGTTTGGGCAAGATTGGACAGATTTCTTGTGTCCCCTAGCAGGTTAGACCAATTTAGTGGGGTTACTCAAAGTAGGTTGCCTTGGCCGATTTCCGATCACTTCCCAATCATTCTAGTGGGGGGTGGGATAAGATGAGGCCCGACTCCATTTAGATTCGAAAATATGTGGCTTAAGGTTGAGGGATTCAAAGACCTTATACATAGCTGGTGGCAGAGGATCGAAGTTAGGGGCAGCACTAGCTTTAAATTGGCTGCTAAGATGAAGGAAATCAAGCAGAAGCTGAAAGTTTGGAATAGAGAAATTTTTGGGAGGCTGGATTGCAACAAATCTTCAGCCCTGCAGCAAGTGGATTTCTGGGACCGGATGGAAAGCGAGAGAAGCCTAACTATGGAGGAAACAAAGTTAAAAAAAGAAGCAAAAGAAAATTGCAAAAAGTGGGTGCTTTTGGAGTAAACTCATTGGAGATAGGTTTAGAGGGAGATCTGGTTGAGGGAGGGGGATAGAAACACGGGTTTCTTCCATCGTATGGCAAGTGCTCATCACAGAAACAATTCTTTGGACAGAATTAAGATCAATGGGGAATGGCTTTCAGAGGAGTAGAAGGTTAGGAAAGGAATTGCTAATGCTTTTCATCAGCTGCTTTCAGAAGATACGGGGTGGAAGGCGGACATTGGGAGGCTTCAGCTTGATCAAATCAGTCAGCAAGAAGCGGAGAATCTGGAGAGTCTTTTTACAGAGGATGAAGTTCATACGGTTTTGATAGAGATGAATGGGGATAAAGCCCCTGGTCCGGATGACTTTTTGGCAAAGTTGTTGGGACTTTGTTAAAGAGGAGATCCTAGAAATGTTCAAGGAATTCCACGAGCATAACTCATTCCTCAAAAGCCTCAACAATACTTTTTTGGTTTTGATTCCCAAGAATAGTGGGGCTGAGGACCTTGGAGATTTTAGACCTATTAGTCTTCTGGGGGGGCTTTATAAGTTATTGGCTAAAGTGCTAGCTATCAGGCTTAAGAAAGTGGTTGGAAAGGTGGTCTCCACTTCTCAGAATGTCTTTGTGATGGGAAGACAAATTCTTGACGCTTTTTTAATTGCAAATGAAGTGATAGACTTGTGGCAGAAACGAAACGAAAAGAAAAGGGCCTTATTTGCAAATTGGACATAGAAAAAGCTTACGACAGCATCAATTGGAAATTTTTGTTGAAGGTTTTGCGAAAGATGGGCTTTGGCTCTAAGTGGTTGGGGTGGATGTGGAGTTGCTTGTCTTCAGCCAAATTCTTAGTTTTGGTTAATGGAGTGCCTGCTGGCTTTTTCCCTAGCACTAAGGGCCTTAGACAAGGAGATCCCTTATCTCCTTATCTCTTTGTTAAGGGAATGGAAGTGCTGTATGTTCTTATTAGGAGAGTTGTGGAGGGGGGATTTTTATTAGGATGCAATATTAGGGGTGACAACAGATCCTCTTTGAACATCTCCCACTTATTTTTTGTTGATGACACAATTGTGTTTTGTGAGGCTAGTAAGGAGCATCTAACTCACTTAAGTTGGATTTTACTCTGGTTTGAAGCGGCTTCAGGTCTAAGGATTAACTTAGCCAAAAGTGAAATTATTCCAGTTGGAAAGGTGGAGGAGATTGAAGAGTTGGCTATTGAGTTAGGCTGCAGGGTGGGGTCCTTACCTTCTTAGTATTTGGGACTTCCTCTAGGGGCTCCTAATAGAGCTCCTTATATGTGGGATGGGGTGGAAGAGAGAGTAAGGAGGAGACTTGCGCTTTGGAAACGACAATATATCTCCAAAGGGGGAAGAGTCACTTTAATAAAAAGTACTTTGGCTAGCATGTCTATCTATCAAATGTCTATTTTCAGAATGCCCAAGATTGTTGCTAGAAGGCTAGAGAAAGTGCAAAGGGACTTCCTGTGGGGAGAGAGAAATTTGGAGGGGAAAATTCATCTAGTTAATTGGGAGGTGGTTTGCACAGACAAGGAAAAGGGTGGGCTAGGCCTTAGGAAGCTAGCCATGTTTGAACAAAGCCTTGCTTGGCAAGTGGATATGGAGGTATGCTTGTGACAAAGACAATCTTTGGAAACAAGTGATTACGGTAAAGTATGGGCAAGATGGTCTTGGATGGAGGCCAAAGAAGACTAATGGGGCGGTTGGAGTAGGGGTTTGGAAGGAGATTTGGAAAGAATCAGATTGGTGTTGGGATACCATGATATTCCGAGCTGGGAAGGGCACCAAGATCAGATTTTGGACAAATGTTTGGTGTACTGATATAGTGCTGTCCCATTGCTTTCCTCATCTCTTCGTCATGGCGGTTCAAAGGAGTTCAACGGTTAAGGAAATGTGGGACCAAAATTCTGGTGAAGGAGGTTGGAACCTAAATTTCTTGAGGGACTTCAATGATTGGGAGCTAGATATGGTTGGGGACTTACTCCATGTGTTGAGGGGTCATAGGCCTTCTCTGGAGGAAGACTCGGTTATTTGGAGGCAAGGAAGAAATGGTCAGTTCAGGGTTAAGGAAACTTATAGCTTGTTGACCAATCCTAATGATATCGGCTTTCCTTCAAGAAGTATTTGGGTGGCTAGGGTGCCAACCAAAGTCGCCTTCTTTGCTTGGGAGGCGACGTGGGGGAAGGTGCTTACCCTGGATAGACTCCAAAGAAGAGGGGTGCAACTTCCGAATTATTGTTTTTTGTGTGGGTGTGAAGAAGAAAATGTAAATCATATTCTTATACATTGTATAGTGGTTAGGGCTTTGTGGGATATTGTCCTTGGGTTAGTAGATGTTAAATAGGTCTTTCCAGAAACTGTAAAGGAGGTCTTAATTAGCTGGAGGGGCTCCTTTGTGGGGAAGAAAAGGAAAAAGGTTTGGGAATCCATTCCGTTGTATATTTTTTGGATGGTATGGAATGAGAGGAATAGACTAGCCTTTGGGGGGGGGGGGGTGTTGAATATTCAGAAGTTAAAGAATTTTTTTGTCTGTAATTTGTGGAGTTGGGCCAAATTGTATTTAGGTGAGGAGGCTTTCTCTCTTATAGGCTTCCTGGAGTGGGTAGCATCCAGTTAAGGGGAGGTGATTCTTTTTGTCTTTGTTTTTTGAGGCCCTAGCCGCCTTGTATACCCCTTGTATGCTTTGTGGCTTTTTGCCTCTTTATTAATGCATTTCTTTTTACTTATAAAAAAAAAATAATAATAGATTAGAGCAGTGTTTGAGTTTTTCTTCCTACTGCCTGGAAACATGGTATCAAAGCAGGTTGTGTAATTGAAGAAAATACCATGGTAAAAACTGTCATGATAGGAACGAGCAAGGGTGACGACTCAAATGTGTCTTCAAAACCTTCTCAGTTGACCTCTACAATTGTCCCCACTGCTATCGATCACTCATCCCTTCAAATAACTACTCACAAGCTTAATGGAAAAAATTTCCTTCAATGGTTGAGGGCTACTTAGATGGTTATTTGCGGACGCGGGAAGATAGGATATGTCCATGACACAATAAAGAAGCCAAAGGAGATTGATCCTACATTTCATATCTGGGATGCCAACAACTCAATCATTATAGCCTGGCTCGTGAACTCGATGGAAGAAAACATTGGTGAAAATTACATGTATTACTCAACTGCAAAGGAGCTTTGGGATACTATGAATCGTGCTTTTTCAGACCTTGAAAACTTAGCTCAAATGTTCGAATTAAGAGACAAAGTTCGAAATCTAAGACAAAGTGATATGGATGTAATACAATACTTCAATATTTTCAACAAATTATGGCAAGAAATAGGTATGTTTAATGATTGTGTGTGGAGTTTTGCTAAGGATAGTGAAAGATACAAGAAAATAGTGGATAAAGAACGAATATTTGATTTTATTGCTTAACTTAACAAGGAGTTGGATAAGGTTTGGGGACTGGCTACTTGAAACAAAACCATTGCCTTCAATTGATGAGATTTTTGCAGAAGTGAAGAGAGAAGAGTATTGTAAGTGTGTCATGCTCGGAGAACAGAAACCACTGCCTACATCAGACAACTTGTGACATCCCACATCAGATAGGGGGGAAAGTTCCTAACACTATATAAGTATGGACTCTTCGTAACCTTGTAGACGCGTTTTAAAGCTGTGAGGGCCCCTTTGGGTTCAAAGCGAATAATATCTACACGGTTGGGAGCGGGTCGTTACAAATGGTATCAGAGCCGATCCCTGACCTCGGTGTGGGGTTTGTTTGGCCTCATATGGGTGTTTGTTTATTTGGTCCCACAATCTCGTGGGACACAACGAGGATGTTGTGTCTGCATGGGGGGGTGTTTGTGACATCCCACATCGGATAGGGGGTAAAGTTCTTGGCACTATATAAGTATGGACTCCTCGTAACCCTGTAGACGCATTTTAAAGCTGTGAGAGCCCCTTTGGGTCCAAAGTGAATAATATCTACATGGTTAGGAGCAGGTTGTTACAAATGATACTACTTTGTCACGCCCCAAAACCCACTCCAAGGGCATGACGGTCATTTCACACCTCAAGCCCAAAGGCTCAAAGTGGAAACGACACAACATTCGTATTGTAATTGGAAATTTACCAATTACCAAATTCCTGTTTAGAGTAGTAAAATAAATAAATTCTATGATCCCCAATTCTCAACTTTAAAAACTAACACATCAACCAGAGTGTTATTGTCCAAATAACTTTAAATTCAAATGATTTAAACAAGTATTAAATTTTAACATCTAAACAATGTCCAAAATTAAGTTTGAACCAAAATCCTAACAAAGAAAAATTCCCCAGCCTAGCCATCATTCCTCGCTCGAATTGAGAGTACCTGAAAAATTATCAACGAAGGGGCATGAACTTCAAGCTCAATAAGGAACATCAATACAGTTTCATAGATCAAACATTTTCAATCATGTTTTCAAATAGGGGATATAACATATACTTATTTTCATAAAAACTTTTGAGTTCAAAATACTAATACATTCAAACTTTTCAATAAAACTTTTTTTGTATCCATTTCAAAAAAATTTCTCATAAAAACTAAATCCAATGCATTTTAAATATCTTTAATCTGGTTATCAAATAACAAATGACACTTAGTTAAGTGGGATTTTACAAATGAGTGGCTAGTTTCAAATTTGTTCCATTAAAGGTGAACAAAACGAAAGGTCAACAATTATAACTCGTTGACTAGGGCCATAAGGTCAACTATTATAACCCGTTGACTAGGGCCATATAACATCAACTATTATAACTCGTTGACTAGGGCCATAGAAATGTCAATAATTATAACTCGTTGACTAGGGTCATAGAAATCAGAGTTAAACAATTTATTTCATTAATTCAAACTTGCAAAACAAAATATCATATCTCCAAAATTTTTATTTAGTCATAAACAAATAAAATGTTGAAACATATTTTTCATACAAAATATATATTTGATCCATGCATAGAAATAAAAAAATAACATTTTTACACATTTCAAAATACAATATAAAAAGAAAATTATTTCCTTTTACAAAATCTGCATTAATATCCCTTACTTTGAAGAAGGACTCAAAATCTTGAAGTATTTATTTCTGAAAAATTTCCTCTTGACCTAACATAATATCATACACAATATTGATTATTGATTATTTATCTAAATATATAAATTTGAAAATCTTTAAAATATTTTATTTAGTATTAGGGATCCTAATTAATTTCTCATACTAATATTATTACTACTCAATATTATTTTTTAACTTACTAAATAATAATAAATTAATTTAGTGAGTTTCCAAATTATTGTAAAATTCATTTTCTTTCATAATCTTACCCTCACTATTTATTTCTTTATATACTTGAATTAAATTAAAACCTATACAGGAAATTATTATTATTATTAATATTTCATTTGTTAGCTTAAAACTAAATATTATAATTTTTATTAATTTTCAAATTCAATACATAACCAACCCATTACCCTCCTATCTTCATTACATGCACGAAGCCCTAAGAATAAAACAGTAAGCCTCATGTATCTTCTCATTAATTATTATTATAATAATATATTTACATATACAATCTTTTCCAATGCCTAACTCAACACCTTGGCAACACACGCGTACTCCATTTTATTTTATTTTTCAAATCTAAAGCCTACACAAACGATTTATTTATTTATTTTCTAAATCTAAAATTTCTTTTCTTCCATTGATTCTTCATTGATTTTGTTTTCTATTTAATTGAAATTTTCTAAATTTTCCTATTTTCATCACAAATTAATCCACATTCATAAATTTCTAGTCTTTTGATCTAAAAATTAATTTAACAAACCCTAATCTAGATTGAGATCTTCCAAAGAATATCTAAAGTTTTTAAAACTAATTAACGAATATAAAATATTAATTTAAGGATTAAAATCTTACTTGAAAAATTGATCTTCAAACTCTAAACCTCCAAATGTTTAGCTCTATTATCTGATTTTTCTGATCTCTGTGTAAAAGGGTTTTCTAAATAAAGAAGATAGGAAAAATCTAATTTATATCTAGGGATTTTAAATACGAAAAGACCTTTTTACCCTTATTAAATTATTTTAATTAATTAAGAATTTGTAAATTATGATTTTACCCCTAAATTGGGTTTGGGGCATTACATCTTCCCCTCCTTAACAGAAGTTTAGTCCTCTAAACTTGATATACATGAGTCTTGAAATAAATGAAAATGTTTTTCTCTTATCTCTTCATCTACTTCTTAAGTGACCTCTCGAATACTAAGATTACTTTACTAGACCTTTATCAACAGGACAATAATAGAACATAGTATCTTTTCCATCTCGCACCGCATAGGCATAAAACCCTTAATAACCTTTCCCAAGCAAGGAACTAGCCTAAAAAGCCAAGATCATACACAATGGTCTAACCACATGCTTTCCCTTAAAACTAAACTTATATTGGTCAGGAATATGGAAATCACCCTCTTACAAAAATAATTAATAGAGACATAGAAGGAAACTAACCAATCCATCTCCTAAATCACATCAAAATCCTAAAGGTCAAGAAGTACCAAGTTACCTAACATCTCCATATAACTAGTCATCATAAGACAATCTCCAAACATTATATTATCCACAATAGAATGTCCCATAGGAATAGCAACAATCAAATCAAAGTTTTGGCTACCAACAAACATACCCAACAGACCAACAAAAGATATTGAAACAAAGAGTGTGTTGAGTTTAGGCCAATCAAGGCTCTAGCAATAAAGTGTAAATTCGAATAGTACCTGTTGCCACATCAAAAGTGGCTTGAGCATCTTGATGAGTCATATAGCAAACATCCGCCCTTGGACTCTAGGTTTCTGTTTATCCTCCTTATTCTCCTCCTTAGGCTTCCCGATTATAAACTTCTTATTCTTTGGACAATCCCGAATCATATGTCCATGCTTCCCACAACCAAAGCAAGCTCCATACTCTTTATAGCAAGGTTTATCCCAATGTTTCTTACTACAAATAGAACAAGTCACATCTAAATTTTGCAGTACTTCCCCTTTAATCTGACTCTCAGTTGAAACAAACCTTTTTGGTGCTTGGTTATCATGGGTACTATCACTCCTACTCTTCCTTTGTTGCTCTCTGTACTACTGAAGCTCCTTATTATCCTTTTCCGCTATAAGGGCTCTATCTGTAACCTTTGAATAAACACTAAACTTCAAAATAGATATTTTGTTCTTCAAATAGGGTTTCAATTCATCCTGAAACTTTAATGCCTTTTCCTCCTCTATAGCAATCAATTGTGGAGCAAAACGTGACAACTCTGTAAATTTAGCTTCATACTGGGCCACCGTCATATCCCCCTGTTCCAAACGAACAAACTCTCCTATTTTTTGTCGTCTAACACTGTCGGGAAAGTATTTTTTGTAAAATGTCTCCTTAAACTATCTCCAAACTATAGGTCCCTGATCCTCTAAAAACCTTTTGGTCGTATGCCACCAATGATCTGCTTCTTTATCTAACATAAATGCTGCATAAGAGGCCTTTTGCTCCTTAGAGCAATCTATAACATCAAAGAATTTCTCTATCTTAAGAATCCAAGCTTCTACTTCTGTTGGATTTGAAGTACCAGAAAAGTAATGAGAACCTAACTTCTTAAAGTCATCAAATGAGCTACGCCTAGAAGATGAGGGTTGTCCAAGAGCTTGAGTCTCAATAGCTCTAGCTTGACAATCAACCAAACCAGCTAAAGTCTCAAGATACCTATAAAGCCCTTCTGCATTCCTGGGAGGCAAACCCTCAAGTGGAGGAGGTACATCATTATTAACCTGACTGTTTGGGAGGATGCTGGTTTTCTTGGTGGCATGTTGTCCTATAAAGCATTAGGTATAACTAAATTAGTCACTAAAAAACCAATTAGACAATTTAGATTCATAAGGAAGAATAGGAATTTGTATAAGATGAAACTGAAACTTAAACTAATCTGTCACTCATCTATCCCCAAAGTAAACTAAAACATGTTCCCAACAATATCATAACCTAGTGCTCTGATACCATCTGTAACGACTCGCTCCCAACCGTGTAGATATTGTTTGTTTTGGACCCAAAGGGGCCCTCACGGCTTTAAAACGCGTCTACAAGGTTACGAGGAGTCCATACTTATATAGCGTCAGGAACTTTCCCCTTTATCCAATGTGGGATGTCACACAACTCAGCTCTAGCTGTTCGTGGTTCAAACTTGGCAAACAAAGGAGATTCCCATAGCAATTGGAGAGGAAATCGGCAATGGTGCGATCATTGTCAACGTCCCCATCATACCCGTGACACTTGTTGGAAAATACATGGAAAACCAGCAAATTAGAAGGAGAAAGTCAACATATCTGATTCAAAAGGTTATCAAACTGCAGCAATATCGAGCCCTAAGCCAAATGATAGCAAAGTTAGTGTTTCCCTTACTAAGGAACAAATGGAACAACTCTACAAATTGTTGAAACCAGCATCATTATCAAATAATTCAAGTACATCACGATTAGCTCAAAAAGGTACATTTTCATTTGCTTTGAATGGTGTTACACAAAGATAAGAATCATGGATTATCGATTTGGGTGCAACAAATCAAATGACACGGTGTTCAAATTTGTTTTCAACTTATACATCCAATCTCGGAAATTTTAAGGTTAAAATTGCAGATGGTTCCCCATCAACGGTTGTAGGCATGGGTACATCAAGCTCAGGAATGTTAAGGTTTGTAGGGGATAAATGTATACCTAAATTTGGTTTAGACAAGTGACCATGCTGAAGGTTCACTAAATTCTCTACTCCTTTTGAAATATTCCTCTGTGAATAAACACGTAAGTCAGGCTGTAGATGCAAATCTCCCCTTGTCGTTGATGTTGAGGGTTTGTTGTACAGTCATCATTGGCTTTGGACTGGAAGGCTCAAGTAAGCTGATTGGTGGACTGGAAGACTCAGGTAAGCTGACTTGTGGGTTGGACAGTGAATTCAGTGGTGGTTCAGGTTGTGGTATCTGCAGCTTTAGAATTTTTGGAGTTTCTTGTCGATTTAAGGATTATGGTGATGCTAGTATACCTATGGATGGTGGAACAGAAGGCAGGGTAACATTCCAAAAATTTTCTTCACCTAAGTTCTCCCCCTGAAGGGAATTTTTGGTGTAAAAGGGCTGATTTTCAAAAAATGTAACATCCATAGAGATAATATTTTCGTTTTTTTGGATAATAACATTGATATCCCTTTTGAATGGCAGAATAACTGAGAAATACACACTTAAGTGCTCTAGGTTCCAATTTGCTACAGGTAGGGTCATGAATGTGGATAAATGAGGTACAACCGAATATTTTCAATGAAAGGGAGGTGAAAGTTTGTGTATGTGGGAAATAAGATTGAATTTTTTTAAAGGCGTTTGGAATTCCAAAACTTGAGAAGGCATACGGTTTATCACATAACAGGCCGTAAGAACTGCATCCCCCCGAAAGGTTTTAGGTACATTGGTGGTGAACATTATGGAACAGGCTACTTCAAGAAGATGACGATTTTTCCGTTCAGAAATCCCATTTTGTTGAGGACTGCGACTATAAGAACTCTGGTGTATGATCCCGTTTTGTTACAAATATTTGCCCAAAATTGTATTAAAGTATTCACCTCCATTATCGATACAAAAAACTTGTATTTTTGAGTTAAACAGATTTTGGACCATTAGATGAAATTTTTTGAATGTTTGTTCAGTTTCTGATTTGTCACCACAATCCTTAAATCGACCAGAAATTCCACCTTCTGCAGGTATACCAACATCACAGCTTTCTGTTCCACCTTCCACATGTATACCAGCATCACCGCAATCCTTAAATTGACCAGAAACTCCAAAAATTCCAAAGCTGCCGACACCACAACCTGACCCACCACCGAATTCACTGTCCAGTCCACAAATCAGCTTACTTGAGTCTTCCAGTCCACCAATCAACTTACTTGAGTCTTCTAGTCCACCCAAGCCAATGATGACCATGCACAACAAACCCTCAACATCAACGATAAGGGGAGATTTGCACCTACAACCTGAGTTATGTTTATTCGCGGAGGAATATTATAAAAGGAGTAAAGAATTCAGTGAACCTTCAGCATGGTCACTTGTCTAAACCGAATTCAAGTATACATTTATCCCCTACAAACCTTAATATTGATGAGCTTGATGTACCCATAGCATTGAGGAAAGGTGTGAGAACTTGCACTCAACACCCAATATCAAATTTTGTCTCATATGATCATTTATCAATTTCTCTTCGAGCTCTAGCAACTAATCTGGTAGGTGTTGATATTCTGAGAACAGTACAAGAAGCTTTGAAGGAACCAAAGTGGAAAAAGGTAGTTGAGGCAAAATACATGCTCTTGAAAAAAATGAAATATGGGATTTGGTGAAAAAGCCTGAAGGAAAAATTCCAGTAGGTTGCAAGTGGGTATTCACAGTAAAATACAATTTGGATGGATCGATTGAACGGTACAAAGCAAGGCTAGTTGCACAAGGATTCACTCAAACATATGAGGTAGACTATCAAGAGATATTTGCACCTATAGCTAAGTTAAACACCATCCAGGTCTTTCTTTCTCTAGCAACAAACAATGATTGGCAGCTTCAACAATTAGATGTAAAGAATGCCTTCCTTAATGGTGATCTAGAAGAAGGGGTATATATGGAATTACCACCAGGTTTTGATGTGGCAAGGGAAGATGGAAAGGTTTGTAAACTGAAAAAATCTCTTTACTCACTGAAGCAATCGCCAAGAGCTTGGTTCAATTGATTGACTAAGACAATCAAACAAATAGGGTACGAACAACCTCAAATGGACCATACCTTGTTTTAAAAACACGAAGATGGTAAGATCACTGTTCTCATTGTTTATGTTGATAATATTATACTTATAGGAGATGACAAACAGGAGATGGAAGATTTAAAGGAGAAATTGGAAAGGGAATTTGAGATAAAAGACCTTGGACCAATGAGGTACTTTCTCAGCATGGAAGTGGCTAGAAATCAGAAAGGTATATCTGTTTCTCAAAGGAAGTATACCTTGGATCTTTTAAAGGAAACTGGAATGATGGGGTGCAAACCAGTTGATACTCCAATGGATCCAAATTTGAAATTGACAGAACTCCAAAACAGCAGCCCAGTAGACAAAGGAAGGTACCAACGTTTAGTGGGGAGGTTCATTTATCTCTCTCACACTAGACCTGATATTGCATTTGTAGTTAGCGTGGTAAGCCAATTCATGCATACACCATACAATGAACATATGGAGGCTATGTACCGAATTCTAAAATATCTCAAAGGGACGGTTGGAAAAGGTCTACACTTTGCAAAAAAGGAAGCAAGAACAATAGAAGCTTATACGGATGCTGATTGGGCAGGTTTGGTGAACGATAGGCGATCAACTTCTGGATATTGTACCTTTGTATGGGGAAACTTGGTAACTTGGAGGAGCAAAAAACAAAATGTCGTGGCTAGAAGCAACAAGGAAGCTGAGTTTAAAGTTGTTGCTCAAGGCATATGCGAGTTACTTTGGTTAAAACTGCTGTTGGAAGAGTTAAAAGTCACATCACATCAGCCAATGAAGATCTACTGCGATAATAAAGCTCCCATAAACATATATCATAACCCAGTTCATCACGACTGAATGAAGCGTGTTGAAGTAGATCGTCATTTCATCAAAGAGAAACTGGAAGAAGGAACCATTCGCATGACATACATTCCATCCACACAGCAAGCAGCAGATCTACTAACAAAGGCCCTTGCAAGACCAATATTTGAGAAGTTATGAGACAAGCTGTACTCAATATTTTTATCCTAGCTTGAGGGGGAGTGTTGGAGATTTTTTTCAGATAATTGGGATTATCTAAATCAGTTGAAGAGTTTTGAATTAATTCAAATTGTCCAAACAACTTTGGATATTTGAGTTAATTTGAATTATTTAAAATTTTTTTTATCCATAGAGTAGTTAGAGATTAATTCAAATTAATCTCCTAGTTTTTAGGATGTTTCTAGTTTCCTAAAATAAAGGACTTAGGTAGTACCTAAGTCTATAAATTAGTTTGTAATTTAGTTCAATAATAGATTAGAGCAGTGTTTGAGTTTTTCTTCCTACTTCCTGGAAACAGAAACTCCCAATCCACATGATCAAAGTCACTCTTGCAAACAACCCTCTCCTCTTCCACACATCTTTTCCCATCTGCCACTAATACTGTATCCAAAATTTGTCTAACTTGAAAAAAAGGCTGCTTATGAAGGATGGATAGTTTTATGCAACACCTTACATAGTAATTGAGACAACAATTTAGCTATTATCTTGTAGAGGCTAGTCACCAAACTGATAGGTTTGAAATCAATAATCTATTAATGTAACTTTTTTTTAGGTACTAGAGCAATAAAAGTGGCATCAGTACTCTTATTTATGACTCCACTGTCGTGAAATTCAACAAATACCTTCAGCAAGTTGTGTCCCAACACTCCTGATACAAAGCTAAAGTGACTGCATCCAGATCAGGGGCCTTCTCCTTGTTCATAAGAAAAATTGCTTCTCGTGTTTTCCTTTCTGAGAAAGGGTGCTCCAACCACTAGCACTCTCCTCCAAGATGGGGGACCACTCTAAACCATCTATTCTCCATGAGTCCTCATTTGATCTACTATAACGTTTGCTAAAGAACTCAAGATCTCTAAATTCTAACTTGGTCACCTAACAATGCTCCATTCTCATCCACTAGAGATTTAATGAACTTCTTCTTTCTCCTCCCATTAGCTATTCTATTGAAGATATTGAAATTGCAGTCCCCCTTCTTGGCCCACTTTACTTGAGATACTTGCCTCCAATGAACCTCTTCCCTTAACAACAATTCTAGAAAGTCCATTTTTTTGGTAGCTCTTAAGGATGCTAATTCATTAGTGAGAGATCCCCCCCCCTCAAGAATCCACCATGGCAATATCCCTCATTATTGAATCCGTCTGCTCTCTTGTATCCCTACAAGTAGCCTTGTTCCAAATTTTCAATTCACTCTAATGCCTTGCAGTTTTTGCATGAACTTATGACCTTCCCAAAGTGAAATTTGTATCTCTCTCCACCATAGATTTATACTCTCTTTGAAATCTAGATGTCTCACCCACATATTTTTAAACCTAAAAGGAGCCGGTACCGATCTAAATGGATTGGTGACTAGACATATGGGGCAATGGTCTAAGATGGGAAGAGGTAAGGCTTCTTGAAGGCTCTATGGAAAACTAATGTCCTAATCTATACTCCCATTATATTTTTTAATATCCCAAAGTAACCCTCATAATTTTTCATATTTTCCAAAATTTTAAATTCCCATTCAAACAAAACACATCTTGTTTATTATGTTCCCTAAATGTGAAGCATGACACTTGAATTTATCCCAAAATTGTTGCATCATTAGGTTATGGGACAAACATCAAACTTGCACCTACTTTCTTTATCTTTTGCAATAGATCTTAGTTCTCTAAGCCTTGCATCAAATTTATTATATTCTTTCCCAACAAATTTTTAGAAAAGCTACTAAAAATGCTTTGAATGTGAATTGTCAGAAAGCTTGCATAGGTGAGGAGAAAAAGAAAGCAAGAACTGCTGCTATGTTTAGCCCCTTGTGAAAGCTTGAAATTTTATATAAATTTAATTTTCTCAAAATTTGTGTAGCTTTTAGAATAAAAAATATAATCACTGCAGTAATGTTATTGCTTGATCTCATTTAAATCTCCATTTTTTACTTAAGTGGACCTTGCACTTTAAGTAGTAGTTTCTTGAGGATCTATCTTTCCACACTTTTTGCATGAGTGATACATAAGGATAATGTATTTGAAACTGAATTGGACATTGGTTCTTATAATTATTTGTAATTTTAATAATATATAATTTATATATTTATGATGTCATGCAGACATCATAGTTTGACCATAGTTCAACAATGGTCTGATCAGTGAACTGTGTCCTAGTAATTTTTCTAGTTCAATTACTGGTTTGATTCTAAAAATATTGCATACTGATCAGTATCCTCTTGGCTGCTGACTGAATCTTTTCTTGGCCAGGGTGTCCCTATGATCTACATGGGTGATGAATATGGTCACACAAAAGGGGGGAACAACAATACATATTGCCATGATAACTATGTGAATCCTCTACTCCCTGATGATCTTCTTGTTTACTAACATGAATGGAGAGCCATTTATCAATTATGTTAACTAACTACTGGCTATGGCTACAGATGAACTACTTCCGATGGGATAAGAAAGAAGAGTCATTATCTGATTTCTTCAGATTTTGCTGCCTTATGTCCAAATTCCGCCAGTAGGGCCTTCCTTCTTATTAGTTCCTTGCTTTACTTATTGTTTTGTTGTCACCCTATGCGATTCCTTAGTTTTATTTTATTTGAATTACAATTTACAGAGAATGCGAGTCACTTGGCTTAAATGACTTCCCAACAGCAGAGAGGCTGCAGTGGCATGGGCGCACCCCTGGGATGCCAGACTGGTCTAAAACAAGCCGTTTTGTGGCATTTACAATGGTACTATACCATATTGCATTCTCTGATGCATATTCATGCATGATTGGTTTTGTTCTCTGGAAAATTAAAATGGTAATTTAAAGATTTATTATCAAGTATTCTGAATACCAAACATAGGGAGGCAGAAGGTTCTAAAGACATTCTCAAACTGGTAAGAGGACCGTAACCATAATTTCTTAAAACCCTTCCTAGAGCTTGCTAGAAAAGGTCAAAAACATTGTAGAAGCTTTTAGATTGTGAAGTCCTCCAGAGTGTGAATTTACTGAGGTTGGGTGTAGGTCTTTAGAATAACGTGGAAAGCTCTGGAATACTATCATTGTGTGGGACTCGCTAAAGTCATGTACAAACTAGGAGTATCTAAAATAATCCAAGAACTGTGGATGCTATACAGAATTTAACAATTATAGGAAAGTCAGAGATTTTCAGTAACCTCAAGGATTTCAGAATTTTCCCAAGTAGCCTGTAAATAGATGAAAGATGAAGGTCTGACAAAATGTAGCAAGGTTCTGAAGAGTCTTGAGCAACCTTAGAGATTCTAGAAATTTTAAAGGAGGCCTATGAAAGTTGAATGGCCCATTTGGCCAAGCAACCTGGAGTTGAGAACTCACTTAACAATGTCAAGCATAATTGGGTTGAACAAGTGCTTAAAAGAAGCTAAGTCCATAACACTAGGTACGTATGTATTATAGGAAATATGTTTTTATTTCTGTCAGAAGCAATACTAATGTAAAAGTAACTTTCTTAGAATCCCCAAATTGTTTTGTGTTTCTCTAGTGTAAACTTGTCTGATCATGGTTACAAGGTGGAAATGGGATATTTTCAGTATTTTGCTCATTGGGAAATAGGCTGAGACTTATCATGAGCAGTTCTCAGGAGATAATGACACATCTAAATGGTCAAAAAAATGATTTAAAAAGACTTCTCTTCTTTATTTTCCATGTAAGTTTATGTTGGGATGTTTTCTAAAAAAAAATAAATAAATAATTAGAGAAGATGTGGCAAGAGAGGTTTGGTAGACTTAATGCTTAAAATCATTTGTTTTTATTTAAAAAAGAATACCACTACCTAAGCATAACTTTCGGATTTGAAAATAGCTGAGTCTTTTTGGAGATTCAACTTTCAAGCAATTGCTAAGATTGACACTAGGATGGACAACCTTAGCTGAAGTCATTTTCCATAGGAGGAGACCATCTCGCCTTAGAGTTTCCATAGGTCTGTCCTCCAAAATCCAGTATCTACCCAGCTGAATCATTGTGTCATGTGCTTCATTCTTTTGCTTTGCCTTTTGTCCAATCTTTGCTTGATATGAGCTCCAAATGCAGGTTGATTCAGTGAAGGGAGAAATATATGTTGCCTTCAACACTAGTCATCTGCCGATCATCATTAAACTACCAGAACGGCCTGGTTACAGATGGCAGCCCCTGGTGGACACCAGCAAACCTGCACCGTTCGACTTCCTCTCAAATGATGTACCAGAGAGAGACACGGCGGTTAAACAGTATTCACAGTTTACCGATGCAAACCTGTACCCCATGCTTAGCTATTCTTCCATAATCCTATTACTCTGTCCTGTTGATGAGAACGCATAGTCCAAGGCATGTGAGCTGAAGCACATGATCAAGCGATGAGATGGATAATGTGACTGTCAATAGAAGTTGAAGCATGAGACAAAAATGAAACTAGAAATGTATTGTATATGCATCTTCATTATATACATGACTTCTCTCCTCAAAACGTGATGGCAATGCAATAAACTTGTTTATTTGCTCACAAACGTCAGGAGTCGTAGTTTCAAGTATAATTTTTTTTTTTTTTTTTTAAGTTTAAACATGTTTAATTTTATTTTTACCAAGGCCAAAGGTGGCCTAGGTGGTTAAGTATCATATTTTACTTAGGTGAGAGCTCAAGCTTGAGCCCCCTACCCCTCCTCTCTTTTGTGCCATCCAAAATTTTTACCGATACGATTGATACACCGACATTTCAAAAATTTTATTCCATGCCTAGATTGGATCCGATGTACATAAAGGTCTTACTTCTTAGTGAGCCACTTGAGTAGGATGTACTTTGCAATGGAGAGCTGACCAATGAGCTCAGCTTTCTTTAGAAAAAGAGCCCTAGGCCCATGCCATCCCTTTCTATCCTTTTCTTCCTCAATTGCAAGTCCCATTTGGGAATTGAGGGTTCAATTCAAAAACAACAATTGTAAATTGCAATTTCAGCTTAAAAATAAAGTTTTAGTTAATAATTGAGGCTTTAACTTAGATTTTGAAATAAAAATATGGATTTTTTTTATGATATGGCTCTTAAGTGGTAATAAAGAGGTTAATTTGAATATAAGTTTTGGAAAGAAGTTAAATTTTTTATATATATTTTTTCATAAAATTGTTATTTTGCCCTAAAACTCTGAAAATTGTAGAATTTGTTTTTTGAAGAGATAGTTTTAGTATAATTTAATTGTGTGGAATCTTCAAAAGATAACTTTAATATAAATTTAATTTTTTAATGTGTTTGATTGATAAAAAAAATTGTGAAAAATATCTCTTAAAAAAATATCTTTAGTATAAATTTAATTTTTTTAAATTGTGGAAGGTGTCTTTAGTTTAAATTCATTTTTATATAACGTATTTTATTGATATAAAAATTGTAAAAAGTGTCTTTTGAGGAAATGCCTTCTAATATGGTATAAAGTAACATAAATTTGTTGATATTTTTACAATTATCATTTTTAAAGATGTTTTTTTCAAAAGTTGCTGTAGAATTAAAAAAAAAAACCCCTGGGATGGCAATGAATTCATTTAATCGGGGTGGAGATATGGGATGGGGGTTGCCCACTCCATTGACATCCATGATCTCCAATGATAGGATTTATTAAGAGAGCAACAACTATTTGGCCTCCTGTATATTTGTACATTTACACATTTGGCCTCCTGATATTTGAAATGACAATTTTCTTCTTGTTTCCTGTTCATCACGTAAGATCCCTTCTGTTTATTAGTGAAAAATAAAAATAAACTATTTTTTTATTGGTAAAAGAGGGGGAAATTGTCTATATAAGTATTTGGGCTGGCTAGTACCACAAGGGCAATTGCAAGCCAGACCAGGAACTTGAAGCTAATGAGGCCTACTTTCTTGGCCCATTAAATCGTGCTCGGTACAGGTCTAAGCTTGGTTTGGACCAGACAGGCCATTGTGGTGGCTTATTTTCATGTAGAGACATATGTCTGTATCTGTGGATCCTGAGCAGTTTCCAATCAGGTACATTGAATGACCTGGATCATCACCAAGTAGCAACTCTTGCAAGTTGTTTCGTTCCAGGAGACAAATCAACTGAGCAGATACATTTGAGGACAGAACTTGCTAAACCATTACAACGACTTCAAGATAGTGCAAGGTGTGTTATTTAAGCGCGTTGATCATGATTTTACGAAGTAGTATTAATCCTTTTAAATATTAAAAATGATAAAAATACTTTTTAAAATTACTATCAAACACACTTTTAATTTCTTACTTATTGTTCTTCAATTTTCCCATGAAAAAGAGTTAAAAGCAACTTACTCTAACACTCTTAATTTCTTACTCATTGTTCTTCAATTTACCATGAAAAACAGTTAAAAGCAACTACCTCTAAAAATGATCACAGATACAACATGAATGCAAATTGGAAGTGAATGTGGATGAGTTTGTGGAATCAACAGTGAGGCCATACTTGATGGATGTGATCTACTGTTGGTCAAAGGTAGGCATACAAAAATGATCAGTAAACTGTTGGGCAAAGGTAGGTATACAAAAATGATCAGTAAGGGTATGCCATCTTTGCCTGCTCAACAAGATTTTGTGATTGACAGATTTGATGGTTAATTTTTTATTTTCTGGATTTGGAGGTGGACTAACTCCCTTATTCTATGAGTTTGTCTAGCTGTCCTGCTTTGGGCGATTGAAAATGGTTTAGTCAGTAGGATTTCTTGGTTGTTTTTAGAGTTGTCATTTTTCTTGTTTCTCTTTTCTTTCCTTTATTTTTTTTCCCAGTTAGTCATTGCATTCAATCATTTTCCTTTTGTTTCTTGCCCAGGGTGCAACATTTGCGGAGGTTATACAAATGACTGATATCTTTGATGGTAGTATCATTAGAAGTGCTAGACGGCTTGATGAGTTTTTGAACCAGGTATGTTGATTGAATCTTCAGAAGTTTCATTCTCTTCTCCTTGTGAATGATGGCAGTGTACGTAAGACTGTCTTTTGATGATTGTACTCGCCTCCAAAAAAAGAACAAAAAAAAAAAAAAAGGCGCAAAAAAGAACAGAAAATTCTTTATCAAATCCATGGTTATGAGTACCGGAACTGTCACAGTACTGATGCATTCCCAGTTATCTGTGAAGTTTTGAAAACTAGTGCTTACAATGTAAAAGAGAATGCCCTATTGTCAATGCCGCGCATTGCAGAATGATAGGTCGCAGTTTCTTCAGGCTGCTCACTGCAACATTAAGTGGTCCTATTGTCAATGCCGCATTGCAGAATGCCCAGTATTTCACTTTTACTGACTCTGTTAGAGTTAGTTCTTCCTTGAATAGGCCAACTGAACATGGTTGTGAATTTCATCAGCGGCTTCTTACCTATGTTTCTTGATGAACTGAGCTTACATAGAGCTTATGAACTTGTGCTTGAATAGTGATAGCTTGAAAATTGAAGACAGAGCACTAATCCAATGTTTTGGATTTTTGATTTCCTGGGCCTTGTTCAGTTGCGAGCTGCTGCTAAGATTGCAGCTGCCAGTGAAGGCCTTGGTCGGGTATTATGTTTGCGAATTCCTTGTATCTATAAGATGTCTTTCTAGGGGGTTGTGGTTGCGGGGTGCACTCCAGGGCAAGAAGTTTCCTTTGGCATTAGGAAATGCTGAGTTGCCATCTGAGATACCGTGAACCGACATGAATGGTTCCATTTTCCTTTCCTTTTAAAATGCATTGAGTTTCCCTTTTTACAGCATTGTTGTTGTAGATTTTCTTGTTTGACCCATTTTACCGATATTGTATACATGCAAAATTTAGGAAACATTGGAAAGGAACACAACATATAACAGAGAAATTTCTACCTTCATGTTTTCTTTGGATTTTTCTGTTTATAGCTGTTAATAGTAACACTATTTCTTTGTCTTTTTCATGAATGGTGAGGGTGACCCTTCGTGGGGTCTCTTGCTTAGGAACTCAGAAGTAGTACGTTCTACTTGGTCCATGGAAGTTCCAAGCATCCATAGAATTTTCTTTTCCTTTCCCTTTTATGGTTTCTGAAACAGTACACAAGGTTATTTTATTCATTTCACTCCGTAAGAATGGCACCCATCCTTTACACAAGGTACAACATCATGACTTTTAGGCAACAAATGGAGAAAAAAAGAAATCAAAAAGTATGACTGAACTTGAAACATAAACAAAACTATTAACATAAGTTTTTGACTAAACTATGCGGCGATTGGAGTGAAAGCGACTGTAGAATGGTTGGCGATGTGCAGGCTAAATTGGCCTCCTTTTTCGGACACGTCAATCTTCTCCACCCCAATTGGAGGCCTCATTTCAAAGTTCATGACCAATTTGGCGATCACAAGTGCTAGGATGGGAAGGGCGAGTATGATCCCCGGACAACTCCGCCTACCCACCCCAAATGGCAAGAAGCGAAAATCAACCTTCCCACCTGCAACAGCGTCTGTGCCAGACTCCTCTTCCAGGAAGCGCTCTGGGCGGAACTCCTCAGGATTCTTCCACCAACTGGGGTTGTTGGCCAGCCACCAGGCATTAACCACTACCTTGGACTCTTTAGGGATGGTATAACCACCTAGCTTAGCTTCTTCAAGGTTCATATGAGGTACGAGGAGGGGAATTGGTGCGTGTAACCTGAGGGTCTCCTTCACTGTGGCCTGTAGGTATGGAAGTTGGTGGAGGTTGGATTCAGTGACTGCATCCCCCTGGAGGATGGTGGTGATTTCATCCCGAATTTTGCATTGGACATGTGGATGGTTGACCAGTTCAGCAATGGCCCATTCCATGGACCACAGAGTGGTCTCTATAGCTGCAACATTTATGTTCTCCACAATGTAAAGCACATTTGCTTCACTGATTTCTCCCTTGAGTTGAGCATCTATTATGTGATCAATGGCACACCTGATCTTGTGCTTCTCTCCATTAGCAGCCATTATTTCCCTATATATACAGAAGAACCGAGTTAGAGTCAAAAACTCCTGAATTGCAGAGCCTGTACAATCAACATGCATGTCGATGGAAAAACAAACAGTTGAAAAACCAATGCGTTGCATGCATGATTTACCTTCTTTTCTCAACAAAGTAGTTGTTGAAAAATGCAAGCCTTCTGCTCTGCAGCTCCCTGCACTTGTTCAAGTAACCTCTCAAAAATGGCCTAAGGAAAGGAATGAAATCTCCATAGTTGTAATCAAAACTCTGAGCCAACCGGCTTCGTTCAGAGTTAAACCGCGTTGCCTGTATGAACAGCGGATCCTCTTGAGACTCAAACTTGGAATCGAACATCATCCGGTACATGATATTGTACAGCATCAACTGCAGACGCTTCCTGATAACCAGGCCTTCACTCTTCACACTCTCCTTGTTCCTCAGGTCATCAACCACTAGCTCCATTTCCTCCTCCCACATTTCACTGTAGTGGTGCACCACCTTGTTAGTGAAGAATGGAAGGGTCATAATCCGACGCATTTTCCGCCAGTGGTCGCTGTAGATGGTGAACACCATGTCCTGCCCGTTCCCCGTGAAAATATCAAACACCACATTCCGCGGCCGGGATCCGAACTCTACACCTTGTGTGTGCAGCACCTGGCTAGCCAACTCAGGATCCGACACCACTGCCAAGTTTTTTGACCCAAGTTTTAGTAGGAAGACCGGACCATACTTTTGTGCCATGGAGGCCAATAGCTTGTGGTTCAGGTCATTCCCAACTTGGAGCCAATTGCCAAATAGTGGTATGGAGAGAGGCCCTGGAGGGAGGGAGGCGGAGCGCTTGGAAATTGAGTAGAAAAGGTATAGAATTAGAGGAGCCAAAGGGAGAAAACTAGCCATAAGGGGGGGAGAAATGGACAAGTAGGAGGCCAACAACCTAGTGGATGAGAGGAGAATGATTGTGAGAAGAGTACTGAAAAATACGGGCTTATTGAGAAGATGGGCCATGGTTTTTTCTTCACCTTCTCCTTTTGTGTATGGAATCTATGGATTGAGTTCAGAGGAGGGGATGGAGCTATATATATATATATGGAGTGGCAACTCGTGGGGGGTTGGTAGAGTTGGTGGTGCAGTGGTTTTGAGAAAATCTATGGGCTCTCTTGGAATCAGGGTAGGAGGATGAATTATTAATCCCCTGTTCAAGTCAAAAAATTGGGGCGGTTAATTGGTAGGTGGAGTGCCTCTTCCTTCGACCAATTTGCTAACTGCTTAATCATCTCAGTTTTTTCCCATTTTATGATGATTGAAATTTGAAAAGAAAGACAAAACTTCGTGTTTCCTTGCAAATCGTTTTGCAGACGATTCCTAACAAATACAACAGTCCCATATTGATTACAACAAGAAGTTTGCAGACGGGGTTCCGGATGCCCTATATATCCTGGCTATGTCAACGAAATAAAATAATTGCTATGCCTCTTCCACCATTAAGTCTTTGCTTGCGTCAGCATAAATAGACTGTCATGTTTTTGAATGTAAACAAGGCTGAGATAAATATGGGCACATTTTTTTGACTAATCAATTTCTTATATTTTATGAATGTTTTAGAATAAAATTGAAATATGTGGGTATAACTAATATAATCAAAATTCGATTATTGAATTAGAAAAGTTATCCATCACAGCTTAATAATGCGATTAAAACTTAAATCATGACTTTTGCATTAAGTCTTAAATTGAAAATAATTAAAATTATATATAAATAGTTAAAAAAAACATCTTCCATATTATCAATATTAAATCATGAAATATAAAGACATTAATATTTTTTATTTTATTAAATAAAATCGAATTTTATTATGCTAAAATATTCAATATCCAATAGTAAGTAAGAAATATAGTCCACAAAACGTTTAGCCTAGTGACAGTATATTCCAAAATTCACCTTTTGGACAAGGCTGAAGCCTCCTCTCCCAAAGAAAAGGCGGCGCTAGTTATGAAAAGCAAGAAATCAGTGAAAACTTTGGTTAGTTTTCCAAAAAGAAACAAGTGAAAAATGTGCGGGTTTGAGTTCAAAAATGGTGGAGCCTGCCACCATCTCCACCATGCTATTTGCTTGACGTTTGAAAACATGACCCACCGGTTTGGTCGGCTGACCCGCTGGTTCTGGTCGACCAATTCACCGGTTCAAAGGGGGTTAAGGGATAAGACGGTTCAAAACTTGAACCAGACAAAACACATGACTGCGTATCTTAAAAATTAAAGACCATAGGGCAGTAGAACTTACCAAGTTGGACCCATGCATACACCTTCGATATATTTGTTGATCTATGAACCAAATACAAGGTAGTTAATGGGTTTTCAACTCCCGAGCTCCAACTATAGTCATTGACATGGAATGGGACCAAGTTGACACTCGCCGCTCAAGTCTACTAGGGCCTGAGCCTTTTAAGGTAGTGGTTTCCTATGGTCAAAGAGAGAGTAGGGCAACTAGGGTCTTATGTTTGGATGGTGCCTACTGCTAAACTATGATTGCTTACCCCAGAAATCCTTTTTTGGGCACTCATCCCCCTCTTCCTATACTCAATTGCCTAAAAAATCTCCCATAGGATGACACATGCTCAAGAACTTCTTGGAGAGGGAAGTTGATCTAGACTGAAGAGCTTTAGAATTTTAGGATTGTGGTCGACCTTTATGGGTTTAACTACTGTCGGAGCTTGCTTCTTATTGAGCCCAAGTCCTCCGAAAGAAATTTTAGTTACTACTATTGGCAATGGAAGTAAGGCTTGCTTCTTATTGAGTCCATGTCCTCCGAAAGACATTTTAGTTTCTAGTCTTGATATAACGAGACCACCTAGAAGGTGGTTAAATATGTAGTCTTTGAATTACACCCCAAATGGATATTTTACTATTTTAGATTTGCTCCTTTATATAATTCTTTGGAGAGAGCAAAAACTTTATACAAATATTAGTAATTAAAATCAATCACTTAAACGAACATAGAAATATAACATGAAAAAACCACCTAACAACTTACTAGGTGTAAAAAAAATCATATATGGTCTTTCAACCGCTAAATAATCCACTAATTATAATAAAATGGTACACAATTTTACCTAGTTAGATACACCTACTCTCTAAAGTTTTATACCATTAGCACCTATACTTTTTTCCATGTCCTCGACGCAATACTCACCTGTACTTTTTAATGGATCCTTCAAAGTTCTTATCGAAGTTTGGCGATGAGATTTTTAAACACAAAGGTTAGTAGCTCCAAAAAGTATATCATCAACATAAATATGAGCTACTAATAATAGTTTCCTAAATACTAAAAATATTCCAAAAATTCTTTTAAGAATCAAACACAAATTTAGAGATAAGCATAATTTTAAAACTACTTATCAAAAATAATTTTTTGGAATTAAAAATATAGTAGAAACTAAATTAGGAAATTCAATCCAACGAAGAGAAAACAAAGTTCCAAAAGATAATCCAAAACACAATAAAATTTCTCTCTCTAATATATCATGAACATTGTAAATCTCTGAATCCCTAAATCTTATTGACTCAACTTTCAAAAATATATTCTACCATTACAAGAAAGTTCAAATTATACCCTAAATTCCCAAAAATCAAGATTGAAAACTTTTGATACTTCATGGAATACCTAAACACTCATAGAATTATAATTTGTAGAAAATTAGTTGGAAATTAAGTAATTGAAATATGATAGAACACGAAAAATTATTTATCAAACAATGAAGAGGAACAGAATAATTTAATTTCTAGAATTCAAAAGATTTTCAAGATTAAGTAGAATTAAACATGAGTGAAGAAAAAAAATTTCAATTCCAAGAAACAAAAGCATAAACAACTTGAGATTCTCATTCCATCACTCATCATTATTTAAACTAATTAATTTAAGGTTTTAAAGTAGACACATTCAATTTGAAATTCATCAATTGTATTTTCTTTCAACTTTGAGAGAATATTGAGTTTGTACCAAAGTTGACAATGACTTTGACCTATGGATGAGATCCTAAAGTGATTGTATATTCCTTATGAATTTGGTCACTATTAATGAAAGTTTGTAGAAATAGGTATTCTTAATAGAGGCACCATGCTATCTCATTTATTATTAGTAGCTCATATTTATGTTGATGATATAGTTTTTGGAGCGACCTTTAGTGATCTTACCCTTAGTTTTGTTGAAGAAATGAAAATTGAATTTGAGATGAGCATGCTAGGTAAATTAATCTTCTTCCTAGGATTGTAGATTAGGTAACTAAAAGATTTTCAACCCAAGACATAAAACATTTCATAAATCTAAAGATAAATTCTGCAAATATAATTTAAAGCATAAAAGAAACATAATAATTGAATTTGAAATAAACTTTGTATTGAAATAATACCTTGATACAAAGAGTTTGAATCTTGATACAAGCTTGTTGACAATAGAGGTTTTTTATTACAAAGGAAAATTTTTTGAAAGGAAGGGGGTTACAAAAGACTAAAAAGGATTTTGGGAATACGCTCCTAGCTCTCACTTGATTGTTTATATTTCGCTTTGATTGCCTCTCCCTTGTGATGAAGGGCATATGTGGACCCGCATTTTTCACGTGCGTCCCCACTCGATCGGCGAGACTCGCTTTTTATTTGTGAAAAATTAATTTTAGAAAAGTTAGAGTGGCCACCTATTTTATTTTTATTTTAAAGGGAAAATAAAACAAGAAAGAAAAACCCTAAAAAGTGACTCCATAGTTTTGGAAAAAGCATGTTTTTGGGAAACCTGAGTCTAGGTCCGGGGATCAGGTTACTTATTGGGAAGGTACCTCTAAAAGGTAGCACCCCTCTAAGCCCTATAAAGGTCTCTACTGACTAAGTTGAGGGAAACATGACAATTAAATAGTTGATCATGGAAACCTAAGTAGGCTAAGTGATTTCGAAAAATAGCATGCTTAATAGGAAAACCAATCACAATCATGAAGAAGATTTAGGGTACATACCTAGACTGCTTCTTAAGCGCTATCACAAGACATCAAAGATTAGCTTGAAAGTACGACGCATAATATAAATTTTTATCAAAGAGGATCAAACAAGCATCAAGGCAATCAGTTATGGCATCAAACACGGACATGGCTCATGATAGCATACACATTCATAGAATTTTAGAGTTTGAGGGCAGGTGTGGACCCGCATTTTTCACGTGCGCCACCACTCGATCGACGAGACTCGTTTTTTTATTTGTGAAAAATTAATTTTAGAAAAGTTGGAGCCGCCACTTATTTAATTTTTATTTTAAAGAGAAAATAAAACAAGAAAGAAAAACCCTAAAATGTGACTCCATAATTTTTGGAAAAAGCATGTCTTTGAAAAACCCGAGTCTAGGTCCGGGGATCAAGTTACTTATTGGGAAGGTACCTCTAGGAGGTAGTACCCCTCTAAGCCCTAAAGAGGTCTCTACTGACTAAATTGAGGGAAGTGTGGCAATTAATTGATTAATTGAGGATACCTGGGTTGACTAAGGTGATTACAAAAAAAAAATGGCATATCTAACAAGAAAATCTGATTATAAGATAGAGTCGAAGTGCGTACCTGAACGGCTTCTCAAGCGCCATCATAAAACATAAAAGTTAGTGTAGAAATATATCACACAACATGTGTTTTATCCAAGATAATAAAACAAGCATCAAATATTCATCAAGGCAATCAAGCATGTCATCAAGCAAGTGCATGGTACACAAAGACATGTATATTCATGGAATTTCGAAAGTGGGGAGATGGAGAGCGTACCTGGATAGCAAGCCAATACTCCTCTATGGGAAACAAAGTTAGCTCAATAACTAATTCAAAATAATCTCATATATAACACAAAGAGGGAGCACAATCAATCAATTATCAAACAGACACTATCGAAGAGAATATCATGAATGTCGGGCCCCTCTCCAATGCCCTAATTGATTTTGCATGAGTTGATTCCATAAATTCCATGACTTGGAATTATGGAGTTTTGTTCATGCTTGTGTAAAATCAAGAAGATCAAGAAGATGGTTGAAAGTCAAAGAAAATAGTGAAAGTGCATGCCGAGGGGAAAAATGGCAGCAAGGGATTATTAAAGATGGATTTTTTAATGTTGAGAATATTTAGTTGAAAAATGATTCAAAAATTCAATTTAAAAACAATAAATTCCCAATCAAAGAAGTAAATAGAGGAGGAGGTGGAACGTCGGTCGGATAGAATTCCGAATGTGAGATATCCAGAGAAGGTGGAATGGTGGCGGGACAGAATTCCGAATGTGAGACATCCGGATGAGATGGAATGGCGGCGGAACAGAATTCCGGATGTGAGACATCCGGATGAGATGGAATGGCGGTGGGACAGAATTGATGAGATGGAATGGTGGCTAGACAGAATTCCGGATGTGAGACATCCGGATGAGATGGAATGGCGGCGGGACAGAATTTCGGATGTGAGACATCCGGATGAGATGGAATGACGGTGGGACAGAATTTCGGATGTGAGACATCCGGATGAGATGGAATGGCGGCGGGACAGAGTTCCGGATGTGAGACATCCAGATGAGATGGAATGGCGGCGGGACAGAATTCCAGATGTGAGACATCCGGATGAGATGGAATGGCAGCTGGACAGAATTCCGGATGTGAGACATCCGGATGAGATGGAATGGCGGCTGGACAGAATTCCGGATATGAGACATCCGGATGAGATGGAGTGGCGGTGGGACAAAATTCCGGATGTGAGATATCCGGAGGAGGTGGAACGTTGGCCGGACAGAATTCCGGACGTGAGATATCCGGAGAAGGCGGAGTAGAAGATGTTGATTAATAAGCATAAATAACCCCACTTCAAGTATTAATCCATGGGTTAAGAGCGGAGGGAACTATGCAGAATAGGATTTAAATGAAAAAAAAAAACCGAGCGTGATAACATTCAAGCATGGAGTTCTATATTTCCAAAAACATCAATGACACATAAAATAATCAAAATCGAAACAAGGTGGAGTAGTAAACGACCAATCTCAGCAGAACAACTTGTGGCCCTTTTCGTCCACACCAAACGACAAGACATTGAATATTTCTAAATGACCAAGATGGAGAAATGAAATATAGGTCAGAACACCCAGAGTAACCAGAAGCATACCTGGACAAAGTCGGTTGCAATTGCTCCTCTTCCACCCTCGTGCGCTTTTCTGCCCTTGACAATCAAAGAATCCCCCCAAAAATTTTTTTTCCTCTCTTTTCTTCCTCTCTCACGTATATATATCAGCCTTTCCCAAAAGAGACCCTCCAAATCTGCTGGAGAAAAATCCCCTCCTTTCTTCCTTTTTTAAATCTACTTTCCTTTCTTATTTTCTTCCCTTTTTATAACCGATTCCCCCATAGAAATAATATATGTGCTATCCTTCTAAAAAACAAAGTCTCTTTTTTTTCAAAATTCTGTTGATTCTCCTTCCAAATAGATGGCGGCCCATTTCCTCATACCCAAAAGCCAAGAAATATGATTTAGAAAACTTGTAATAAGATAAAATAAAATAAAATAAAAATGATAAAGAAATCCGTATAAGTCACACAAGTCATGTAGGCCATGCAATCATGCAACCATCTAAGAAAGTGAGTCAATGAATGAACTAAATGGGTTGAGGCCTAGTGGTGCCTAATGAACTAAGTGTCTTAAAGTGATTGTGATATTGTCTAAGTAACCTAAACATGCTTAAGAACTATCCTACAAAGGAATGGAAAGCTTAAGTCTAAATCAAAACTGCCAAGGGTCACAATAAGGGGCTAGACAATCCCTCAACCAGAGTCTTCGAGGTGGCTCAAGAAAGGTAAGTAATGTGAATAGCTATGGGCCACCAAGGAACTACTGTAAAGTATCGAACAAGTATCTAATAGGACATGTGCTAGGAGGACAAAATTGAGGGTCTACAAATATGGCCCTCTTCGGTATAGATCACGAGCATAAGGAATATGAGTAAAAATACGAATAATGAGTGGAACGAAGTGAACTATATCGAAGAACTAAAGAAGGACCAGAGATTTTGTCTTAGCACATGGTGAGAGTAAGGTCGGAACATGGGGCTGCAACGACAGAGAAGGAACAACTCTACGTAGGGGAATGGCAGTAAAGAGAGAAAGGTATGTGATGAGTAGCACAAAGATGGAATGGGATGAAAAGGATGACTCAAGGTCATGGATAAGGTGAATAATTCTAGGTCATGGACAAGATGAACGACTCGGGTAAAAAATAGGACAAACGACTCTGGGTCGGAAATAGGATAAACGACTCTGGGTCGTAAATAGGATAAATGACTCTAGGTCATGAGCTCAGGGCTATAAATGCTAAGAATGACTCTAGGTCATAGATGAAGTGAATGACTCCGGGTAAAAAATAGGACAAATGACTCTGGGTCGGAAATAGGATAAATCACTCTGGGTCGTAAATAGGATAAATGACTCTGGGTCATGAGCTCAGGGCTATAAATGCTAAGAACGACTCTAGGTCATAGATGAAGTGAATGACTCCGGGTCACGGGCTTAGGGCTCTAAATGGAAAGAATGACTCTGGGTCATAAATAAGAGAAACGACTCTAGGTCATGAGCTCAGGGCTCTAAAGGGATAGCCGATCAGGATGCTTTCCGGCTCATGGTGCCGGGTCGAGGCCATTTGCAAGTGGCTAGAATGATGAAAACGAAACGTCTCAGGGATGTGAAGGATGCAAACGACTCTGGGTCGTGAGCTCAGGGCTCAAGGTGCCATGAATGACTCTGGGTCATGATGCAATGAGTAACTCGGGGTACGATGAATAGCTCAGGGCTACGGATGGTATGAATGACTCCGGGTCATGATGCAATGAGTAACTCAGGGTTACGATGAATAACTCAAGGCTACGGATGGAATGAATGACTCTGGGTCATGATGCAATGAGTAACTCAGGGTTACGATGAATAGCTCAGGGCTATGAGCTCCGGGCTCTATGACTGATCGGCTAGAAGGAGAAAGCGATACGCAAACTCTAGGTCAAACCACTCATGGGCGACCAAATGATGAAGGCTCAGCTCAGGGCTGGAAAAACTCCGGGTTTATAGGAAGCGATAGCTCAGGGCTATGAGGCTCGAGGCCTAGAAGGAACGGATAAATCAAGGCCGTAAGACTCAGGGTCTAGAAGGAGTGGATAGCTCAGGGCTATGAGGCTCAGGGCCTAGAAGGAACGGATAAATCAAGGCCATATGACTCAGGCTCTAGAAGGAGTGGATAGCTCAGGGCTATGAGGCTCAGGGCCTAAAAGGAACGGATAAATCAAGGCCATAAGACTCAGGGTCTAGAAGGAGTGGATAGCTTAGGGCTATGAGGCTCAGGGCCTAGAAGAAATAGATAAAGAAGACCAACTCGAAAGTCGATATGAAGTAAATGGGCTCAAAGTCGTATACTCAAAGTGACAAGAGTCGGACTACTGAGCTCAAGGAGGGAAATATGCCCCAGTATCCAAGGTGCTCACACTACTAAAACAACTAGTAAATCAATCATCTGCTGAAATCAATGGGTCAGAAACTGATGCATCATGACAAACCTCTAAAGAGTCTAAGCTGAAATAACTCTCTGTGTCGGAAAAGCTGCTCTGTCGATGGATCTCAAAAGGTAAATCTCAAAGTACACAAAATACTGCTCATATGGGTAATCCAATTTGCAAGGTGACAATGATGAAAACAAATCTATCCCATGAACATCTGGCTAGAGGACCCACCTATGCTCCTCTGGTGAAAGCCGATATGATCCATCTCTATCTCAGCAAATCCATGTATGGAGGTCCTGATATAATCAATCTCCAAAAGCTCCAAACTAAGCTCAATCTAAAACCAAGCTGGTCACTGTCTCGGTCTCAAGGATACTCAAAGAAAATGGGGAAATATGCCCCAGTATAAGATCCGATATCAAAATCATGAGGTAAACAACCGACACTAATCATCCATCCTCATATCACTGCCCAAACAAATCTCGCAAAGGAGAGGGGAATATGCCCTAGTATGATATCTGATGTCAAAGTCATGAGATAAACAACCAACAATGATCATCCATCTATATACCGCTACCCGAACATAATCTCATCATGGAGAGAAGAATATGCCCCAGTATAGATATCTTATGTACAATAAAGAATCTGTCAAAATCGATCAAACATCTCTATAACTATAAATAAGGATAGTCATGCTGTCCAACAACAACTAGGAACCTAAGAGAAAATGGGAAATATGCCCCAGTGTGGATATCTGATGCACAATCAAAAGGATGAATCCAACATCATCAATCAACTGTCTCCAACTCAACAATAATCTGCTAAGAAATCAGAATGAAGTATCAGCCGATACCTCAAGGAAGACTCTCCAAATCTGATCTCAAATGAATAACCAAAATGATGAGGAATATGATAATCTCGAGAGTAGATGCACGTCTCTGATGAATCCCTAACTAAATCTGATGGGAATCTGGTGACCTCCAAATGGGGGAATATACCCCAATGTGCCAGATCTATACACTGCACTGAAAACTGCCTCCAACTAAAAAAATGATCCACTAGTCTACCTCAAAAGTACTCAGCAGATGGAACCTAGAATCATGAAAATTGTCAATGAGCTCAATAATGCTCCACTGGAACTGATATCATCTCAACATACTCCACTAGGGGCTCATCTCAACCAAATGAAAGGGGAATATGCCCCGGTATGGATATTTGATGTCGACAAAAGGGTGAATCCAATATCATCGATGAACTGCCTCCAAACTCAAAAAATCCATCAAACATCAATATGTCAAGCGAGAGAGAGATCAAATGCTTCCAAAAGTATCTTCCATAAAAGAGAACATGATAACGACTATATTTCAACCAGTCTACAAAAGCCTGTCCAAGTGAAGACTGTCAAAGATAACGCCTGATCTCATGGCCTCAGGGTGGTCTTAAGACACGGAACGTAACGTAGGCCAGGGTGAAAGGGTGAAAGAAGTGAAGGGAAACCAAACTCAAATACCCAATGATCATACCCATACCCTCGTGTACCAGATGTAATGCATAGAAAAATCTCATGAGCCATGGACCTAAAGGTAACCAAAGGAAATGTTAATGGCGAAATGAGAAAAAGGATGGGTGGTCAAACCATCAATGAAACATGTGAATGATGTGAAGAAGGTATCGAATCAGAAATGTGTGTCAATATGTAGGGAATAGATAAAAGGTGGAATGAATATCCGGAAAGAGGTAATGGGATACAAAAGAAGGCAATGAGAAAGTAGAATAGATGATGATTAACCCATGTTAGTACAATAAAGGAAAGTCATATCACCAATGATAGAATGATGAGTTAGACAATGATCCGGAGACCCTAGTAAAAATATTACTCATCTCTCATACCTAATACATATCAACCATGATCCGATAAGCATAAAATACCATAGAACTCTCATATGAATCCCCAACACTCCAAATGCATAACAAGAGTGGCTTAAGGAGTGAAAACTCATATAAAAATCTCACAAGAACCCACAATGACAAATATACCCAGTAAACAGACCTCAAAAGGTGATATAAGCGCCCAATGGAGTAAGATGCTATATACAAACATATCATTGCGCTTTTTATCTTCTCTTTTTTTTTTTTTTTTTTTGGATACGCATGCTCTGATCATTAATAAATCGAACTCTAATGGGAAAGATACAAGGAATGAACAAACTCTCTCAGACCACTAATGAATACATGAACCCCAACCCATGAGACAACCTCTCAAACTAAAATCTCCGAATCATTGCCAAATGAGGGGATGGATGGAGTGATATGACTGTCCTCTTTTGCACTAAGATGTGAAGAATCACCAACCTAAGAAATAGGAGAGATAAGATGGGGTAAACAATAATAAACGCAAGAGAGACAATGAAAATGTGATGATAGTAAAATAGAACAAATGGGGCGATAAGGGGATGGTAACAAGAATGTGAAGATAGGCCTATAAGTCTAAAGCTCATGAGACTTTCATAGCAAAGCATGCATATACACCAAAGGGTCCCAACCCGGGTGTAGAAATGGTAATCAAGGCTATAGGAAAGAAATAAGGCTATAACATATCATGTGAGGCTCAATGGGCTAGCAATGGTTTAATATATTAATAAAGGTTATAAGATGTAAGGCAGACCGAAATGATGGCCACCCATCCTACGACCATAATCTCAAACATAATACTTCTTCAATTGATCCACATTGGTAGGCTCTGAAAACTGGTTTCCATCTAATTCAGTCAACCATGTAGCCTCTTCTGGAGTCAACTCTCGAATAACATAAGGCCCACTCCAACTAGGCCTGAACTTTCCTCTAGGGTTTCCAATCAAACCTCTGAGAATCTTCAAAACTAAATCCTCTTTTTGTATTGGTCTAGGCTTAACCCGTTTCCTGAAGGCACGAGTCATCTTCCTCTGATAGGCCTAAATATGATTAGTTGCTCTCAATCTCTTCTCATCTAAAAGGTTGAGCTGGTCAAACCGAGCCTGAGCCCACTCTGTCTTAAAAATCTGCTGCTTAAGGGCTACTCTCAGAGAACCCATCTTTGTCTCAACCGGCAAAACAACCTCCATACCATATACTAAAGAGTAAGGTGTAGCTCCTGTAGAGGTGCGAAAAGAGGTATGGTATGCCCACAATGCAAAAGGAAGTTTCTCTGACCAATCTCGAGAAGTTTCAACCATCTTCCTCAAAATCCTCTTAATATTTTTATTTGCAGCCTCTACTGTCCCGTTGGTCTGTGGCCTATATGCTGAAGATCTATGATGTCGGATGCCATACTTCTGCAACAAAGTATCTACCTCAGCTCGGAAGTGCACCCTTCTATCTGAAATCAACTCATGGGAAACCCCATAACGGCAAATGATGTGTGACCTGATGAAATTGGCAACCTTAGCAGATGTCAACCTCGCATATGATGCGGCTTCCACCCACTTGGTGAAATAATATATGGCAACTAGGATGAACTCATGACCACTGGAAGATTTTGGTGAAACCTTCCCAATAATATCAATACCCCATACGGAAAATGGCCATGGCGAGGTCAAAGCGTGTAACTCTGATGGCGGTGTATGAATAAGATCACCATGAACCTGGCACTCTGGGCATTTCTGAACAAACTGACAACAATCTGTCTCCATAGTCAACCAGAAATAACCCGTCCTCATAATCTTATGGGCCAACATGTGTCCTCCCATATGCGGACCACAAACTCCTGCATGAACCTCTCTCATCACTCGATCTATAGAGGCTCGATCTAAACATAATAGAAACATACCATCAGTTGATCGTCTGTATAAGGTATCTCCACAAATCACAAATCTAGTGGCCAAATTCCTCAGTGCTCTCCGGTCCTTGGCAGTGGCTACCTCAGGGTATGTGCCAGATCTAAGAAACTAATAAATGTCATGATACCAAGGTAGATCATCCTGGACCTCTGTTTCTCCAATCAAACAACAGTAGGCGGGTGCAGACCTCAACTCAATCAGCAATGGATGTATAACCACATCAGTCGGAATGTCCACGGAAGAAGCTAAGGTAGCTAAGGCATTAGCAAACTGGTTTTGTGCTCTAGGTAGACGAGTGTATCTCAAGTCATCAAACCTCCCAACCAGTAACTCTAAATAAGCATGATACGACCTAAGCTTTACATCCCTAATCCTCCAATCACCCTGAATCTGTCTAAGTACGAGATTGGAGTCACCAAATACTTCCATCTGTTTAATGCCAAGCTCCAATGCAGTTTCTAAACCAAGGATACAAGCCTCATACTCAATGATTCATGCCCAGTCGGGTATTTTAATAAAAAAACATTTATAAATCTTATGACCTCATACCGGCGTAGCAAAACTACTATAGTACAGCAACTCTAGGGTCGAACTCTGGGATGGGTTTTCACTCTACCAGTGATATACTCAAGATTTGAGATTGAGTTTGATGATTTCCTTTGGCATAAACTTAAGTTTAAAAGAAAATAAAATTTGTTTTGAAAGTGGTGTTTGAAACTAAACTAATATAGAACTAAGTAAAAATGGAAGAAAGAAAGTCTCCCGGAGCTAAGGGTTGCTAGGATCAAGTTTAGAATGCAAAGTGGGAAACTCCGGATTTTTCTCATCGCATTGGGGATTTAACCTATAGTTATTTCCCGAACTGGTATAGGTTTAACAATGAAGATTTAATCCATAAAAAGTCAATAGAGATGGTAGTCAAGTTCTATTAATGGCTTTAGACACTATGGGTCTTCACTTTGAGTCACTTTCCAATGGCTCGTACATGATAACTAATGGACTGATATGGATCTAGCAATAAGCATCCACAGAGACCTGAAGCTTACCATGTATTGGCCATTCAAAGTAATTCTAAGGGATTTAAAGCAAAACTTTAGATTTAAAAGCCATTTATGAACTCCAACTACCTGTATTTAATGCACGAGAGTTTTCCACCTTTGCATCTGGACTTTTCACCTAGCTTCCCTTCACTCCAAGAAACCAAAAGTTTAGCCTCTCATCCTCTGGGAAAACATCCTCAGAGGGTGTTTGGTTTCCAAGAAAAAGAAAATAGTAGAAGGAAAAAGAAAGCAAAAGAGATCTCTGTATTTCACTAAACGTAAAAAATACATAAGTTGGTCTCCTGGAGAAAGCTCCCCGAGAGTCACCTTTTTAGTGTTTACAAGAGAGTTTATATAGGAAGGTAATTTACCCTTCCTTGGAAACTTCCTAGCTAAGGAATTACAAGAGTGGCTGCATATAATGAGAAAATGGAAATTTAGACACAAAAATTTGAAGAAAAATATCTCAAAGTGTCGGACGCAAATATCGGGAAGCACTAAGGACCATTTCGCAGGTGAAAACGAGGTCTGCGAGATTTCGCAGACGCACACAAAGGGCTGCGAAATCACTTCGCAGCAAAAGGCTGATTTCGCAGCACTGCAAAGTTGGCTTTCAGCTTGCGGTGTTCGGCTTCCAATGGCTGTAACTCCCTCATTTCAGCTCCAAATCGTACATGGTTTGAAGCGTTGAATTCTTGACTTCCTGAGCTTTGAAATGGTATATAGCATGTAGAAAATGGACTTCGAGAAGTGATCCAAAAGTGCGAAGGAAGACTGCAGCTGCTGTCCTCTGTTTTCTTCACTCTGTTTTCCTCTCTCCATTGATTTTTCCTTGCATACATTGAACGACTAAGGAAAAGGACTATGAGGCTCCAAAGCTTGGTTTCTTCATGAATTTGAGCTTCCAAAAGCTTTTCCATGAACTATATACAGCTCTCCATCAATCTTAAATTGCTTTGGTGAGCAAAAAGCTATCAAAAACACCAAAACTTAACACAATTTGATTAGAAACGATTGCAAGGGTCCTTAACATGCCAATTGAGTTAAAAGGTAATAATTACTACTCAAAGGTGTTTAAAAGAGCTAATTACAAGCCACAAAATAACATGTTTTGAGTAGTAATCACTCAACTATGTTGTTCGTGGCGGGATATTGATCTGAAAACGTCAAGCGAACTGACCTCGGAATATAATCACCCTGGGGGGATATCAACAAAACACCTATCCCAAACCCTGAGTGGTTGGCTACACCATCAAAGTACATACGCCAACTGGATAAGCTAGTCATAGCAATGAACTCCTCATCTGGAAAATCATCGTCAACTGGCCCGCTATTAGATATCGGTAATGAGGCCAAGTGATCGGCGACAATACTTCCCTTAACAGACTTCTGAGAAATGTACTAGATATCAAACTCTGTCAAAAGTACGAGCCATCTCATCAGTCTACCAGTCAATGCAGGTCTATCAAATAAGTATCTCAATGGGTCTAAGCGGGATATCAAATGCACTGAGTACTCTGTCATATAATGCCTCAATCTTCTGGTAGCCCAAACTAGTGCTAAGCATAGGCGCTCAATCATAACGTATTTCACTTCATACTCCATCATCCTCTTACTCAAATAATAGATAGCCCGTTCCTTCCCTGAGTCATCAATCTGAGCTAACATACATCCCAAGGCCATCTCTGAAACTGACAAATATAGAAGAAGTGGACGCCCTGGCGTAGGAGGTACTAAAACAGGAGGAGAAAGCAGATACTCCTTGATCTTCTCAAATGCAAGCTGACAATCATCATTCTAAACTATTGGTTGGTTCTTCCTTAAAAGACGAAATATGAGCTCACATATGTCTGTCAATCTAGCTATGAAACGACTGATGTACTGTAATCTGCCCAGAAAACCTCTAATCTCTTTCTTAGTCTTTGGTGCAGGCATGTTAAGTATGGCTTTGATTTTATCTGGATCGACCTCTATGCCCCGCTCACTGACCATATGTCCTAATAACTTCCTAGAAGTTACTCCAAAGGTGCACTTCTTGGGATTCAACCTCAATCTAAACTCTCGGATCCTCTCAAAGAATCTCTCTAGAGCCTCTAGGTGATCTGCTCTGCCTTGAGATTTCACAATCATATCATCCACATAAACTTCAACGTCCCTATGCATCATGTCATGAAACAAAGTAGTAGCGGCCCTTTGATAAGTGGCTCATGCGTTCTTCAACCCGAATGGCATAACCTTGTAATAGTAGGTACCCCACTCAGTAATAAAGGTTGTCTTCTCCATATCCTCTAGAGCCATCAAAATCTGATTATACCTTGAAAACCCATCCATGAAAGACAACATCGAATGACCTGCAGTGCTATCAACTAACAAATCAATATGTGGGAGAGGGAAGTCGTCTTTAGGGCTGGCTTTATTAAGATCTCTGAAGTCCACACAAACTCTAACTTTGCCATCCTTTTTGGGTACTAGGACGACATTAGCTAACCACTTTGGATACTCAACCACTGATACGAATCTAACACTGAGTTGTTTCTGAATCTCCTCTTTCACCTGCAGACTCCAACGTGGATGTAATCGTCTCAATTTCTGCTTAACTGGTCTGACATGTGGTAGGATAGGCAAGTGGTGCTGAATTATAGAGGGATCAAGACCAGGCATGTCCTCATCAGACCATGCAAAAACATCCAAGTATGACCTGAGTAAATGAATAAGTCTATCTCTCTCATCTGTAGATAGGGGTGAACCAATCTTCAGCTCTCTAGGCTGATCCTCTGTGCCAAAATCGATAGTCTCAACATCCCCTGTAGCAGGTGAAACTCTCTCATCCACGGGATCAGAGTCATGATCAGAAGAGTCCCTATCCGAATCGGGTCATGCAACTTCATCATTTATATCAAATATCTGTGAAGTGGGTGAGTGGGGTGTAGATATAGAGGTACTATCACAAGAGGCAGGCGAATACTAAAAAATACTCAAATCCATAAATGAAGCAACAGAAACATTGTCAGAGCGGGAAACAAATCCAAATAAAACGTCAAAAGAAAGAGGTGGGTCCACAAGGTCGGACACTCCCTCAACTGGGCTAACAGTGCCCTCAAACAAACTACTATCATCTTCTAGAAGCTCTGGAACAGGAATAATCTGGGTCCCCTCAAGAACCTCAATGGTAGACACCCCGAACATATCAAATGGTGAAGCAAGCTAAAGCTGAACAATGTCGGTAATCTGGCCCACGGTCATCCTGTCCATCTCATCTCGGTACTCATCATGAGGCACAACGCCATCAACTATCTCAGTAGGATCAACAGTCACTCCATCATCAGTGATCTCCTCCGGAAAGCATAGAGACAACATGCTAGCTCGATCTGGAGATGTAGGAGTAACCATAGAAACAGAAGTGCCATGAGCCCCATCACTCAACTGTAGCTGGTGAAATAGATGCTGAAGCTCGGTCTCTCTATCTATATGAACCACACTATCAATCTCCTCTAGACGAGGTCGAATCTCTGATCCTCTGACGAAGTAGTCGGTCAAACTCATCTTATATGGTCGAATGGGATAATCAAATGGTGTGTGGGATAAATGGGCCCTCACTCTCTCCTTACGCAGTCGCGCCATGTAATGGTAATTGGCCTCAGTAGGAATGAACTCAAGTCCAAATGTCATATCATGGTCAATGGTAGCTATGAACTTGCTCGGTCCCTACTGACGTCGTCCTAACCCCATGCCAGGTAGAAAAGTCATACCCCTCATCATATCAAGGACCACTGTGCTGCTATGCTGATCAAAAGACATAGCTACAAAATCCCTGCAAAAATCCTTAATCTCGAGAGTCTGTATCTCATCAAAAGTAAACCCAGTCAGAAGTAGGTCGTTCTCACCGTGACTGATCTGAAGTACTGGCTCAGAAGCGGCAAATATATCCCTGGTAGACCGCACTGTGATGACCTGCCCATCATGAATAAACTTCACCTTCTGATGAAGGGAAGAAGGAATAACTCCAGCTATATGAATCCATGGTCGGCCAAGTAACAGGTTAAAGGATGCAGGAATCCTCAAAACCTGGAACAAAGTAGAGAATATGGCTGGACCAATCTGCAAATCAACCACCAAAGTACCCATAACCTCCCTCTTTGTGCTATCATATGCTCTGACTGTCTGAGTAGATGGACCAAAATCTGAAGGCGCGAAACCAAGGGCTATAGCAGTGGCTAAAGGGCAAACATTCAGGGCTGAGCCGTTGTCCAGTAGGACAAACGAGACTCTACGGCCTGAACATCCAACTGTGATGTATAGAGGCGCACATGGTCTAAACCATCAGGTGGCAAGTCATCATCTGAAAACACAATGCAAGTGGCCCTGTCGACCGTCATCATATGAATCAATCTTTCAAGAGTGGTGGTAGTCTCTACTCTAATTTGACTCAAGGCTCGAATCAAAGCATCTCTATGAGTACTGGATGATGCTAATAAACTTCAGATGGAAATGCGAGCCTGAGTGCTCTGTAACTGTCTCAAAACCTCATCATCCTCTCTCCTAACCTCCTCATGAGAGGCTGCACCTTCAAATGGTCTGACTGCTGGTGGTGGTGGCTGAGCTATCCTCCCACTACGAGTCACAATTTGTACCTTTCTCCACTCTAAATCATCATCCTCTGGCCATAAAGTGAATGAGACAAAAACATCCTGACATCCGATGACTAAGGGTGTAGGATGAGTCAACTGGAATGGTGCCTCGTCCGGGATCAAACTGAATGGTGCAGGAGTCTGAGGGACCATTGAAACCCCATCAACCTCATAACTATCATGCAAAACAATCGGCTCGGGTAATCCATCATCCCAACTCAACATGTGTATATTGCATCCTCTATAAGGTCCATGTGATGAATACCTCCTGAAGATGGAGACACTGCGTGTGTAGAATGAGCAGGGAGAGGGTTCGTAGTCACACTTAGCTGCCCCAAGTTGACCAAACCTGGTCTATCAAGTCCTGAATAGCATGTCTCAAAGCAGTGCAATGGTCCGTGTCATGCCCTGGTCCCTGATGGTAGGAACAATGTAAGTCCATCCTAAAGTGAGGTGGTATGGGCTGGGGTAAAGGCCTAGATGCTAATGGAGTCAATAATCCACCCTCTGCGAGCTTCTGAAAAGCTCGACTCAAAGGCATACCCAACTGAGCGAACTGATGTGATGGCCTCTGCACATAATGGGTGGTCTGTGGAGCTTGGGGTTGGGTGTATGGGGCAGGAGGTCTCTCTGTGACCTGTGCGGCAAAAACAGACTATGAGACTGGATGTAGGTAAGTAGGAGTCATGGGTCTGGAGGGAACAGGTGGCCTATACTGCACATGGGGTGATGGTGGATAGTAGAATCCAGAAGTCTGTCCAACTGTCCGATAGTGTCTAGGAGGTCTCATCCCTGCTGAACTGATAAAACCAACATCTCCTGATCTCTGTCCTCCTGAAGGCCTCTTCCCCTTAGAATCAATAGGGGAAGACTCGGACCACAATTCTCTAGCAATGCCTTCTTCTATACCATATAAAGCTTGTACCAAAGATCCAAAATCCGTATGGGGAAATCCCATCAAGTGTCTAGCAAATCTAGGCTGCAAGCTCCTCATGATCATGATAATCTGATCCTTCTCTGAAGGACGATCAATAATCTGTGAAATCTTCTCCCTCCAGCGGGAAATAAATGAAGTGACTGACTCCTCTGGCCTCTGCCTCAAAGTCTCTAACTCTCTCCTCGAAACATCAATGACAGTGTTAAATGCAAACTGTCTAAAAAACTCTTGGGCCAAGTCATCCCAAGTCCTGCGGCGTGATGTATCCAATGAAGCGAACCAACGCTATGCCGCACCACTCAAAGACATAGGGAAAAACATAACCATCTGGGCCTCATCCAGTCCGTGGGCCCTCATAACTGTACTATAGAGCCTCAAATGGATGCGAGGACAGCCTATGCCTGTGTATCTCTCAATCTCGAGCATCCTGAACTTGGTTGGCAAACTAGCCACTGGTGCTCCATCAAAATCCTCCCAAGTAACATCTCCGTTTGAAGCCCTCATCTGTCTCAACTTCTGCTCAAGTCTATCCATACGTGTGTGTGGGTCCTCTGAAGTCGGGATAGGCAATGTGACAGGAGGCAGGGCAGCCTCGATCTGACTATGCAGAGTGAAAGGTATAGCCTGTGGTACTGACTGGCTGGGCGGAGGAGGTGGCGATACTGTGGTATCGAACTGGGTACTCTCCTGAACTGGGACCTGCTGGGTCTACTATCCATCTATCCTCTGACCAAGGTTGGCTATAGCCTCCTGGATAGAAGCCATGGTTGCGGTAAACTGATCAACGGTAACTACCGATGAGTCCATATCCCTCTAATTTGATCTCTGATAGGATACTCTGGTCAATCTACCTCCAACTCTAATATAAAAAGTCGAATCCAAACTGAAGCGAATAACATTCCTATAAGGTACAAAGACACGGAAAGAGAAATGACATGAAGGAAGCTCAGAAGGGGTGGAAACACACTAATCACAATGCAGAAAGGTGGCCCAACTGAGACTCAAACATGTACCACTCTCTGATCACACGAAAAGGAGACCATGAAGAGGATAACTGAACCCAATTGTGACCAAGGCAGCTTTGAAAGTCCACAGATGCACCCACGTGTAGGAGTGAAATCTTAATTGGATCTATGCTAGCCTACAAGGTTAAGGTGGCTCTATAAGATGAAATGGGTGGGTTAAAGGATCCCTAGCAGAAGCGATTATACCCTCCGACGGTATGCAACCCTCTGCACGCCTCCAAGGAGACGGGGTGCTTCCATGCAAGGTGGTCATCACCTCCACACATGCACTTTCTCGCATTCCCAGTGGGTTTCTTAATGGTGAAGGCTCTCTCATATCTCAACGCTCAAGGATAATCTAAAGTGCACAGTGAAGGATGTGGGTGCATCCGAAAAACTTAAGAACTAAAGTGAGATAGTGAACAAAGACAAACAATCATACAAACATACAAGAGAAATGGTTGTCATGTAACAAGAAGCCATGCGAAGCAGATAAATATCAAACAATCAAAGTTCTATCTAGCATATGTGAGAGTGAATCATGCTAAAGTGAGCAAAACAATTAAGTGATCATCCAAGGAAATCAAACATGTTAAGATAGCAAACCAAATAAGCAAGCAAATCGAATCACCTTGCCTAAAAAAATGAGGTACCCACTAATCGACCAATTAAAAGCCACATTTTCCTCAACTAGTGTTCAAGCTTGATCCTCAAAATCCCCAGCGGAGTCACCAATTTGTGGACCCGCATTTTTCACGTGTGACACCACTCGATCGACGAGACTCGTTTTTTTATTTGTGAAAAATTAATTTTAGAAAAGTTGGAGCCGCCACTTATTTTATTTTTATTTTAAAGGGAAAATAAAACAAGAAAGAAAAACCCTAAAATGTGACTCCATAATTTTTGAAAAAAGCATGTCTTTGAAAAACCCAAGTCTAGGTCCGGGGATCAAGTTACTTATTGGGAAGGTACCTCTAGGAGGTAGCACCCCTCTAAGCCCTAAAGAGGTCTCTACTGACTAAATTGAGGGAAGTGTGGCTATTAATTGATTAATTGAGGATACCTGGGTTGACTAAGGTGATTACAAAAAAAATGGCATAGCTAACAAGAAAATCTTATTATAAGATAGAGTCGAAGTGCGTACCTGAACGGCTTCTCAAGCGCCATCATAAAACATAAAAGTTAGTGTAGAAATATATCACACAACATGTGTTTTATCCAAGATAATAAAACAAGCATCAAATATTCATCAAGGCAATCAAGCATGTCATCAAGCAAGTGCATGGTACACAAAGACATGGATATTCATGGAATTTCGAAAGTGGGGAATGGCGGCTGGACAGAATTCCGGATGTAAGGCATCTGGATGAGATGGAATGGCGGCGGGACAGAATTCCGGATGTGAGACATCCGGATGAGATGGAGTGGCGGTGGGACAAAATTCCGGATGTGAGATATCAGGAGGAGGTGGAACGTTGGCCGAACAGAATTTTGGACGTGAGATATTCGGAGAAGGCGGAGTAGAAGATGTTGATCAGTAAGCATAAATAACCTCACTTCAAGTATTAATCCATGGGTTAAGAGCGGAGGGAACTATGCAGAATAGGATTTAAACGAGAAAAAAAACCGAGCGTGATAACATTCAAGCATGGAGTTCTATATTTCCAAAAACATCAATGACACATAAAATAATCAAAATCGAAACAAGGTGGAGTAGTAAACGACCAATCCCAGCAGAACAACTTGTAGCCCTTTCCGTCCACACCAAACGACAAGACATTGAATATTTCTAAATGACCAAGATGGAGAAATCAAATATGGGTCAGAACACCCAGAGTAACCAGAAGCATACCTGGACAAAGTCGGCTGCAATTGCTCCTCTTCCACCCTCGTGCGCTTTTCTGCCCTTGACAATCAAAGAATCCCAAAAAAAAAAAAAATTTCCTCTCTTTTCTTCCTCTCTCACGTATATATATCAGCATTTCCCAAAAGAGACCCTCCAAATCTGTTGGAGAAAAATCCCCTCCTTTCTTCCCTTTTTAAATCTACTTTCCTTTCTTATTTTCTTCTCTTTTTATAACCGATTTCCCCATAGAAATAATATATGTGCTATCCTTCAAAAAAACAAAGTCTCATTTTTTTCAAAATTCTGTTGATTCTCCTTCCAAATAGCTGGCGGCCCATTTCCTCATACCCAAAAGCCAAGAAATATGATTTAGAAAACTTGTAATAAGAAAAAATAAAATAAAATAAAAATGATAAAGAAATCCGTATAAGTCACACAAGTCATGTAGGCCATGCAATCATGCAACCATCTAAGAAAGTGAGTCAATGAATGAACTAAATAGGTTGGAGCCTAGTGGTGCCTAATGAACTAAGTGTCTTAAAGTGATTGGGATATTGTCTAAGTGACCTAAACATGCTTAAGAACTATCCTAAAAAGGAATGGAAAGCTTAAGTCTAAATCAAAACTGCCAAGGGTCACAATAAGGGGCTAGGCAATCCCTCAACTAGAGTCTCCGAGGTGGCTCAAGAAAGGTAAGTAATGTGAGTAGTTATGGGCCACCAAGGAACTACTGTAAAGTATCGAACAAGTATCTAATAGGACATGTGCTAGGAGGACAAAATTGAGGGTCTACAGCAGGAAAAGCGTACCTGGATTGCAAGTTAATACTCCTCTATGGGAAACAAGTTTGCTTAGTAACAAGTGCGAATAAATCTCAATGCCACGAAGAGGAAGCACGATCAATCAAATATCAAGCAAACAATATTAATGAGAATATCATGAATGTCGGGCCCCCACCAAAGCCCTAATCAATTTCGCATGAGTTGATTCTATGAATTCCATTGTTTGGAATCGTGAAAGTTATTCATGCTTGTGAAAAATCAAGAAGATCAAGAAAATTGTTGAAAGTCAAAGAAAATAGTGAAAGTGCATGCCGAGAGGAAAAAAGGCAGTAAAGGATTATTAAAGACGGATTTTTCAATGCTGAGAATATTTAGTTGAAAAATGATTCAAAAATTCAATTTAAAAACAATAAATCCCCAATCAAAGAAGCAAATAGAAGAGGGGGTGGAATGTCGGCCAGACAGAATTCCGGATGTGAGATATCCGGAGAAGGTTGAACGTTGGACCGGACAGAATTCCGGATGTGATATATTTGGAGAAGGTGGAATGTCGGAGAGACAGAATTCCGGATGTGAGATATCCGGAGAAGGTGGAATGTCGGTGGGACAAAATTCCGAACGTGAGATATCCGGAGAAGGTGGAATGTCGGCGGGACAGAATTCCGGATGTGAGATATCCAGAGAAGGTGGAATGGCGGCGGGGACAGAATTCCGGATGTGAGATATCCGGAGGAGATGGAATGGCGGTGGGACAGAATTCCGGATGTGAGATATCCGGAGAAGGTGGAATGGCGGCGAGACAGAATTCCGGATGTGAGATATCCGGAGAAGGTGGAATGGCGGCGAGGACAGAATTCCGGATGTGAGATATCCGGAGGAGGTGGAATGGCAGCGGGACAAAATTCCGAATGTGAGATATCCGGAGAATGTGGAATGGCGGCGGGGACAGAATTCCGAATGTGAGATATCCGGAGGTGGTGGAATGGCGGCGGGACAGAATTCCGGATGTGAGATATCCGGAGGAGGTGGAATAGCGGCGGGACAGAATTTCGGATGTGAGATATCCGGAGAAGGTGGAACGTTGGACTGGACAGAATTCCGGATGTGAGAGATCCGAAGAAAGTGGAACGTTGGGCCGGACAGAATTCCGGATGTGATATATCCGGAGAAGGTCGAATGTCGGCGGGACAAAATTCCTGATGTGAGATATCCGGAGAAGGTGGAATGTCAGCGGGACAGAATTCCGAATGTGAGACATCCGGAGAAGGTGGAATGTCGGCGGACAGAATTCCGGATGTGATATATCCGGAAAAGGTGGAATGTCGGCGGGACAGAATTCCGGATGTGATATATCCGGAGAAGGTGGAACGTTGGCCAGACAAAATTCTTCCCATTCCAAGAGTTCTAGAAATTGCTGCCTAACGGAGACATGGTACCCAAAAAAAAAAAAAAAAAAAACTAGAAAAAGGAAAGAAAAAAGAAGAAACGAATACAAAGAGAAAGAGCTCCAGAAAACAGAGTAGAGATAAGAAAAATAAAAAAATAAAAACAAAAAAAAAAGAATAATCAAGCCAAGCCACATTCCATTGCTTTGTCAATGGGCTTGGAATGGTGAGAGAGGTATAAGCAGATTCCAGCAAACAAGTATAGCCATAGTTCTCATGTAATGCGCAGGAAATTAAAAAAAAATGGAACCTTTCAAACCTAAATGAAAATTAGAGAACTCCAAAGAGACAAATCAACAACATCTATAGAAGCAATCAAGTACCAATGTAGACAAACATATGACCTCTGTCATTCTACCCCCTAGCATCCAAACGAGACTCAAAATCCAACGAAAATTCATACATCAAAAGGATAATCGGAATCAAGGAGGGGTCTACAGTAAACATACCTGGAAACACTTCCTTCCGGTGAGAAAATCTCCACTGGTCTTTTCCGTGCTTCCTTCCTCTTCCCTTGAAAACTTCTCTCTCTCTGCCCTCACAATCCAAAGAATCCTCCTAATCTCTGGCCTCCTCCACCAAATCTTTTTTTTTTTCTTTCTTTTTATGCAATGCATGCCTTCCTTATAGTGCCTGATCTCAGTATCGAATCTCCTTGCTATTTGTGTCTCTCATTAGAAAATCATAAAATCTCGCCTTTCTTTCCATGTACCTGTCTGTCCATGGAGATTGCATCTCTCTAAAAATCCTTTTCTGTATGGAAGTTTCCATATATTCTTCTATGGGCAGCAATCTCTTCCTTTTCCTAAAATTTTGGTGATCTTCCCTCCAAATAGATGGCAACCGTTTCCTCATGCAAGAAATAAAATAAAGATAAAAATAGAAAGAAAAATAAAGTAAAAATAAAATAAAGATTAAAATCAATAAATATCATGAAATTGAAAATCAAAAGAAATTTAAATCACGCACCTAAAAATAAAAAATAATTAAAAACAAAAAATAAAAATCAACCACATGCAAGCCATACGAGCCATGTAACCACCAAAAATACGAGTCATGCAACCGTGCAAACCATGCAGGAATATCTAAAGGTGACCTAGGGTGTGTCCTAGTGCGCTAGGGCGAACGAAGTGGACCAAGTGTGCTTACGTGGGTGTCTAATGAACTAGGTGTCTTAAAGTGATTGGGATATTGCCTCAGTGACCTAAACATGCCTAAGAACTATCCTAAAAAGGAATGGAAAGCTTAAGTCTAAATCAAAACTGCCAAGGGTCACAATAAAGGGGTTAGGCGATCCCTTAACCAGAGTCTCCGAGGTGGCTCAAGAAAGGTAAGTAACGTGAGTAGGTATGGGCCACCGAGGAACTACTGTAAAGTATTGAACAAGTATCTAATAGGACATTTGCTAGGAGGAAAAAATTGAGGGTCTACAGCATAACTTTATTTATAGAGAATTTTGATGGATTTGAAACTTGTTGAAATCCACTAGCTTGAAAGTTGTTGAAATCCATAGACTTGAAACTTGTTGAATTCCACTGATAGCTTGAAGCTTATCTTGAATAGTTCTTGAATAGATTTGATATTTTGTCTTTTGTTATTCACTTCACATCACATCTTTTACTATTCATAACTTTGTAGGTTTTTTATTTATTTTTTAAGACATTGGATATATACAAGGTTTACATATGTCATGAAATATAATTATCTAGACTAACTCATAGGTCTACCATATAAGATAAATTCTGGTTCTACATATGAATCATCTAAAAATGTTATATCTTCATTGTCTCATTTGATGGGAAAAACTCAGATTTCTTCGTTTCCCAAGTCCGGATCAAGTTAGGAACATGCATAACTATCCTAGGTTTTTTCTAAATCCTATGTACAACAAAAAAAATAAAATTATACGTTAAAATGATTCAGAAAGTGCTAATGAAAACCATACCTCATATTCGGATGTTCCCGAATCAAATCCACATGGTAAAGATAAAGATCGAAATTGCAGAAGTCTCGTAAACCCGAAGTCTTTCGCCCAATGACTTAAACCTTGATCTTAGCACACTTCCAGTGGGGAGGAAAGATGGTGGAGGCTATGACTCTCAATCTGTCTAGATGGTGGAAGACAAAAGCTATGGAAACCCCAACCCCTAAGGGGTATTTATAGGATTCCTAAGTGGGCTTAAGTGACTTGAGCTCACATGGGCTTGGGTCACTTAATTTAAGCCAAAATGGGTTCTAATTGATTAATTAATCCAATAAGGCCTACTAATTAATCAATTAACCCAATCCAAAGACCTTGTTCACTTACCCCTATGTAACATTGCGTAATTACCATAACACCCTTATGCACAAAAGTGAACTTAGAGTCAATCCGACCCTCATAATCCTTATCAACAAGGTATATGAGCTTAGAGTAAGGACCATTGGGACCCATAGGAATAATGAATTCCTTAGAATCCAATTATAAAGTTGATTCAACATCCCACTATAGAAAATCAACTGAACTTCAGTATCCTATGTAAATAACAATGAGACACCAAGTGTTTGGGTTCGTGACTTGCTATCCATTGTGTTCAGTCTCCCCATGAACTGGTGTTTGTAGTCTACTAACGTAAAAGTTATCAGTTTTTCAAGACTACCTCTACCATCCTTGAGTTACAAATCCTCCTATTATGTGTTTAATTGACATATCTTAACTTTCAAAAGAGCCTATGTTAAGTTTCACTTAAGGAACTACTATGGTCATAGTTTTCATGAACACACATTCTTAGGATCATCCAAGGGGACACACCGTCTCAATCTCAAGAGATATCATAGTGCCTCCATTGAGAATGCCTATTGGTATTGGAACCCAATCCATAGGGAATATATGATTAGCTTACGATCTCACCCGTAGGTCAAAGTCATTGTTAACTTTAGCACAAGCTCAATATTCTCTCAAGGTTAAGAGACAACACGATGAAATAGCTTGATGAGGTCATGACTACTTGATAACCTTAAGTCATGACTCAATGTAGGTTCTGTCCAATGTGTAACCATACATACACTAGTGCACTCACCATAGGAAACCCATCCCGATAGCCAAGACCAGTAATCCCTTCGATTAGGAGGTGGTGCACTACAACCGCTAATGGGTTGCCTAGACCCATGAACCAATTTTGAATAAGTCATCTATTTGCAAGGAACCCATGACTTAGATCTTCTATGCAATTTCTAATGCACCTAAGTCACGTACAATGCAAAAGATGCAGACAACAATGCTCATAAAGTATAATACATGGAATGATGATATATAAAAGTGAAATTGGAACATCATTAAATAAATAATGGATTTCAATTTCATTACATCATGTCATGCTTTTAAGGGCTCCATCCTAACATAATTTTTCTTCATTATTTTGATTATCACTAAACTACTTGAGAGATTGAATAAGTCCTTATCAATATTGTTTCTAGATCTATAGCAACTGCTAATGAAGTTTGACATTTACTTTTTAAGGTTAGAAATTCTACTTGAGTCGGCCCTTGAGTATAGATACTTGTTGAATCTTTTAAAGTTGATGAACTTGGTCTTGAAATTATTTGTAAAATCTTTTGTTGACACATGGACTCTTGATTAAATTTGTCCCACCATTTGATACTAAATTCCCTGGAAAGAGAAAAGGGAAAAGGAGAAGGTTGCTCTTGTTTCTAGATATAATTCCAAAGAAAGAGATTGTGATGAAGTCTTGCTCTTATAGAAGTTGTATTTTTCTTGAATCTCTGGAGGAAATATTTACTCAATTAAACCAAAAAAGGTCCACCATTTTTTAAACCAAGCAAGAAATTTGGCATTACAACTTCTTGAAAACTAAATAAACCATGAATGTTGATAGCTTTATAAATAAAACATATTGCACAAGGCATTCATATAGTTTATAAAGTTGAAGCTCATAGGATGGAAAGGTTGACTAAAGATTTTGCAGGTGAAAGGATTTTTATTCCAATCAATTATGGCATGTGGACCCGCATTTTTTATGTTTTCCCCTACTTGATGGCAAGACTCACTTTTTAATGGTGAAAAATCATTTTTGGTAAAATCGGAGTCACCACTTATTTTATTTTATTTTAAAATGGAAAATAAAATAAGAAAGAAAACCTTAAAAAAAAAAAAAAGTGACTCCATAGTTTTGGAAAAACATATCTTCGAAAAGTCTGAATCTTGGTCTAGGGATCAGGTTACCTATTGGGAAAGTACCTCAAAGAGAAAACATCCCTCTAAGACCTAAAAATGTCTCTCATGGCTATGTTGAGGAAAATATGAAAATTAATCAATTGATTATGGATACATAGATAGGCTAAGGTGATTTCAAAATTCTGCTAACTTTAGCATGTTAAACAAGAATTCAAATTGCAATCATAAAGAATGGTTAGGGTGTGTACCTAGACTACTTCTTAAGTGCAATCATAAGACATCAAAGTTAGTTAAAAAAAAAATGCATTTTATCATATATAATCAAACAAGTATCAAGACAATTAAGTACAACATCAAACATGGACATAGTTCACAATGACATGCATATTCATAGAATTTTGAAAATGGGTGATAGAGAATGTACTTGGGTAGCAAGCTAAGTGCTTCAATAGGGAACAAAGTTAGCTCAACATTAATTATAAACAATCTTTTATGTATCACAGGATGAATCAAAGTCAATCAAATATCAAACAATCATCTCACTCAAATCATTATCAAATAAGAAATCATGAATGTCAGCCCCTACCAAGGCCCAATTCGCTTTTAAATGAATTGATGTTATGAATTCCACTATTTTTGGAATCATAGAGTTTATTCATGCTCACTAAAAATTGAGAAAATTAAGAAAATTGTTGAAAATTGAAGAAAATTATGAAGGTGCATGCCAGGGGAAATATGACAGCAAATTTATATAAAAAAGAATTTAGAGAGTTAAAAAAAAGTCTAAAGATGAAATTAAAAAAAAAAAAATGAGACTATTTTAAGGAAAACGATTTTGAAAACCAGATTTAAAACATGTAATATCACAAGGGAAAAAAATGATGTATTAGGAAGAAGGCAGTGTGTGCCAAAGTGGCCATGTTGGAGTGAGGTCCAGAGTAGGCAAGCATGTTCATTTCCAGATCAGATTCCCTATGCTACTACTCATTCTCCAAGAGTGTGTAAGTCGCTTCACCCATATCCCCATGCAGCAGATGAGTGCTTCAGTTTTCTGGTTTTCTAGCTCTCACCCTTGTTTTCGCTCCAATTCAAGATTGCCCCCCTGCACCTCGATCTTTCTCTATGCTGAGATTGCAGAATCCCAATAACAAAATCATTCTTTTTGAGCTCACAAAATTAACCTGACAGTCTCTTCTTCCGAGAACTCAAGTCTTTTATTGTGTTTAGTAGTCTTCCTAGGCAAATCCTCATAGCTAGCATTAGTTCTCGCCTTTGGAATGCAATTTGTGTCCTTGTCCTTAGTCACAAGGAGTTTCTCCTCTATGCTTGGAGGCATATCAATTTCCAGGCACCAGAAGTTTCTCCACTCAGAATATCAGGGTTGTCCACGCAATCTTCATTGATGTATTGTCAGTGAAAAGATGAATAGGTATCTCCTGAATTTGAGATCCTCACCTGGTTTGCATATTTTTAATGACTTCATCACCTTTGTCCATTATCAGACCAACCTTCCCATTCAGTATATCAATCTTTTTGCTCGTACCCTGGTAACTGTAGAAACAGGAATTGCCAAAGGAGCTACAATGATAAGCTTCTACCCAACATCAGAAGGAACAGAGCTGAGCCTATCAATGTTGAGCAGAGAGTAGTAACAGCTCCAAAAAGAAACCGAGAGGGGTTTAAAACAAGCTTTGATGCGGGTGGTTCCGAACATTTCAAAACATCGAGTTTGCTTCTCACAAGGAAACAGAAATAAGCCAAAGTTGCAACCGTCACTATGCAGTCCAGCTCATGAAAGAAGAAGCTAAGCCTACAGAAAAAAACCTCCCACTGTTTAGACAAGTGATCAGCATGGTTCCTTGGTCCTCTAATGTCCCACAGTGACCAGATGAACATTGGCATCTCAAATGCACTCTAGGATGATATCAATTGAGTTAACCATAGCAGGTACAACAAAATCTTTCCCTCTTTGAGTCGAACCATTTTGTACGACTAACTCCATTTCTTTCACCAACTCTTTCTTTCTCAGTTGTGATGTACCTAACCTATCCCGAGAGCCTCAATGGTTCTTGCCACTTCCATGAGCCTTGCACCATCTGCATGTGACTCTTCTTTTTGTTTGTAGCATTCTTCAGTGCGCTCAAGTTCTAAAGCCTACAGTCTGTCTATGTAAGCTGGTGTCTTCTTGGCCATGTCAACAACCCACGTATACCTCGTCCATTGATTCAGATATTGAAATGCTAAGAACTAAAAGAAAGACCCAACAAGGACAACAAGAGGACCCGTTTTAAGGCCATAATATGCACGATAGCAGTAAGCAGCATTGTAAATGACCTCTTCTGGATGAGCAATTACATAACCATACACCTCACACATGGCCTCACCTTTCAGAATCTCATAAGCATTTGCAATTTACATGAACAACTTTCTGGATTCCAGATCCGGGTTTCTATCTAAGTGATTTCAATGACAGCTTGTAATGAGCTTTCTTGACTTCTGAAACATTGGCGTTTTGAGAAGCACCTAGAAGGTCATAGTAATCGTCTTCGCTGTAGTGAAAGCCCACGGTTGGAGAGATTATCAAAAGGATCAGTGACATGTTTCCGTGTTGAGTTGGCCTGAGACAGTCAAGAATGTTAGTTTACCGAAGAAGTCTTATGACCAATCAGTTAAACCATCTTTTACTATAGGAAACATCAGGATGTGAGGTGGAGATGGCCTGATCTCAGTATCATGGGAATATGCCTTAATTAAGACCCCCTTACCATAGGAAGGATGGCGGAATACTTTGTCAGGGCTAGGCCAATTGTCGATGAAAAAGGAAGCAATGGTGTGTGGAGATGCTGGAATGGGTATATCTTCAGTATTTTCTACTCGGGTGAGAAAGATTTTTTTTACTTTTAGACATTGACAAAGGTTGATTTTGATCATCAAACTCAAGATAAATCATCATCAAACTCAGGATTGATCTTTCTACAATGTCAGCCATACTAGAAGTCTTTCTGATTATAAATCATGAACAACATCATGCATGACTACCACTTCTAGAAACTCTTGGGGGCATAGTTTTTTCATGAAAGCTAGCATAATGTCACAAGATGTTTCAAATGACCCTCCCCATGGGCTTATATAGAGCCTAGGAAGCTTTTGGAGACTCCTGGAGCCATCTACACTAAACCATTAGTGGGAAGAGTATGGAAGGTTCTAAAGATGTCTAGAAAAGTCCACACATCTCTACACTATGATGGAAGGCATGAGATGAGTCCAGGGCTTTCTAGAGAATTCTAGAGATCTCTTGTATATTATTGTACATAGGGTTGTACATAGATTAGTGTAGGGAATTCTAGAATATTCTTGATTTGTAAGGAACCCTCCGAGGTTCCAGAGAGTTTCATTGGTGCCTATAAATAGGTGAGGTCTTCGTTTGGCCATGGCACCACCCAAATCACTTCCTAACCAAGCAAGTGAGTTCCAAAAGCACTTGTAAAGGCTTCCTTGAGTAAGAAAAACTTTCATTCCTTAAAGAGTTGCCTACTACGCCTTCTTAAGCTTTCGAGTCGTGAGCGTCTTAGCCTAGCAAGCTAAGCATTGGGAGTAAGGCTGACTTAGCAAGATCAAGCGTCTTGATTTGTCTAAGTGCTGCATGAGCTTAGTAAACGACTAAGTCCGTGACAATAAGCTGTGATTGATGGTCGTGCAGTTACGATTGACGTCGACGTCTTCAGAACATAGCACATCATCATCTTCTATATCTTAGTCAAAAGCAAAGTACAAGTTTGCGCCCTGGAAATTTGACTAGGTAACTTTCCAAAAGAACTGGCCTGAAGCAGCTGCTGAAATGCTGCATGGAATTAGATCATTATCAAAGGAGTGGCAGATTTCTCAATGCTACTGTCCAAATGGTATTCAGGAGCTGAGACCAAGGCTCATCATTTTGGAACTGAGTATAAAAGAATAATCTGGGTTGCCCTTGCTGAGTTGCCAAAATAACTAAGCTGACAAATCTCCTCCCATAGAGTTGGCTCATAATTCTGACCTGAGCTTGGATTGAAGCAATGACCAGATCCAAGTAAAGTAGCATCCAAATAAGGTTTCCCACACTCATTGAACTCATGTTGATCAATATGCCCATTTCCATTGGTGTAGGTCCAATCAATGTGTTCCATGAAAGATCAAACGATAGAAGCCTCTGCAAATCTCCAATCTCTTAAGAAATGAGACCAGTTAGTCCACTCTTGACATTATTTTCTGTTGAGAGCATGGCAACAACCGCCTTAGCTGCCCTCATCCATTGATTTGACTAGATCTTCAATCTCCTTAATTCATCCTTCAGTTCTGAATTTTCAGTCCATGTTGCATCCAGCTGCTCTGAAACATTTTATGCCCTTCCAAACCATGTACACCGATTCTTTCCCTAATTCCACTTTCCAGGTCCATAATCCCTTTTGATAGTCAATAGAAGGCATGCCTGGAGTTTCGATCTGCTCAACCCCCAACCTTGATGGACAGGAAGATTGCAAACTTGGAATGCTAACTCCTCAACAATAACACTTGATTGCACAAATTTCAAATCATTACTGCTCGAATCATCTCCCAATAAACTCATGGCATCATAATTTCCTCTTGTTATGCAGTTCTCAAGCAATAGGGTGTTTCCAGAGACTAGAATTTGCTTTTCTAACTGTGCAGGACACTCGTAAGAATTTGAAGGCAATTCAGGTCCAATTGTTGAGACATCTGAAATACTTGGTACAGAAACTGCATTGGCTGCCTTTTTTTCAAAGCCATGTTGACCATTTGAGTTCTTTCCCGACGTAGAGTTCCTTATCTTCTACAATAGCTACAGAATTATTATAACCAGCTACAAATGCATGATCTTTTTAGGAAGTGCAGAATCTTCAAGTGGTTCAGTTGTGTAACTTGTATCAACCAATAAATCAAGTCGTCTAAAATCATTGAGACTAGTAGCATTATCACAACCAGCTTCCATCAAAGAGATATAGACTCCACCACAAGCAATGGAAACAAGGCTACGGTGATCAAACTCAAAGCAAACAACAGGCCTCCATTGTGACTCCAAGCTCCATATAATTTCTGCATTTTACAACAAAGCATCCAAATGAGAAATATGTCATTCAAGCATCATAGCCCTTAAGATCACTGCAAGCAGAAGGTAGAAGCAGAATAATGCAAACGCTGCAGAGCCTAGAAGACACCAGACATCACCTTCAAGAGAAACCCACGAATTTACTGGTGTGTTGGGAATAATGAAGCCTTTGAATATTTGTCCATTATGTTCTCAAGCTATGCAGAGGTCTCCTCCTAAAAGATAGAATAAATGAATTTTAACCCAGATTTCAACATTCTTTGTCATATCCACAACATGATTTGGGTCACTGAGAGCACGTATTCCTATGACTTGGTTGCCACTGTAAAAAGCATCAGACTGAACATATTTGAATGGGTAATACTTCGGGCCATCTTCATTAACGATCCAACTCTCATCTTTAACTTTGCCAATGAATCCACAAAGTGGATGATCGTCATAACACATCTGGAAGTAGAAGTCAATAGTGATTGCATTCCTGAGCTTAGCAACTCCATCTCCCTTAAGCTCCCTCTATCACAGGGTCCCTTAACCATGTCTTCCCGAAATTCCAACTCATATAAAAAGGAAGAACCAGAAATGGAAACAAAGGAAAAACCAAGATGAACAAAAAGAAAGCAAACAAACAAAAGGGAAACAAATTGAAGCCACATCTCATTATTTCATCAATGGGCCCAAAGGTCAGGTGAGACATCAAAGTAGATTCAAAGAAAATAGTAACAGTGGTAAAATTTTCTGCAGAAACACGACAAAGGCAAGCTACCTACAAGCAGAACCATACGAACAAAATATGAACTAGCAATATCAGAAACTATGGACAACCTAGGACTAAACTAAAAACAAGCATACGACCTAATATCCATACCCAAACCAAGGAAGCAATGCCTATAAGTAGCAAGAAAAGATGAAGACTTATACAGCAATCAAGAAAAACAGAGGACCTAAAGTAGCCATACCTGAAAACACTCTTTTGGTTCTCCCTTCTCTGCCCAGTTTCCCCTTAGTGCGTGTTGATCTTGTCTTCTCAAGGTGATGGTGCCTCTGTCTCGACCCTCTGCAGTCGTCTCTCAATGGTGTGTGGTCCGAAATCTCTTCCTCTAGGAATCCATGCCCCTTATTGAATCTCCATATTCTGTTTTTTATGCAGGCTACCCCCTCCATATGGGAAGCACAGGAAATCAATAAAAATAAATAAATAAATAAATAATAATAATAATTTTTTAAAAAATAAAAAATCTCCCAATGATTCTCATGGTCTCAGTCATCCCAAAAAATTCTTTCCAATTGCAAGCTTATTCTGTCATGCCCTAAAACCCACTCCAAGGGTATGACGGTCATTTCACATCTCAAACCTAAAGACTCAAAAGAGAAACGACACAAACATTCGTATTGTAATTGATAATTTATTAATTATCGAATTCATGTTCAGAATAGTATGACAAAATTCTTAAATCTCTAAATATTAACTTTAAAAAACCTTAATACATCAACCAAAATGTTATTGTCTAAATAACTCTAAACTCAAAATAATTCAAACGAGAATTAAGTTTTAACATCTAAACAATGTTAAAAATAAAGAGGGTTTAAATAAATGTCCTAATAAAGTCAAATTTTCCTCCTAATGGTCACTCCTCACCCGAACCAAGGTTACTTGAAAGATTATCAACAAAGGGGATGAGTTCAAAGTCCAATAAGGAACATTAATACAATTTCATGAATCAAACATTTTTAATCATGCTTGCAAATAGGAGATACAACATATATTTATTTTCATAAAAATTTTTAAGTTCAAAATACTAATACATTCAAACTTTTTAACAAAACTTTCTCATATTCATTTCAAAACAATTTCTCATCTGAATCAAATCAAATGCATTCAAAATATCTTTACTCTAGTTATCAAATAACAAATGGTGTTCAATTACGTGGAACTTCACAAATGAGTGGTTAGTTTCAAATTTGTTTTAGTTAAGGTGAACAAAACTAAATGTCAACAATTATAACTCGTTAACTAGGACCATAAGGTCAACTATTATAACTCATTGACTAAGGTCATATAATATCAACTATTATAACCCGTTGATTATGGTCGAAAATGTCAACAAACTCATTGCCAGAGTCATATAATCCAAAGTCAAACACTTTATTTTATTAATTCAAACTTATAAAACAAAATATCATATCTCCTCAATTTTTCACTTTTCATAAACAAAGAAAATTTTCAAATATACTTTCCATACAAAACACATATTTGATCCATGCGAAAAGATAAAAATAATATTTTTACACATTTCAAAATACAATATAAAAAGAAAATTATTTTATTTTATAAAAATCTACATTAATTTCCCTTACCTTGAAGAAGCGCTCAAAAACTTGAAGTATTTAGCTTGACCAAAAAGTATTTAGCTTGATGAAATTACTCTTCACCTAACATAATATCATACACAATTATCTAAAGGTAAAAATTTGACAATTCTAAAAATATTTTATTTAGTATTAAGGACCTAATTAATTTCTCGTGCTAATATTATTACTACCTAATATTATTTTCAACTTACTAAACAATAATAAATTAATTTAGTGAGTTTTCAAATTATTGTAAAATTCATTTTCTTTTCTAATCTTACCCTCACTATTTATTTCTTTATATACTTAAATTAAATTAAAACCTATACAAGAAACTATTATTATTATTATTATTATTATTATTATTATTATTATTATTATTATTATTATTACTTTTAAAGACTCTGCAACACCACTACCCCAAGCCACCAACTACGCTCATTATTATTATTATAATAACACTTTTTTTTCTTCTTCTTTTGTTTCTTCCTTCCTTGGATGTCTACACGCATCATTGTTTTTTTTTTTTTTCCTTTTAAACTCTCTGCTACATGACACACATCTACATTATTATTATTATTTTCTTCACCATTCCAAAAAATCACATAACTCTTATTTTATTTATTTTTTATTTTTATTTTCTAGATCTATTCATTTGAGTAATCAAAATTTGTCGATCTCCATTAATAAATCAAACTATGTTCATAAATTTTAAATCTTTTTTACCTATAAATTAATTAACCGAACTCTAATCAAAATTGAGATATTCCAAAGAATATCTAAAGTGTTCAAAACAAATTAACGAATATAAAATATTAATTTAAGGATTAAAAATCTTACCTGAAAATTTGATCTTCAAACCCTAAACCTCCAAATCTTCAGTCTTATGCTCTTCGATCTTTCTGATCTCTGTGTAAAAGGGTTTTCTGAATAAAGAAGATATGAAAATTTTAATTTATATCTAAGAGTTTTAAATACGAAAAGACATTTTCACCCTTATTAAATTACTTTAATTAATTAACAATTTCTAAATTATAATTTTACCCCTAAATTGGGTTTGGGGAATTACATATTCTCTTCCCAAAACAAAAAATCCTCCTCTTCCAAAAACAACATGGCAGGTACATTCTCTTGATACTTTCCTTGTGCGTTTAGGTGGTCAGTCATTGGTCATTCCTAAAAAAATAATAAGAAAAAAAATCAAAATCAATATAAAAATAAATAAAAATTAAAATCAAGAATCATACCAAAAAAAAAAAAAAAAAGAGGGGATCAATCACATGCAAGTCATACAAACCATACAAGTCATGCAAACATGCAAACCATGTAGTTTAAAAGGGTGACCTAAGCGGACCAAGGTATGCTTAAATAATCTAAGGTATGTCTAAGTGTCCTAAAGTGTACCTAAACGAGCTATCTCTAAAAGAAAAAGTAAAATCCTAAATCTAGCTTAAGGCTACCAAGGATTACAATGAGAGGCCAGATAAATCTCTTAATCAAAGTCTCTAAGGTGGCTCAAAAAGGTAAGTTGTGTGAGTAGCAATGGGCCACCACAGAACTATAGTGGAGTGTTGAAAGAACGCCTAATAGGGTATGTGCTAAGGGAACAAAATGGAGGGTCTACAACATGACTCTTAAAATTTGGAATTTAGAGAATGCAATCCTTTGAGGATTATTTCTATCAATATTATGAGTAATCTTGACCGAATCAGTATCAACCAAGATAAACTCATAAAATTGATGAATTTTTAAAAGATCGTTTGAATTAAAATTGACTCGTTGAGGAAATATAAGGAAAGATTTTTGGAATTTCTTCAAAATTGAACTTAAGCTCAATGAAAGCAATTTCTCAGGTTTTGGGTTTTCTATCATATTGACTGTATGGAAGAGATGAGGAAGAGAGAAGTGTTAAAACAATACTAAGATTATATTAACTCTGAATAGAAAGGCTTTTGGAATTTGATTTTGAAGCTTGACTAAAACTTTTTGAAGGTTGAAGAGGAAGAAAGCCTAGACTCATAACTTGAAATAATTTAATGTTTCTAAGGGAAATGAAGCTTTGGTTTTCTTGGAGAATGAGATAAGAGGGGGCCTAACGGGAGTACCCATTAAGGTTAAGAGTCCTTACCTTGAAAAAACTCTCAAGTAAGGAAGTCAAGAAGGAAATTCATTTCTCCTTAGATAAATTCAATTTCAAAATCAAAGTTTGAAAGTAAAACTTGTCATCTTGCAAAAAAAAATTTTGAAACTAGATTTTTAACATTCTTTTGTAAAACATTTTTCGTAGCTTTGTAATCAATTTTTAAAAGAAAAAATTTTATTTATCAAATCGCTTTGAAACTTTGAAATACATAAAACCATTGATAAAACTTATTTTTTGACAGTTGAATAGTTTATATGAGCAATATGAGCATCCAACCAAATCCCTGAATGATTCCTACCTATATTCACTTTATTATTCTATTCTTGTTTCAATATGTCTCCATAACCTATATTAGATGCATTTGATTGTACAATGAGTAATGCATTGGGATGAGGTATATTTATACATGGTAAATGTTTGACTCTTTATTTGATTTATTTAACTAACTTATTATGACACTCGGTCCATGCACGTGCATTTTTCCTAAGTTTTTATATAAAGGTTCATAAATCAGTCTTAAATCTTTGAAGTAATCAGAAACATAATTTAAACAACCTAAAAATCTTTGCAATTGTTTCTTTTATTTTATCTCACTAGGAAACTTGTCAATAAATTCTAGTGATCTTTGAATCAGTTTTGTCATTCCTTAATAAATTTCATGTCCTAAAAAACTAATTTTCGTTTGAAACAATTTCATTTTTGGTGTAGAATATGACATTCCATTTGCTTTGATTAATTTGAAAAAAAAAAATTTAATGCACAACATGTTTCTATAATAAATCAGAAAAATACTAAAACATCATCAATATATACAATAATGAATTGAAAATGTCATTCATAATATTTTGAAATTCAAAAGAGGCATTTTTAAGACCAAAAGGCATAACATGTCATTCATAATGACCAAAAGGAACTGTAAAAGCAAATTTGAATCTATCTTGTTCTTTAATTTGTAATTGCTAAAACCTTGATTTCATATCAAAGTTTGAATAAATTACTATTGTGGATCCTCCACTGACCGTCACGACTCGCGATTAAAAATAAGTGGAGAAAAAATGGTTTTTGAGTTTTGGAAAAGTTGTCCCCGATGAGGAACAGTTTTGTTTGGAGTTGCCACTTATTTTATTTTTTATTTTTTTGAATTGGGAAAAATTAAGAACAAAAACCCCTCAATGATTCCAGTTAAGAAGAAGTGGTCCACGAAACTGGATTTCTAAGTTCGAGGATCAGGTTACCTATTAGGAAGGTACCTCACACGAGGTAGCACCCTTCTAGGCCTGGGGTTCGGTCTCTACTATTGAATTAGGTACATTGGAGCATATGGGTCAAGGATCAGTCAATCCCTCCTAGGCTACATGGATGACAAGACTCATACAATCCTAGTTGATATTCGGCATGCATAAGAAATCGACAATCAGAACAATGATGCATACCTAAGGTCCCTAGCCATGCGCTGCGGAAAAAGGTAAGTCAATAAGCACAAGCACACAACATATGCAACCACCAAATCTACTAAAATTTAGTTGTATTTCTACTTGAATTAAGAGAATTTTTAGCCATGAACCAACCCTATATATGTAACCTCTAATCTCCACCAAACGGCCACCAAAATGCAGCCATGAAACTTCATTACGTGGCTAAAATTTAGCTATTCCAATTCCATTGATTTTCAACTGGGAATTAACATCTATTCCACTTGAATTTCATCCACTAACAACCACAAATTCCATAATTTTCCATAAAATAAAATAAAAATAAAAATAAAAATAAAACATTTAGCTGCCAAAGATCAATTCTAGGCCACCAAATTCATGAAAGTCACATGCATTTTTGTATTAAAAAAAATCATTAATTCAAATATTTAACAGCCACCACTTTCAATCATTCTTACCATTAAAATAAAAATTCAAGCCTCCGAAGTCTTACCATGTTACTGCCACTTTTCCATTAAAACTCACCAATGCGGCATGAACTTCTACCCCAAATCTCCATGTCCAACCTTGAATTTTAGCCAATTACATCATTTAAAACTTTAGCAAATCTATACTTGAAATTTCAGCCATGATTTTCATTAAAAATTTCATCAAATAATCACTCGAATTTCAGTCATGGTTTTCATTAAAATTTTAGTATTTCTCTACTTAAACTTCCATAAAATTCGCCGAAAAGATAGGGGATCTGGACACGATGCTAGAGAGCCGCCAAAAAGATAGAGGATCCGAACACGATGCCGGAGAGCCGCCAAAACGATAGGGGATCCAGACACGATGCTGGAGAGCCACCGAAAAGAAAGAGGATTCAGACACGATGTCGAAGAGCCGCCGAAAAGATAGGGGATCTGGACATGATGTCGAGGAGCCGTCGAAAAGATAGGGGATCCGAACATGATATCAGAGAGCCGTTGAAAAGATAAGGAATTTGGACACGATGTCGAAGAGCCATCGAAACGATAGGGGATCCGGACACAATGTTGGAGAGTCGTCAAAAAGAAAGGGGATCCGGACACGATGTTAGAGAACCGTCGAAAAAATAAGAGATCTAGACACGATACCGGAGAGCCGCTGACAAGATAATGGATTCGGACACAATGCCGGAGAGTCGTCGAAAAGAAAGGGGATCCTAACACAATGCCACAAAACCACCGAAACAATAGAGGATCCGAACACAATGCCGAAGAGTCGTCAAAAAAATAGGGGATCTAGACACAATGCCGGAGAGCCACCAATGGACTTGGAAAGCAAGCAACTCAAAGGGAAATGGGGTATGCCCCAGTATGGCGTCTAGGAAATGCCAATAAATGACTTGAATAAGCAAGAAAATCAAACACCTAAATCAAGATGAAAGGAGGGGGCATGCCCATGCAAGATGATATGCAAACATCAAGGATCGACGGGAGGCAGAAAAAAATGGGAGATGCCCCAGTCTAGGATATCAGTACCACGTCAGAACCCCGTAACTGCACATGCAATTAAAATCAAAGAGTTGAAAGCATCACACATAATCATCCATAACAAATCATGCACTATTTTTCACAATATCTAGTGTCCACAGAGTTGTTAAGGGGGATGCCCTTGGATGTACATCTAACATATGTATTCCCTGGCAAACCAACTACGAAAATGCATCCCCGAAGACTATCATCAGTATGAACACGCAAACATGACAATGCATGGGATATGCCCCAATGTACACTCCTACTAGGTCAATGAATATGGATGAATATGATCTCGGGCAAGCCCTAGAAACACTCTGTTGTATGAAGAATCTAAGATGAATGTGGAGTATGTCCAAACATCAATGTCAAACATCTCCAAGTGAAATGGACTGCATGTGTACATGTAAGAACTGATGTCATCATGCAAGGATAAGGGGTATGCCCTAGTATGAACATGTCAAAGCAGCAAACAAAGGTGTCCTCTATAATCCCAACTCTCTGCATCATTTGTCTCTGATCATGGACTAGAGGCAAGGAGATTAAATGGAGAAAACATTATGCGATTCCTTGATATCCTCAAGAAACGAAGGTGGACCGACTTCCTGTACTTCAACCAGTGAACGGAGCTTATCCAAATGAAATATGTTGAAGCAAGCACGAGATCTCGTGGCCTTAGGGTGGTCTTACGACTCGGGTCGTAATGAAGGCTAAGGGTAAAAAGTGAATGAAACGATGGGAAACAAGACCCAAATACACAAAAGATAATACCAAGCCTTTGAGTGTGCAATGACAAATATCAAAGAATCATGTGAGCCTAGTGACTCAACCTACATACAAATGAACAATGCCAAATGACAGGTTATAAACGCTAGAGGAAATGTCGTTCAAGAAGTAAAATGACCATTGATGAAGGTAAAAGAAAACGAAAAGGGATGAGACAAATGATGAAGGAGTGTAAAATTAAATAATGAAAACAACCAGGATAGAAAACGTGGCAACGTGTGATAACAACGAACAACTCACCCCAATAATGACAGGTCAAAGTAGGCCACTGTAGGACGGGAATGATGATGTAGATAATGATCCAAGGGACCTAGCGTTAAGGAAACCCAATCCTCACTCCTACCGTGTCTCCTAGATTCATGCAAAAATGGATCATACAATGCTCTCACCCACTCTCAGAAGAAAAATAAAATCCCTTATATGCAAAATGACATTTGATGATTGAGCCATGATACTGACGACTAACAAGGTTAACTCAAACATCAATGAAATGAAAATCGAACGAGCTTACTCCTTTTTTTTTAAAGAAGCCACAAACAAAGTAAGTTGAAGGCAACACTAGCACAATCTAACAAGTGACTCTCAAACCCCAAACCCAAATGGTTCCCCCAAACTAAGACTCCTGGATCAAAACCTAGTGGTGGAATGAAGGGTGTGACATACTTGATTTGAAATACTAGGACGAGAGTGCATCATCATCACACAAGGGAAAACAAAATAAGGACGAGACGACACGATAAAAACAAAACTCAAAGACAAAAGGAGCGACGATGCCAAATGGAGAAAAGAAAAACCATGAACGACCTACAAAAGGAACAAACGAACAATGACACAATGTGCTCACAATACTCTTCCATCAAGAAAATAATTGCAAAGTGCACAATAAGATACCCCCAACCCAGGCGAGAAAAGATATGCAAGGCTAAGTGAACGAAAGTGTCGTAATATACCATGTGAGACTCAATAGTCTAGCAATTGGATATATCAATATATGGATACACAAAAGGGATATGGCTACTTGAAACGATGGCCACCCATCCTTCGACCATGATCTCACGTGTAAAACTTCTTCAGTTGATCCACGTTGACTAGCTCCAAAAACTGATTTCTGTCCAGATCTGTCAACCAAGTGGCTCCTTCTCGAGTCAACTTTCGGATAACATAAGGCTCGCTCCAACTTGGTCAAAACTTACCCCTAGGGTCACTGATCAATCCCCTGAGGACCCTCAAGACTAGGTCACCTTTATGAAATTTCTTGGGCTTAACCCTCTTCTTGAATGCACAGACCATTTTCCTCTGATAAGCATGCATGTGATATGTGGTCCTCAATCTCTTTTCATCAAGTAAATTCAATTGGTCGTATATGGCTTGCAACCAATCCGTCTCAACAATCTGATGCTCCAAAGTTATTCTCAATGAACTCACCTATATCTCAATAGGCAAGACAACTTCCATGCCATACACCAACGAAAAGGGAGTAACCCTTGTGGATGTGCGAAATGATGTGCGATATGCCCATAATGCAAAAGGAATCTTCTCTAACCAATTTCGAAATGTCTCGACCATCTTTCGTAGAATCCTCTTGATATTCTTGTTTACTACCTCAACTGTCCCATTAGTCTGCGGCCTGTACGCAGACGACCGATGGTATTGAATACCATATTTCGGAACTAATGTATCCACCTCACTTCTTAAATGTACCCCTATGTCTGAGATCAACTCATGAGGAATCCCGTATCGATAGATAATATGTGATCTAATGAACTTGACCACCTTAGCCGTTGTCAAGCTGGCATAAGAAGCAGCATCCACCCATTTTGTGAAATAATCAATAGCTACCAAGATGTACTCATGACCATTAGAGGATTTGAGAGAGACCTTTCCGATCACATCAACACCCCACACTGAAAACGGCCAAGGGGATGTAAGTGCATGTAGCTCAGATGGAGGTACGTGTATCAAGTCTCCATGATTTGACATTTTGGATATCTATGTACAAACTGGTATTAATCTGTCTCCATAGTCAACCAAAAGCAATCAATCCTCATGATTTTACGTGCCAACATGTGACCTCTCATGTGTGGTCCGTAGGCTCCTGCATGGACCTCTCTCATCACCCTATCTGTTGTGGCTCGGTCTATACATAACAACAACATGCCATCTGATGATCTCTTGTAAAGGACATTCCCACAAATAACAAATCCGGTGGCCAACTATCTCAATGCTCTCCTATATTTGTCCGTGGCTGACTTAAGGTAAGCATCATATGCCAGAAACTGATGAATATCATGATACTATGGTAGCTCAACCTGATCCTCAATATTTCCAATCAAACAACAGTAAGCTAGTGCAGATCTGGTCTCAATCAACATTGGTCGCATAGTCATCCCTACAGGAATCTCAATCACAGAAGCCAAGGTGGCTAACGCATGAGCGAACTCTGCCCTATGCAAATGTATATACCTCAACTCATCAAATCTATCAATCAGCAAGTCCAAGTAAGCATGGTAGGGTTTCAGCTTCTCATCCCGAGTCCTCCAAATACCCTGATTCTACTGTATAACCAAGTTGGAATCCTCGTGGATCTCCAATTGTCGGATCCCAAGATCAAGTGCAGTCTCTAGACCTATGATGCATGCCTCATACTCCACAACATTATTCGTCAACCAGTGATGATCAAAAAATTCTAATCGAACAAACCTGGGGATATGATCACCCTTAGGTGATATCAACAAGATGCCAATGCCAAATCCCGACTGATTGGCAGCGCCATCCTGCAATACCGGCAACTAAAACAAACTGCTCATCAGGGAAATCGTCATCAATCGATCTGTCATCGGATACCGATAATGAAGCTAAGTGATCTGCAACAATGGTACCCTTCACTAATTTCTACGTGACGTACTAAATATCAAACTCTGTCAACAATACCAACCATCTCATGAGCCCACCAATCAAAACAAGCCTATCGAACAGATATCTCAGTGGATCTAATCGTGAGACTAAGCATATGGAGTACTTTGTCACATAGTGTCTCAGTCTCCTAGTGGCCCAAACCAATGCCAAGCAGAAATGCTCAATCATAATGTATCTACACCCATACTCAAGCATTCTCTTACTCAAGTAGTAAATGTATCACTCATTCCCTAAATCATCAAGCTGAGCTAACATGCACCCTAAGGCCATGTCTAAAACTGACAAATATAGGAGTGGAGGGCTCCCCAGTGTAGGAGGCACTAAAACTAGAGGAGAAATGAGAAACTCCTTGATTACTACTCAAAACATGCTATTTTGTAGCTTGTAATTAGCTCTTTTAAACACCCTTGAGTAGTAATTATTACCTTTTAACTCAATTGGCATGTTAGGGACCCTTGCAATCGTTTCTAATCAAATTGTGTTAAGTTTTGGTGTTTTTTATAGCTTTTTGCTCACCAAAGCAATTTAAGAATGAGGGAGAGCTGTATATAGTTCATGGCAAAGCTTTTGGAAGCTCAAATTCATGAAGAAACCAAGCTTTGGAGCCTCATAGTTCTTTGCCTTAGTCGTTCAAAGTATGCAAGGAAAGAGCAATGGAGAGAGGAAAACAAAGTGAAGAAAATAGAGGACAGCAGCTGCAGTCTTCCTTCGCACTTTTGGAGCACTTCCCGAAGTCCATTTTCTACATGCTATATACCATTTCAAAGCTCAGGAAGTCAAGAATCCAACGCTTCAAACCGTGTACCATTTGGAGCTGAAATGAGGAAGATATGGCCTTCGGAAGACAACTGCATCAAGCTGAGGGACAATTTCGCACCTTGCGAAATTGGAACTTCAACGTGCGAAATTTAAAGTGGATGGCAGCTGTGCAATCGCAGTGAAGCCCAACATGCGAAAGTGATTTTTCAACTTGCGAACTTGGATCTCAACGTGCGAAAGTGGATTCTAAGTTGCGAAATCAACTTGCGAAATTTTCGCAAGTCACCATGCAACGTGCGAAACTGGGATATTTGTGCACCGACTCTTTTTCTTCTGATATTTTGTGTCTAAATCTCCATTTTCTCCTTGTATTCAGCCACTCATGTAATTACTTAGCTAGGAAGTATTCAAGGAAGGGTAGCTTACCTTCCTATATAAACTCTCTTGTAAACACTTAAAAAAACTCTCTCTGGAGAGCTTGTTCGAGGAGACCAACTTTTGTATAGTTTTGGAAGGAGAAATACAAAGCTCTTTTTGCTTTCCTTTTCTTTCTTCTATTTTCTTTTTCTTGGAAGCCAAACAACCTCTGAGGATGTTTTCCCAGAGGATGAGAGGCTAAATCTTTGGTTTCTTGGAGTGAAGGAAGCTAGGTGAAAAGTCCAGATGCAAAAGTGGAAAACTCTCGTGCATTAAATATAGGTAGTTGGAGTTCATAAATGGCTTTTAAATCTAAAGTTTTGCTTTAAATCCCTTAGAATCACTTTGAATGCCCAATACATGATAAGCTTTTAGGTCTCTGTGGATACTTATTATTAGATCCATATAAGACCATTAGTTATCATGTACGAGCCATTGGAAAGTGGCTCAAGGTGAAGACCCATAGTGTCTAAAGCCATTAATGGAACTTGACTACCATTTCTATTGACTTTTTATGGATTAAATCTTCATTGTTAAACCTATACCGATTCGGGAAACAACCATCCTTTATGTTGTTGTCCCCAATACGAGGAGAAAAATCCGGAATTTCCCACTTTGCATTCTGAACTTGATCCTAGCAACCTTTAGCTCTGGGAGACTTTCTTTCTTCCATTTTTACCCAGTTCTATGTTAGTTTAGTTCCAAACACCACTTTCAAAAAAAATTTTATTTTCTTTTAAACTATAAGTTTTTGACAAAGGAAATCATCAGACTCAATTTCTAATCTTGAGTTTATCACTGGTAGAGTGAAAACTCATCCCAGAGTTCGACCCTAGAGCTGCTATACTATAGTAGCTTTGCTACGCCAGTATAAGGTCATAGGATTTATAAATATTTTTTATTAAAATACCCAACTGGGCACGAATCACTCCTTAATCTTCTCAAAAGCATGTTTGCAATCATCATTCCAAACTGTATTTTGGTTCTTTCTCATAATATGGAAGATAGGCTCATATATGTTTATCAATTTAGCAATGAAATGACTAATATACTGTAATCTGCCTATAAAGCCTCTTACCTCTCTCTCAGTCCTCGGAGCAAGCATGTCAAGTATAGCTCTGATTTTCTCTGGATCAACCTCTATACCACGCTCGCTGACAATATGCCCCAGCAACTTCCCAGAAGTTACCCCAAAGGTGCACTTCTTAGGATTTAATCACAATCTGAACTGTCTGATCCTTTCAAAGAGTCTCTGTAAGGCTACTAGGTGATCTGCCCTATCTCGGGATTTCACTATCATTTCATCCATGTATACCTCAACATCTTTGTGCATCATGTCATGGAACAAAGTAGTATGGACTTTCTGATAAGTGGCTCTTGCATTCTTCAAACCAAATGGCATAACCCTGTAGCAATAAGTACCCCACTCAATGATGAAAAATATCTTCTCCATATCCTTTGGAGCCATCAAAATCTTATTATACCCAGAAAATCCATCCATAAATGATAACATAGAATGCCCTGTAGTGCTATCAACTAACATATCGATGTGTGAAAGGGGAAAATCATCCTTAGGACTGGCCTTGTTAAGATCCCTGAAATCGACACAAACCCTAACCTTGTCGTCCTTCTTAGGAACGGAACAACATTAGCTAGCTACTCAAGATACTCGACCATAGGTAAGAAACCGACACTGAGTTGTTTCAAATCTCCTCCTTAACCTGTAAACTCCATCGAGGGTGCAGTCTTCTCAATTTCTACTTAACTGGTCTAGCATGTGGCAGAATGGGCAGATGATGCTAAACTATAGAGGGGTTAAGGCCTGGCATGTCCTCATATGACCATGCAAATACATCCAGGTATGACCTAAGCAGGTTAATCAGTTTGCTCCTCTAGTCAAGAGATAAGGAAGAGCCAATCTTAAGCTCCCTGGGCTGATCAGAGGTCCCGAAATCCACTAACTCGGTGCTACCAGAAACCGGTGTAACTTTCCTTTCTTCTGAGTCTAAATCACAATCTGACTAACCACTCAATGGGTCATCTAGGTCTCTCACATCATCAATATCATGTATCTGTGTTGTGGTGCCTGAGGTGCGATAAAAGGGAAATGTTGTGACACAGGTAAGTACTCGAAAATGCTCATATTATTATTATTTCCATCAGACATAACATCATAACGGGTGACAAACCCAGACATATAATCAAAATAAAGAGGTGGGTCCAATCCTAAGATAGCGTCTTTGAGCGACACCATAATGTATGTGATCTCTGCTAACTGGTCAACGGTAGCATACTAGGGGTCCATATCTCTATGAACTGATGGTTGTCCTATTTGGATGTACTGATCTGATCCTCTCACAAGTCTACCTCCGACCCTGATCCAAGCTCCGGAACCCAGGTCATATTCTCAAATAACAATCCTGTAATGAAATGGAGGGTATCAACCCTTGTGACTATCAAACTTGAAATCAAACCACTAATGTAATCTCACAACTAAATCCTTCGAGAGAATGAATTGTCATGTAATGCCAACAGCTAAACTAATACATGGCCCGATGTGCGGGGACGGAACTCTAACATGGCAATACCCTAAGGGTAAAGTAGCTTTATAACTAATGACATATGAAAACATGACCTAAAGACTAGATGACCACACCTCCGGGGATATGCAACCTAGGATCATAGCCAACAAACAAAGTGACACACTGGCCACACATGTATCCATGAAATCCAGCTCAGGGCTATATAGGTCTTCATTGCTCAGATATTCGTCATCTCCATAGTGCTCCCAAATATCGATATAGCCCCTACCCTAGACCCTACTCCAAGCCCCTATCTTGGTCGAAGGCAAACAATTGGGAATGATTCCCATACAACTCGAGAAACCAATGAGGGATAGTTGACCAAGACTAAAAACTCGGATGTAAGGGGATACATGTGCGTCCCACAAAGACAAGCAGCAAGCAGTCATGTAAGAGATAGTGAGTCATGCAGCAAACAGTCATGCGCAAAGAGTTGGCCTACCTCAAAATCTACACACAAATTAATCATCTATGCCTATCATGAACCACAAGACCAAGAACTACCAATAATGAGTGAACATGCTACAACCAATCAGTTGAACACACAAGCAACAACAAATCACAAGTCCAAGTCAAGTGTCAACCAAGTAAGTGATCATCATTCATCCAAATGGCCCAAAAGTCCACTGGTCAATGAACCATGTGCTCCAATATACCCAACTCAAGTTTAAGTTTGATCCTCTTATGAAACCAGAGATTCTGGGTTCAATGCCCAGTGGAGTCGCCAATTTGTGGACCCTCCCATGATCCATCAACCGACGCGACTCGCGATTAAAAATAGGTGGAGAAAAAGTGGTTTTTGAGTTTTGGAAAATCCATCCCCAATGAGGAACGATTTTGTTTGGAGTTGCTACTTACTTTTTATTTTTATTTTTGAAATGGGGAAAATTAAGTAAGAACAAAAACCCCTCAATGACTCTAGTTAAGAAGAAGCAGTCCGCAAAACTTGATTTCTGGGTTCGGGGATCAGGTTACCTATTAGGAAGGTACCTCATGCGAGGTAGCACCCCTCTAGGCCCGGGGTTCGGTCTCTACTAGTGCATTAGGTACATTGGAGCATATGGGTCAAGGATCAGTCAATCCCCTCCCAGGCTACATGGATGACAAGACTCATGTAATCCTAGTTGGTATTCGGCATGCATAGGAAATCGACATTCAGAACAATGATGCATACCTGAGGTCCCTAGCCATGAGCTGCAAAAAAAGGTGAGTTAACAAGCACAAGCACACAACATATGCAACCACCAAATCTACTAAAATTTAGTCGTATTTCTACTTGAATTAAGAGAATTTTCAACCATGAACCAACCCTATATATGTAACCTCTAATCTCCACTAAACGGCCACCAAAATGCAACCATGAAACTTCATTACGTAGCTAAAATTTAGCTATTCCAATTCCATTGATATTCAGTTGGGAATTAACATTCCACTTGAATTTCATCCACTGGCAGCCACAAATTCCATAATTCTCCATAAAAATTAAAAATTTTTTAAAAAAATTAGTTGCCAAACATCAATTCTAAGCCACCGAATTCATGAAAGTCACATGCATTTTTTTTATTTAAAAAAATCATCAATTCAAATATTTAACAGCCACCACTTTCACTCATTCTTACCATTAAAATAATAATTCAAGCCTCTGAAGTCTTACCATGTTGCTACCACTTTTCCATTAAAACTCACCAATGCAGCATGAACTTCTACCCCAAATCTCCATGTCCAACCTTGAATTTTAGCCAATTACATCATTTAAAACTTTAGCAAATCTATACTTGAAATTTCAGCCATGATTTCATTAAAAATTTCAACAAATAATCACTCAAATTTAAGTCATGGTTTTCATTAAAATTTCAGCATTTCTCTGCTTAAACTTCCATAAAATTCAGCCACTTTATTTAGCAAACACAGCCACTAAAATTCAGTTGTCCATTAATGTGACCACTTTTCTCTATTTTTTTTCTCTAAAAAATTAGCCATAAAAATTCACACACACAAGACCACTATTTGCATAATTTTCCACAAAAATTTAGTCATGATAATTCACCCAATTATGGCCATTAAAATCATATTTTTAGCTGCTGAAAGTGCCCACTTTCCATTTCCATTATTGGAGCATGCAAGAAGCTTACCACTAAGGCACGCACACACAAAGGATTTGGTCACTGCTGGATCATTTCCAAACAAATCTCGCCTTAGTCCAGGTGCAAACTATTGAAAATGAAAGGATTCAAATCCTATCCAAGCGGCCAACAATGGCCTTGACTTGAGACATTCTCAATATAATGCAATTGGCTAAAGTCTCAAAAAAAAACACAAATAGCCTCTCCACACTCAAAACATACATGCAACCAAATTCCTATTTAGATGCACCACATGTATTCCTCCTTTGTTATAGAAACAAACAATGTCCAAACCCCAAAGGGCCAATTTAAAGAAAACAAAAACTTGGGCAGCCTTGGAGCCCTTAGCTGGTCTAACAAAATGGCCAAGGTAACTTTTTTTTTTAACACTAAAATCACATGGCTGTGATTACTACTTAAAAACCACACATTTTAGATACTAATTTTCATGAGTTTCACACCTTTTGAGTAGTAATTATGCCTAATATGTCCAAGTAATACATTGCTACCCTTGCAAGAGATACTAATGGTTCTTTGTTGAGTTTTGAAGATATTTTAAGGTGATTTTTGAAGCATGGAGTAACAAATGGAAAATGGAATGGAGGAGGGTACATAATGTGGATAAAGAGGAAGAGGAAATGCAATTGGACCAAACTTTGGAGCTTAATTGAAGGTGGTGGAGATGGATTGAAAATGAAGAAATGAGAGAAATTGCAAAGAGGAGTTGGAAAAGCATGTTTTTCAATTTCGCATGACCATGCGAAATTTTTGCATAGTCATGTGAAATGAAACAGAGTAGGCTTGGCTGCAGCACATAAAGGAAATGTGAAAAGTGATTTTGCATGACCATGCGAAATTTTCACACAGTCATGCGAAACACTCCAACAAGACGTGCAGCTGATGGATTTTCTACTTCGCATCATCATGCGAAATTGCTGAGGCTCGTGCGAAAATGTATTTTTCTCCAGATTCCTTGATGAAGAAGCATTCGGAAGACCTCTAAAATGATGCCAAGTGTCCTTTTGACCTTGGCCTATAAATAGAAACGTGATTGACTCATTTAGAAACTTTTGATACATTTTCTAATTGGAGAACTTTTCTAACTTCTTCTCTCTATATAATTCTCTAATTTTCTTCAATTTCTCTTATTTTCTCGATAGCCAAACATGTCTTATGAGATCAAATCTCCAAGTTTGAGAGGCTAAATCTCGTTTTTCTCGGAGGAGGGAAGATCTAGAGGCAAGATCTATCGTGAATTAGAGAATTTAGCTTGATTTGCAAAGGTAATTTGATCCAATTGATTGATTAATTGAAATTTGGGGATTTTTCTCTTCAAATTGTCTTGGATGATTACTACAATGCAAGCTAGGTAGATTCATCAAATTCTTAATGCTAGATTTGATGAGATTGAATAGTTGCGTTGTGTGAATCATTGGAAGATAATTTAAGATGAATTGAATATATGATTCAAATTGATCTCTTAGATTAGATTACTTAATTTGAAGAGAAATTAGATCTAGACCTAAAGCTAAATTGGTTTAGATGAAAATTTAGGTTTTCAATCTAACTTGATAAAAATTAGATTTCAACACCTATTCACCATGGAAATTGCTTTCTAGAAAATCCTAACTCCCAGAATCTCACATTTTTTTAATTTTTTTTCTCTTTTACACTTCATTTTCATTTTAATTGGAATACATTGCTATCTTGAGATTTTATCATGCACTTTCAAGTAAATTTCACTTGATCACCATCATTTCTTATCATCTCGTTCAAGCCTTAATTACTAAGAATAATTCATCCTTGTGGACAATACCTAAATACCACTATACTACAGTAGTTTGTACTAAAACCACTTTTTGATTGGGTACAAATTGCTATAGAATAGTGAATTAGGTTATGAATTTTGTTTTGATCCAACAAACGGCAAAATATGAACAATCAGGCTGTTAAAGCCTTGATTTCCCATAAAGGAAATTATCAAAATCGGTCCATAGCCAATACCTTTGTCTTCTCACAACAACTCTCAAAGCTTCTAAGAAATAAACAGAATGAAGCAACGACACACAATGGTGTGTAGCCCACCCCAACAAATCAAGGAAACCAACACTCAAGAGGAAAAAGGAAGAGAATATGAAATAATAGAGAGGAATGTCGAGTGTTACCTATGCATGTGTCCATGATGCCAATGCCTAAGGCAGTCCCTGGAGTGGTGGCGCCGTAAGAAACAAAGTCTCCCTCACTCACAAGGAACTCACCAATAGATCCTTCCCCCCCACTCTGTCTTCCTGGATCCACAAAACCTTCCCCCACATAAATTAGGAAGACTCAGCTTCTACTCTATGTTTTTTTTTTCCTTCCTTTTTTTTTTTTTTTTTTTGTTCTCTTCCTTTGCTTTCTCTCTAGATGCAGAGCCTTCAAAGATGGCAAGAGTCCCCCCCCCCCCCCCCCCCTTCCTCCCCACACACACACACTCTCATTCGTCACCCCAATAGAATCTCCCACCCAAAATTCCTAAAAACCTTTCTCACACTCTCTGAAATGACTTTTATACCAGCTTGCCCCCCCTCAGCATCCGCACCACCTCATTTTTCTTCCCCTTTAACTTTAGAATCCCACACCATCAACCTTGGAACTCCAGCTTATTCAACTCCTCCCTTAGTCACAAAGTGGGCAGCTGCCCCTCATAATTCCACCATTGCTTACCCATCAAGAATCCACATGGATTCAAGGTGGGTTGCAATCAACCTGAAAAATAGTCCAAATCAAACCTAAAACCATCTTATAAACCCATTTGGAGCTCCAGGGCTCGAACCAACCAGAAAAAGGGTGCTAAAAATGCCAAGAACAAAGTCGTTCGCAAGCAGCCCTAACGAATCGACTGAGCCAATTGTAAACCTTTTGAGTCAGTTGAGAAAAATTCTCAAATTTTGATATAATATTCCTTGAAGAATAAGGAATCCAAAAAAAAAATGGTGTGCAATTTTGAGCTCTGATGAGGGAGAAATAACTAAAACAAGCCAGAGTGCTCCGAATGTAGAGGCGTTCACAAGCAGCCCGACGAACCAGTTAAGCCGCTTTCAAACCGGTCGAGCCTATTGATAAAAATTCTCAAATTTTGATGGAATATTCCTTAAAGAATAAGGAATTGAACAAAAAAATTGTGTACGATTTCGAGCTCGGATGAGAGAGAAATGACTAAAAGAAGCCAGAGTGCTCCGAATTCAAAGCCGTTCGCAAGCCGCCCCAATGAATTGGATGAGCTGGTTGCAAACAAGTTGAGCCAGTTGAGAAAAATTCTCAAATTTTGAAAGAATATTCGTTGAAGAGTAAGGAATCCAACAAAAAAATGGTGCACAATTCTGAGCTCGGATGAGAGAGAAATGACTAAAACAAGTTAGAGTGCTCAAGATTTGGATGGGCTTCAATGAGCTCTAACTGAACTGAAGTTTTTGTGGAGACCTTACCCTCTATCTTGTAGCATAATATGAACCAAGGAATTGACCATGACGACATTTCATAATGGACCAAACACTTGCACTAAATTGAACCATAGGTGAACTCACGTGAGGTTCAAAAATCGATTAAGCCCAACAAGGGCTCCATGGCCGTGACATACAAAAATTGGGTGCAGGTGACACCCCTAAGATACATGCAAGTGGCAAGGGACAAAATTGAGGGTCTACAACTACACTATAAAGTCTTTTGAGTAAATCTTGTTTATTAGGTATATGGTATCTTATCCATTGTAATACCTTGTTTAAAGGCTTATAATTAATGACTAATCTGGGTGCACCTCTCTTTAGTTTAGCAGCATTTTGAACATAAAAAAGAGGCACAACTCTAAGAAGATTTTGAAGGTTAAATTAATTTCTTCTTCAATAATGAATCAATTTATTGTTTGCAATATTCTAAAAAATTTTGATTTGTTTGTATAGGCCTAGCTTTAAGGAGTATTTTAGACTCATCAAAGTTTTAAATACATGGTAGACTTACCTCATGTTGTTTTCTTGCTCAAAAGGCATTTGGAATATCATAACAAATTTTCTTTTGAAAAAAGTCTTAAATTTCTTTTATTCTTTTTTGAACTTTATCTTCTAAAATTTGTTCTTTTATTTTCTTATATTGAATTTCTTTTGATAAAAAATTGAAGAGAGTTTGTTTTCTTTGAATTGAATTTATCTATTTCTTTATTGAATTACTTTGGACTTGATATATTTCCTTTTTAGTTAATGAATATATAAAAGGAAAAAATATAGTGTTTCCTAATATTGTAATTTTGACACCTTCTTTACTCACTTAGAAAGAGTAAAGTAGTGTAATAAAAGGAATTGCTAAAATTAGGGGTTCAATCATGTTTTGTAGAGGATAAATTGAGTTCTAAAACAATATTTATTTTGACATACATGAATATTTTGAAGTTTGTATCCTATTTCTAATTTACTTCTATTTGTATAGAAAAGTTCTTGACTTGTTTTTTCATAGTATTGAGTAGGGATTATTCCTTCTTGTATACAATTCATATCAACTCCTAAAACTAATAGTACTACCATTTCTATTTCAAAAATCTTCAACTATTAATCTTATATTTGCTTACCATCTTTGAAAATTTATTTTAGATATTGTATTAATAAATATTTCTATAATAGTTTGTTTATCGGGTATGATTCCTGGATTTTGATTATCAGAGGTTTCAGCAAAATTTTCTTGTTTGCATTGTATTAAATTCCTTATTTATTCATTTTATTGTTTTAATTGATCTATTTATTTTCTTATTTCTTGTATTTCATCTTTCAATTCTTCAATAGTTATGGGTTTTTGAATCTTTTTAAAGCTATTAAATATTTCATGCATAAAGTATTATGTGGGTCTAATTTCTTCAGTTTTATTTGTATTTTCAGTGAGAATTAAATTTTTAAAGTTTTGTAAATATTGTCTTTGTGCCTCTTCATCATCTATTTTATCTATAACATCAAAAAATATATACTTATCTATTTTTAAAGAAATTACGTTTATTGTTTTATTTTTATTTTGAATTTTATTTATTGTTTCCTTCTTTTTCAATTCCTGTTGGTAATAATGTTAATTCAACTTTTCCAGCTTTTTCAACCTTATGAGTTATTTTGTTTGATGATGTTGATGTCTCTCCTACTTCATTTATATCTTTATCTTTATGTTTTGTTTGTTTGTGTAGAGTAGAATTGTTAGGTACTTCATCATTTATTTCACTGGTTCCATCTTTTTTACTTGTTTCAGTTATAATTATTTCACTTGTTTTTGCTTTTACTTCGTTTATTTTTTTTAATTCACTTGTTTTTGTTTTTTGTTTTCTCTATTTTTTTTTCTACTTTTTCTATTTCTTCAACCTCTCCTGAGGCAAAAGAAAACAAAATTTTATTAAATTTTGTTTCATTTTGTTAAAATTTGACTCTTCTTGATTTGAATTTTGTTAATTAAAAATTTTATTATTTACATTATGTGAAAAATTTTCTATTCCTTCTTTTGTGGTTAATGTTGCTATTTTTTTAAAGGGTTTCCTAAATTTAAAAAACCAATGGAAAAGGGAAATTGTCATCCTAATTTGTTGCATATATTTTTCATATTGTTTCCTTAAAGCATTTCTAACTTGAGGGGGAAGTGTTTTAAAATAGTTTCTTCTAGCATTATTATAAGGAGAAAAATAAACAACATTCTCTAAAACATACATACATACATACATATATGTGTTAAAATAGACATGGACACAAAAAACCCTAACCTTAATCAAATATCAAAATCTCATGATTTTGACATCCAAATTCTAATACTAAAATATTGTAATTTTACAGCAATGGAAGAAAAATACACATACCAAACCCACCCACCCCCAACCCCAGTCCAAAAAAAAAAAAAAAAAACCCTTAAAAGAAAACAACACAAATAGCTTGAAGAAGTGAAGAAAACTAGAAACCTCATATTTGGACATGAATGTTGTTGATAATATAGTAAAAGACAAAAGGCAACAAAAGCATATTTGTGGACGAGCAAAGAAAAATAAAAAGACAAAGTTAGATGTCCTTCAATGAGAAGGATTAAATTGAGAATGTTGGTGGTGTTGCTACTTCATCACAATTCAGAAAGAGAAAGAGAGGACAAGGGGAGATAGAAAGGAAGGAACTTGGAAAGTGTAGTGCGATTGAAGCACATGTAATGCAGTTTTGACAAGAAGAGGTTAGGTTTAGGTTTCATTGTATTCTTGGGATTCCCGGAATATTTGGTAAAACGAGAGTTCCGTTTTTTTTTTTACGGAGATTTGGGTTTTTCATATTCAAATTAATAAGAGGAAGGTGTTAGTTCTAGATTTTTGGGTTTCAAGAGGGAGACAAGCAAATAGAGGATGGAGTCTATTGTACAGTGTTAGTGCCATGCAAGGCATGGAGAGAAAAGTAAGGGTGTTTTTGAGTTTTTTTATTTATTTATTTAATGTTGTAGTTGGGCCGAAGGAAAATGGAGGGCAATTTAGGTATAAAATAACAACTAAGTTCAAAGTGCATGAGTCCCAAATTATTTTTAGGATTAGAATAGTTATCTTCAAAAATTGACAATTAGGTTCCCAATTTCTCATATTTTGCATATTACAACCCAAAACATACTTTTCCCAACTTTATATTCCACTTATTTGTTTTTGTTAGCCCAAGGGTTCTCCTAATCGTGTTTTGATGATAAAAAAAAAAAAAAAAAAAAAAAAAAGTTGTGGTTAAATTGCTAATTGATTTGAATTAAAAAGGATTTCAAGTCTAAGTTTGGAAATTCAAAAGGATATCCGAGAAAGTTATTAAAGGACTCAATGGATGCAAGATCAAGAGAAATGGAAGACCTTTTAATCTTAGGAAACACATGTAAGATGAATGCATGGATGCACTTAGGATTTTTATATTTTTTCGTGCATCTTTAAAAACTTGGTTTATGCATTAAAGTTAAATTTCGATTAAAACCCAAATTTTAATATATGAACCTTAGGTAAATCGTTTCAAAATTGACATATTCATTGATCGAAATACCTTACCTAAGTGTTAGAAGTGGAAAGAATATAAAAAGATAGGTTTTCGACCAAAAATGGTGAACCAATCAAGGCATTGGTCAACCAGTTAGGGTACTGATCGACCAATTTTGCTTTCTTGGTCGAGAGATGCAAAAATCTTATCTTCTTCCAATAACCTTGCATTCCCGGTCAATGGTTATGTCTTCCTAGTAGAGGTCCAATCAAGGTCCAATCAAGGCTCGGTCAAGGCCTAATAGTCACCTGTCATGCACTTATTACCCAATGGCTAGTCAACCAGTCGAGCCTATTTTTTGGCATTTTGGTTCCTGATGCTAGAAATCTATAAATTGAGAGCTCCACTTCAATTATGAGTATGAGAACACCTTAATTTAATTATTCAACTATTTGTTTTTCACCATAAAGCTCTCATTCTTTCCTAATGCATTAAATCTTCACCTGCATATTCTTTAATGCACCCTTGTCATTCTTCCTAGCATTTGAGTTGTATTTGAACCTTTGTTGAGATAGGTTGAAAGGTTCCAATCGCTACTTGAGTGTTTTTTGTGAGAGTTAGAAGTTTCAAGTGATAAGAAACTTGAAGGGATTGTGTAAGAACCCATTTGAGCCAAAATCCAAGTGTAAAGGTGTTGGAAGTTTGGTTGAAGTTCCAAATATAATAGAACCCTCATTCAATTAGGAGCTTAAGGAAAATGGACATAGGTAAGGGGTGTCGAGCTATTATAAAATTTGAGTTTATGCTCTCTAGCAAAAAGTTTTTAAAACCTAATTCACCCTATGTGTTTTCCTAATTAAGATTAACCTTTATTTTCTTTTATTATTACTATTATTATTGGTTATTGGAGGGTATTTTTGATTTTTTGATTTTTTTTTTTTTTTTTACCATTATTAACACAAATGTCATTTTGAGGAATTTTTGCACTTTCTTCCCACCCTTCCCGAGACTTATTAGAATGAATGACCTTTACAGGTCATTATCACCTCCACCCACTCTATCCAGCAATTCTCCCATTTTAATTTTTATACAAATAATTTTTATTTTTTTCATTCTGTGGACCCCCCCCTCTAACAGCCTTCAGAACCTCATGCCACCAATCGAGGTTTTAACCACACAAAACCCTAATTCTCGCTAACGATTAAGACTGCAAGCTTTGTTTTTTGACTTTCATCATGGCAACCAGGCTTCAGTTTGAGAACTCGTGCGAAGTTGGGGTGTTCTCCAAGCTCACCAATGCGTATTGTTTGGTTGCGATCGGTGGTTCCGAAAGCTTTTACAGTGTGTTTGAATCAGAGTTGGCTGATGTTATCCCCAGTGGAGTCGCCATTTTGTGGACCCCGCATTTCGTGCTCATGCGTTTCCCACTCGATGGCGAGCTCGATTTTTATTTGAGAAATTGATTTTTATTTATTGTTTGAAAAATGACTTGAAGTCGCCACTTATTTTTGTTTTATTTTTAAAAGGGTAAACAAAATAAGAAAGAAAAACCCTAAGTGTGACTCCTTATTTGGAAAAGGTGATCTACGAAAAATCGGATCGGGTTCGGGGGTCAAGTTACTTATCGGGAAGGTACGGTACAGACCGTAGCACCCCTTTAAGTCCCTAAAGTCGGGTCTCTACTAATAAAATGAAGCTGACATGGCAACCTATGAGAAAGTCAATGAATACCCAAATCGATCATGCACGTATGAGAATTAGAAACAAGCATAAGGAGTGACCATGATGCGAGAAAATACATACCTGGGTGGTGAACCAATATGCGCTATCAAGAGGAGGGTTAGTGCACAATTAAGAAATAATTCCGAGCATGTCATAGAACAGGATAAATCAATCATGTATGGTAATTAAATCAATCAATCAATCAATCAATTATAAAATCAAGTATGTAGGGCCCCCACCAAAACCCGTTTATTTTTCCATGAATTAATTCCGTGAATTCCATTAGTCGGAATTACGGAATTTAAATTCATGTTTATTTTAAAACATTTAAAAAAAAAAACAGAGGAAGTGTGAAAATGGTTTGCCAGAAAGAAAGTGACAACCAATTTTTATTTAAAAAATGAGGTATTTAGAACCTAAAAAAATGTCTAAGGATGAAAAATTTAAGAATAAAATTATTTGAAGAATTTTAAAAATTGGAAAACTATTTGAAAATTGGGATTTGAGGAATTATTTTAAAAACAACAAGGATAAAATAATAATAATAATAATAATAATAAAGAAGATAATAATAATAATAATAATAATAAAAGGTGAAATGAATGAAATAAAAATGAAAATATGAATAAAAATTAAAAAAATAAAGTAAAAGATGCATGATTAGTGGAAAATGATTGGAATTGATTTATTAGAACTAGATTTATTTAAAAACAAGAGAGAGAGAGAAATTAAGACTTAAAATCACCTGAAAGTGAGATTTTCTTTTTGAAAATGGGTTTTTGAGAACATGCATGAAAATATAAGGTGAGTCACATGTGTCCTAAAGATGGCCCAATCAAATGTGGCCATGCTTAGCATGCTGGAGTGGGGTCCCCTTCTCATCATGTACTTCTGGTCCATTCTCAATTCCAGGAGGTTTTCCTTTTAAGAGGTTACATAAGGAGGCCTCAACGTGTAACCTGGAACCGGTTGAGGAAGAGACAATTTCCAGGTTTTGGACTTTACGCTGACTGTGTGGCAATTCCACCAGATTACTCTAATCTCATACAAAGGGAAGGAGAAGCCGCAGTTGCAAAGACGAGACGCCCACCATTAATCTGTTAGTTCCTTGTGCAATCCTTCCCATGGCAGCATCAACAAGACTTGGGCTTGTTTTCAAATGCTGCCAAGTGTTCTCAGCTAAGTCCTCTACAGTCAGTACAGTTTTACTGGCAACCCTCAGTACTCCAGCTGCAGCCATCTTGTTTAAATCTTTTGCGAGCTCTAAGGTAATTGTGTGATTAGACACATCAACAGCTTTGGCCCGGAAAATGCTAGCAATATCAAGAACATCCCTCATAGCAGCAATGTTTACAGCAATTTTTATCAACATCAACTCTCTTTCTGCAAATGGCATGTGAGTAATATCGCGAACCTCGCGGAGATCTATTAACTTCTGAGGTTGCTGAACCAATTTACTGATTGACTCATCAGTTCTAGGAACAACAATTGTAATACGAGAACACCCCTCCATTTCAATTAAAACTCTCAGAGCATCATGCTTGAGAGTGGTGAAGCCGTTTGGGTACACACTGCCACAGCCACTATTTCCACTCACGTACGGACATGCAATGGACGTGCCAGAAATTATATTAAAATCAACTCGTCTCTCGTCGATGTCTAAACCAGTTGGAGAACGCTGCGACTTTGGGCGCCGAGGTGAAGTTCCGATCACAAATGACGGCTTTTCCAGACACTTGAGAAGGATTGAGTTTTCCGATGAAGCAGAATCTGCTTCCACAGTCACCAGCGTAAACTAATGGGGAGATTAGTGTCCTTTAGAGGATCGCCAAAGTACATAGACACACCATCGAAGATTCTCCCGTCGCCAAGAACCACATCCGCCGGAAAAATTCTTGTCAATCGTCGAGACACCATCAGTTAAAATCCATGGCATGACACTCACCACAGTGAGCAAATCGGGCCCAGAATTCCCTGCGGAACACGATACGAGGGCACGCCTGATTGGATGCATGCCGCGTGTTGATGCATCGAGCATGGGAAGCGCGACAGCAGATCAGAAACAGCCGAAGCTGATCGTGAGGCTTAAGCTAGGAGAGACACTCGTCGCAATCGCCAACGGAGGATGAGTTTCGACCCTTGACAGAGCCGAAAGTAAAGAGAGGCAGAGAAACGATCAGCATCAAGTCTTCCGGCGACATGCATAGACCGGAGAAGTGGTGATCAGAGTCGACTGCCCTAGCTGAGGGCACGAGATAGTCAGAGTGAAGGCATTTCGCCGCCGGCGGCATTCGATGATGGCTTTGCTCGCTTTATTTCTTTCTCAATTCCTCAGTCAGTTACCCAGTTTCACCATCATTGAACGACACTATACACCTTCAGAACCTCATGCCACCTGTCAACCTCTGATTTGCTTCCCAAAAAGCAAGGTTGATTCCCTTATAGCCACTAAGGAGGCGACATGTGGCTCGCTGGGGCTCTTCCACGTGGCAAAAACAGCTGCAGCAAAGAATGACCTAAATGGGGGTCTACAAATATGCCCCTCTTCGGTAGAGTTCACGAGTGTAAGGATCATGAACACTGGAATGAAAAGCAAGTGTGAATAGTGAGTGGAATGAAGTGAACTCTGCCGAAGAATCAAAGAGACCCCCATAGGGACACTGGTGAAACGCATAGTCACCCAGGCTAATAAACGAACACAAAGGCTCTAATCCTAAGAGAAAAGATGTCACAAAATGCCTCTGAAGCTACACTAAGGATCCAGACTCCCTCTAAGACGTCTCCAAAAGTGACTCGAAGATCGATTGCAAAAATGAGTAACGGTCGAACCACCCTGAAGTACGGACGAAACGGGTCTAAAGGAGACTGCCCTATGTGAGCTATATGAGAATGCCAAGTGTAGGGTGCCTAACAATATGACCAAAGTATGTGTCGCGAACTCAAAGGACCATGTCATGCAGTGGAAGGGGGAAGTCTAGAAGAGCAATGACGATCAAGCAATAAGCTCCAGGTAACCGAGTGAGGAGAATGACTCTGAACAACCAAAATGGAGGAATAATGGTGACTCAGAATGCAAAAAAGACTCAACTATGCAGGCGTGACTCGGAGGTGAACAAGACTCAACTCAATCCAACAAAACAATGACCGATTGATATAGGTGCGGTCCCGACTCGAACTAAACATAAACTGACAGAAAGATGGCCGATCGATATAGGTGCGGCCTCGACTCAAATAGACACGACGAATGACCGATTGATATAGGTGCGGTCCCGAAAACTGAACTGACATGACAATGAGATGGCCGATCGATATAGGTGCGGCCCCAACTCAAACTGACACGATAATGACCGATCGATATAGGTGCGGTCCCAGAAACTGAACTGTCATGACAAGGAGATGGTCGATCGATATAGGTGCGGCCCCGATTCAAACTGACACGATAATGACCGATCGATATAGGTGCGGTCCCAGAAACGGAACTGACATGACAAGAACATGGCCGATCGATATAGGTGCGGCCCCGACTCAAAAACACAAACTGATACGATAATGACCGATCGATCGGCCATGTTCTTGTCACGTCAGTATCAGCCGGATTATGTTCGGGAGCCTTACATTGCTCAGACTAGCATGCAGCCGCGACCTTCACATCCGAGAGCCGCTACTCACCCGCCACCTAGACCATATGCACAGAGGCCCGGGAGACAGTTCACTCCATTGGGCATGACCTTGACTAGAGCTTTTGAGAAGCTCAGAGATGGTGGTTTGATCGTTCCTTTGGTTCCGCGCCCTTTGCCACATCCTGTTCCTCCACATTTTCGTTCACATGAGCACTGTTTATATCATCAGATTCCGGGGCACGATACTGAGCGTTGTTCAGCACTCCATCATGCGATACAGGATTTGATCGATTCAGTGGTGGTTGACTTGGCTAGGCCAAGTGTGACCACCAATCCCCTGCCTATACATTCTACACATGCAGTTCCTCCTCCTCCTGGTCATCAGTAGATTGATTTGGATATTGAGGGTACAGATGGCATATGGTGTTCTGGGATCTTCCAGGTTGAGGACTTGGGTCAGTCGGCATGGGTACATCGCTTGGTAGTAGTTCAGCTCAGAGCACTCTTCATCCTGATTATGGTCATCATCAGAGTCATTTTCCATTTTGTTGAGTCCAGTTTGTAGTTTGTCAGAGTTGTTTTTGTTTTGTTGAGTCTTGTTTTCGGTTTAGGATCATTTGTTTTTAGTTTCATGTTGAGAGTCCAGTTGTTTGTAGTCCTTTATCATTTCACACATGATGTACTCGTTGGTTCATTTAGTGATATGATATTTTATCTGAGTTTTGTGGCATTTTTCTCGTGAGTGTGTTTTACATATCTTGTGTTGATGCGTGTTATGCTTTCGATATGATACATCTTTCACTTACATCACGATCACTTTGGCCTGACCTATCATGGAGGATATTGAGCCTATTTGACTTAGGATCAGGAGATCGACCTAGGGAGTTTGAGACTGTGACCCATTTCACCTTCTGATTAGAGCGGTACCATACCCATATCCACACCTTGACTCTATGGACTTGATGACTTACCCATTTTGAGCCTGACATGACACCACCCTTTGGTACTGCTGTACGCCTTTACCATTCTTATTCGCCTTCGTACATTACAGTACCATTGCCTTTCCTTTCCATCATTTCCTTTATCTGACTAGGTAGAGTCCGAGACGGTAGACCCAAGGTGAGCTTCACACGATGATAGGTGGATCATGATGAGAGAGTGGCTTGATTGTTTGACGATATTGTTGAGATAGAGGGGTTATCATGGAGCATCCAGATTTGAGCCATCGCACATGACTTCAGAGAGTCGGGATGATTAGAGATGGTGATTTTATGAGACGATGATGAGTGACTTATGATGATGGAGTGAGTTGATTTTCAGAGGACATTGATGGTTATCATAGAGCATCAGTGGGAGCTTTCGCGCGATTTCAGAGGAGTCGCCATGACTTTGTTGGATGGATGTCAGTCTTCAGTTTTGACCATGTGAGATCTTGAAAGCACAATGTTTGAGGTTGTGGTCAAAGGATGGGTGGCCATCATTTCATGAGCCGATTTACTTGATCACCTTCGCATATAGAGTTACCCGTTGCTAGCCCTTTGAGCCTCGCACGAGCATCATAGCCTTTTCTTTCATCACCTCATTTACCTATTACACCAGGTTGGGGACCCTGTAGTGCTTGCATACTATGTTTAGATACGTCATGAGTTCCAGACCTCACATACACATTCGAGCCTCATTCTTCACTCTTCATTATGATATTCTCTACTTGGACATCATTTCATCACTATTTTCCGATATCACATATCACCTCTTGTGATATTCGTTCTCTGTCTTTTCTTTCATCATTGCTTACTCGACATCATCCGTATTTCACCTTGAGTGGTGGTTTCTCACACGTCATTGCATGGAGGATTGTCACGTTCTTTCCCCCATTCACCTTATGGGTAGTGGTCCAGAGATCTTATTTTTGAGAGGTTGTCTTGTTAGTGAGGATTCATGTTACATCAGTACATGGGGAGAGTTTATTCATTTAGCTATGTATTTCATGGGATATCATTCACTACTGATCAGGGTATGCGCAAAA